>NC_057811.1:190965762-191267832 GCF_018294505.1 Triticum aestivum | reverse complement strand
ACTATCATATACGTGAGCCAAAAGGCGCAAACAGTCCCGGGCCAGTTAAGGTGGCACCCATGGGAATACCGTGCGTGAGGGCGCAAAGTGATATGATGTGTTACATGCTTGATCGGTGTGACTTAGGTTCGGGGTCCTGACAATTTTGGTATCAGAGCCTGACTGCCTGTAGGATTACCAAGCCAAACTGGTCGAAGTCGTGCCTAGAAATGCTTTAGTTATATAAGGAAATTGATTGTGGAAGGGAACGTAAGGCTCTTTTTACTCCTTATACCTTATGTCCTTCTGATCTAAGTCATCCTATCTTTCCTACGGGGTTAAGAACTAGGCTTCTCATCTTTCTATCAGGTGAAAGTGCGTTATATCGACTAGAGGGGGGTGAATAGGCGATTTTTATGAATTCTTCACTGAGGAATTTGTGGGTAAGGAAATTCCTTAGCGAAGAACTACTTGCAGCGGAATAAGTACTCAAAAGTATGCATAGCAGAACACAAGCATAGTCATCATGATGAAATGAAGACAAGCACAGAGTACAGGAAGCGTAAACACAGGATAACACAGGATGAAGACAAACAGACTGAAGAAATTGAACTGAGGAAATTGAGAAAGTCTTCAGTCAAAGTATTCAAACATAAATATGACAAGCACACAACACAGTAATGAGGAAATGAAAGAGTTGAGGAAATAGAACCAGAAAGCTTGGTGAAGACAATGATTTGGTAGACCAGTTCCAACTGCTGTCTCAGTTGTACATCTGGTTGGAGCGGGTTGGTATTCAAACCTGAGGACACACAGTCCCGGACCCACAGTCCTCACCGTATTCTCCTTCAGCTAAGGTCACACAGACCTCGCCCAATCATTCGTGGTAAGTCTTCAGGTGACTTCCAAACCTTCACAAACACGGTCACTCGGTGATCCACAATTTCCTCTTAGATGCTCTAGACCATGACGCCTAACCGTCTGGAAGAAGCACAGTCTTCAAAGGTAACAAGCGTCGGATCCACGCAGGATCAATCTCTTCAGTGATGCTCAATCACTTTGGGTTTGTATGTGTTTGGGTTTGGGTTTTGGGTTTTCCTCACTTGATGATTTTCGCTCAAAGTCCTCGGATGATGGGATGCTCTCAAATGACAAGTGTCAGTTTCTCTCGGAGCAGCCAACCAGCTAGTGGTTGTAGGGGGCGGCTATTTATAGCCTAGGGAGCAGCCCGTCATGATAAGACATAAATGCCCTTCAATGATATGACCGTTAGGTGGGTAGGTATTTTGGGACAGCTGGCGCATAGCACAGCAACGGTCGGAAATTTGAGTATCAAATTTCTTAGGGCTATCATGTTCCTCACTGTGTAGGCAATCCGCACTGGCGAATTCCTAACTCCTCAGTCAGAACAAATTCCTCAGAGACCAGAAGAACTTCGTCTCTGTCACTGAAGAATATGACTGAACTGTATGAGATTTGCAATGGCTTCACTCGAAGGGATTGGTAGGTGTAGGATTTTGAGTTGAGCATCACATGGAAATTTTTCCTTAGTATTTCCTCGACCCCCTTTAACAGTACGGTGTTTCCTATGACTCAAGAAAGAGAAAATGAAACTACGAAAACAAAAGTATTCATGCTTCATGTTCCTCAAATGAATACCAAGTCTTCAAGGTTACACCAATTTCTTCACTTTCAAAGTCTTCAGAAAGTCTTCAGAAATCCAAAGTCTTCAGTCGAAGAACTTCATTTTTAGGGGTCGACTTTCTCTATAAATATCAAACTCCTCATAGACTTATAGACCTGTGTACACTCATAAACACATTAGTCCCTTAACCTATAAGTCTTCAATACACCAAAATCACTAAGGGGCACTAGATGCACTTATAATCTCCCCCTTTTTGGTGATAGATGACAATATAGGTTAAGTTTTCAACGGGGATAAACATATGAAGCGTAAATACTGATATTGAGGAATTTGATTGCAAGATATAGAAGAACTCCCCCTGAAGATGTGCATAGTGAGGAATTTGCTTTTGAAGCAATGCACACTTGAAGAGTTGAATCATGGAGATCTCCCCCTATATCTTGTAATTCATACACGCATTTGACATAATATACGAAGAATTTGAAATGCATGATGAAATATGGTGACTGATGTAATTCAGCATGCGTGCCATAACATTAACGAGGAATAATCATGCAGAAGAAACAACAAAAGTATCAGGCCACCATAGAGTTTAAGTTTACAACTCGATCCAACAAAGTCATCAGAAGAACGAGAGTTGTAACTTTAGAAACAAAAACGCCCATAAGATAGACCCGCTTGAAGACTAACTCAAATTTCTCCCCCTTTGTCATCGAATGACCAAAAGGTTCGAAAATGAGGACTAACGCCCCTGAGGAATATCAAGGTGATGAAGGAGCGTCGGCGTTGTTGGGGTAATTTGTTGTAGCAGGGCCTGCCGCAGTATCGTCCAAGTCTTCATGTTCATCAGTGTCACGTGATGAAGAATAGGAGCTGGCCACCAAGGAAGGAACCTTGACCTTCTTGTACTTCTTCGGAGGAGGTGCAGCCCAGTCAAGATCTTCCTTGAGATCCATTTTCTTCAGATCTTCTTCACCATATATGTGCGACAGAACAGCCCAGGTGCGGTTGAGGGTTTCATGAAGGTAGTAGTGGTTTTTTTACTGCATTGTGGGTAGCAGTCATGTTGTGAAGAATTGAACCAAACTGATGTTTGACCCATTTGTGATTGCGATCAACCTTCTGGTGAAGACTGAGGAGAAGCTCACGGTCAGTCATCACCCTGGGTGCTGTGCCTTGAGGATTTTGCTTGGGTGTGTTTGCGGCAGAGTCATGGGTGGCAGAGTTATCATTGGTGGAGTAGGATGCAGCCTTGCGAAATTGACCATCCAATGGACGAATGCCTTCATCAATTACAGCAGTAGCCTTGCCCTTTTCATCAGCTGAGGAAAATGTCTGTTTGAGGACTTCAATCAGGGGCAAGTAGCTGCAATGGTTCAGTGTATCAGCTTTGTAGTTGAGTGAAGACCTTGTTCTGATGAATCTCATAATCCACGGTGCATAAGGCTTCAACTCAAATGGGGACATTGCGACATTGGCCAGAGTCCTCATGAAGAAATCATGGATGTTGATGGGAACGCCATGAATGATATTGAAAAGCAGATTCTTCATGATGCCAATGACTTCTTCTTCTTCATTCGAGTCGTGGCCCTTGATAGGACTCAATGTCTTTGTCAGAATGCGATAGACAGTCCGAGGCACATACAACAATTCCTTCACAAGGAATTTTGTTCTTGGGGCCTGACCTAGCTTCAAAGGCTTCATCAGCACTTGCATATAGTGATCGGTAAGCTCAGGTTCATTGTAGACGCAACAAGCACCTTCAAGGGGCGGACTGAGAGGCAAAGCACGAAGCAATTCAGTAGCTGGTGCTTTGTAGTGAGTGTTTTCAAACATCCAGTCCAGCACCCATGAATTCACATCTTCAGAGTTGCCGGTGATGTGCAGAGTTGCATAAAATTGAAGAATTAGCTCTTCATCCCAATCACATGTCAGTGCAGAAATTTAACAGTCCAGCGTCGTAGAGAACACTGAGGACTGGCCCGAAGCATGGTAGAGATTCCATATCCACCTGAGGAATGTGCTCATGATCGAAGACTTTGTCTTTGTTGAACATCACTTAGGAATAGAAATTTGCCTGGCTGGCAGTCCAGAAATGCCTCTTCCTTATGCAAGCAGAGTCATAAGGGTTGTAATCAGTGAAGAATATGTGCTCGCCGAAGAAATCATCAGCCTTGAATTTTTGCTTCCTTGAGAAAGGATCCTTTGGCTTGGGCAGAGGAGTGTTAGTAAGTTGCATGATGACCTCAGGAATCGCAATCTCAGGTTCTTCAGGTTGAGGAATTTCTGGTTCCTCTTCAGTGGCAGCCTGGTTCTTGAATTCTTCATTTTCATTTTCTTCAGCACTAGCGGCTGGAAATGTCTTCGTGAGCTTCATCAGATCCCATTTGAACTGTAGTGGCTGGGGACTGAGGAATTTGCTGCAGTGGAGTGAAGAGTGGAGAATTGGGGTGCTGACTTTCCCAAAAGTCATCATTCATCACTGGTGTGGTACAGCCAATGTCCACATCTTCATCTTCCATTTCTTCAACGCCAGCCTCTTCAGCGGTAAACTGAGGCATAGGCGAGCTGTGGGGGTTGAAGGGATTTTATCCACTTCAATTTCTTCATCCATCTGCTCTGACGAAGCAGCAGAAGGATTTTTTTCATCAGATCAGCTAGGGATCACATATTCTTCATCAAAAGGGAAGATTTCCTTTGATGGCATGGAGGAAACTGGAACAACATCAATTGGATTAGAAAATGAGCTTGTTAATTTCTTCATCTTCTTCGGTGCTGAAGAATCTGAAGGAGTTGATGCTTTCCTTTTCTTCACTGCTGCACGCTCTGCAAACTTGGTCTTCTTCACATCTGATGTAGATGGAAGGATTGGAGTTGGGGTAGGCCCAGGAGGAGCAGAGGAATGTGGTTGATTTACTTCAGGCACAACTGATGCAGTTGCCCTGACCTCCTCATTTTCTTCAAGCGCATCACTAGTGGGTGCCCTGGCAATTTCATCAGCGGCTGGAATGCAGTCATCAGCCCTGGAACTTACATTTTCTTCAGCAGCCTGATTGTCATCAGCGGTGCTGGCATGTTCTTCAGTTGGCTGAGCAGATGCTTCAGCCTGAGGAATTTCTTGTTGCGATGGGGCTGCAACATTTGAGGTGAACATCTTAGTCAGTTTGACAAACCTGACCTTGGCTCCTTTCCAATCAGCATAGTAAGCGTTGAAATCATTGCTGAGGACTTTGATTTCAGACTGGATCTTCACAAGTTCATCAGTTGTCATAGAGACAACGTTGTTCTTCAGGAATTTCTCCTTCCTGTACTGTGCTTTCTTGAGCTGTCTGGCCTTCTCAAATTTCCATTTTTCTTCTTGGATGAAGGCAGTCAGCATATGACTTTAACCAGGAGTCAGCTTGAATTCAGGCATAGGAGTGTTTGGGTCCTTGTGCCAGAGGTCAATGTAGTCGAGGATCAACTTTGGATGCAAAAGCAGAGGCACATTTGTGCCCTTGGCTCTAGCGGCCCTGACTTGCCTGTCTCTGATGATTCAGCAAGTTCTTTATCATCAGCTTCGTCTTCTTCAGACGACACTTGGAAGGCGACCTACTTCTTGTGAGGACTTGGGCGAGAGCCTCGTCCAGCAGTGGTCTTTGTCTTCAGCAGAGAGGGTCCTGTTGAAGAATTAGGTGCAGCTGAGGAACTAGCTGAATCTCCTGAGGCAATAGAGATGCCTGTTGTCCTTTGGCACGTGGCAAGATGCACAGGTGCTCAGGATTTGGTCGGAGCAGCTGAGGACTTTGGAGGAGCAGGAGCGGCTTGAGGAATTGGCCGCGAGGGCTTAGCTGAGGAAATTGGCCATGATGGCATTGAAGAAGAAGCACTTGGCTTGTGTGCAGGCTTCTTTGCCATGGATTTCCTCGGCCTTACAGAGGCCTCAACAGCAGCAGCAGCAGTGGAGTCTTCGTTGAATTTCCTCACTGCATCTTTTGCCTGTTTGGCCAACTTGGCCTGGCGCTTGGCCCATTCTTCAGGAAAATCCTCACCGCGCTTGATGCTAGTGCCTCTTGGCCAGGGGCCAATGGTGGTCTTGAGCATGGAGGAGTAACAGTGAATTTCTTCATGTATTTTGGAGTCACATACCTGTACTCCCTCCACTCTTTTGCCCATCTCCTTTCTATCCTCTGAATGCGCACCTTGCGCTGATTCTTATCTTCCTCAGGGGGTGTGCAGTACCCAGCATAAATGTCCTCAGGGATTTCAAAGGCAGTATTGATTTCAGGCCTTTTTCCTCCTTTCTGTGGCTTCTTTCCATCAGCCATTTTCTTTAGTTCAGGAATTTGAACAATTGAACTTTCTGAAGAAGTATGCAACTTTTCTTCAAGGAATGCTGCAAATGAGTTAAGTTGATGAGAACCTAGTGATTCAGCAGTGGACATGAGTACATGTGAACAAAGTATAGTTGCGAGGAATTTGGAGAGGTCATATGCGTTCTCAGAAGGTTTTTCAAAAAGAACAAGTTTGAGGAATTTGACCAGATGAGTCTTGAAGAATTTCACTAAGCCTTCTTTGTCTTAGGTTCCAAAGTTGTATAGATCGAAGATCCACACAATTGAGGAATCTTGAAGAAAAATGATGCTTAGAGAAACGAATCAAGAACAGATGACATGTGAGGTGTTCAGTGTGTGAAAAATTTGAGGAATAAACACCTTTGAAGATTTTGTAGGAGTCATTTGAATCAAAGAGGGCAGTAAAAGTAACTTTTAATTACCCTGGACGAAGAACACGATGAACTGGGATGTGGAGAAGTGAAGTTCGTCTGTGCAGATCTTCCACGCCCTAACTCGGCGGAGGAAGACGACTACGGCGGCGGCGGAGTGAAGATTTCTGCGGCCGGCGCGAGTACGGCGGCGACAAGGTCGAGGCAGTGAAGCTCTTCCTCACCGGCGACGATGAAGTAGCGACGGCGCTAGGGTTTGAGAAGCTCGAGCTGGAGAGAGGTCGAGCGGAGTAAAAGAAGTGAGGAAGGGGAGAGGGGGTATTTATAGCCACGGTGAAAAACTGTTCGCCCGAAGAAATTGGACGAACGTGCCCCTGACCCTTCTCGTTCGCGTGACATGTGTCACCCACGTACTGAGAAGTGGAGATCGTGTTAGATCGTGGGTGAATAGATAAGTATATCGTGGGATGCGGAACGGTTTGAGTGGCAAACCCGAAAATTTGAATAAGATAAGTTAAAAGTTCCATTCGCAAATTCTTCAGCTGACAAGAACACAGTGAAGATTTTGAACGAGTTTCAAATAGAACGCATATGAAGAATTTGTGAATAGATTGGGTTGAGTATAGCATAGAGGGGGAAGGGTCCGATCACATTCACTTAGCAGAAAAACCAACTTGAAGAATTAGCCATAAGTGAATGTTGTAGAGGACATAAACTCATATATATATATATAGCCAATGAAGAAAAACGACGGAAACAGTGAAGACAATGCAAAGTTGAAGAAAATTAACAACTGAGGATTTTCAAAAACTGAGGAAAAACTTAAATTGAAGATTTTCAACTTTTGTGGTGGCGTGACCCACCGTATAAGAATGATGATTTCAGACACCACGTACAATTGTCGTAGGGTTCTGAGAATCAAATTCTTCATTAATTTCTTCACACTCAGAGTGTTATTCTTCATTGATTGAAGAAAAACGTTTCTTCATGTGTTGCACATCTAAGTCATCAATTTTGCATAAGTGTTAGGATGAGTGTCCTTTTCAAAGAACATTCGAAGATTCTAAGATATTTAGCTCACACCGCAACTTGCTAAATCTCTTCTCATCCAAGGGCTTTGTGAAGATATCGGCTAGCTGTTCTTCAGTCTTCACATGCTCAATAGAAATGTCGCCCTTCAACACATGATCGCGAAGAAAATGATGATGAATCTGAATGTGCTTTGTCTTCAAGTGCTGAACTGGGTTGTGAGCAATCTTGATGGCACTCTCATTGTCACAGAAGAGAGGCACATTCTTCACGTTGACGCCGTAATCCTTGAGAGTTTTCTTCATCCACAGCAATTGAGCACAGCAAGAACCAGCAGCAATGTACTCAGCTTCAGCAGTAGACAGTGATACGCAGTTCTGTTTCTTCGAGGACCAACAGACCAAAGATCGTCTGAGGAAATGACATGTACCAGATGTTGAATTGCGGTCCACATGATCACCAGCATAGTCAGAGTCAGAATATCCAATGAGATCAAAAGCCGAGCCCTTGGGGTACCATAATCCTAGTGTTGGTGTGTGAGCTAGATATCGAAGAATATGTTTCACAGCCTTATGGTGTGATTCCTTCGGTGTAGCTTGAAATCGGGCACACATGCAAACACTAAGCATAATATCTGGCCTAGATGCACATAAATACAATAAAGAACCAATCATGGAGCGGTATACCTTTTGATCAAAGTCAATACCATTTTCATCAGTGCACAGATGGCCATTTGTGGGCATAGGAATTTTGACGCCTTTGCAATCTTGCATGCCGAATTTCCTCAGTACATCCTTGAGGTATTTCTCCTGAGATATGAATATGCCATTGCGCTGTTGACGAATTTGAAGACCTAAGAAGAATTTCAACTCTCCCATCATAGACATTTGATATTCTTCACTCATCATATAGGCAAATTCATCACTATAACGTTGGTCAGTACAGCCAAAGAAGATATCATCAACATATATTTGGCACACAAACAATTCATCATCATATGATTTAGTGAAAAGAGTAGGGTCGAGTGAACCGGGTTTGAAGCCTTTCTTCATGAGGAATTCCTTCAAAGTATCATACCACGCCCGAGGGGCCTACTTGAGGCCATAGAGGGCCTTATTTAGTCCGAAGACTTTGTCAGGATGCTTAGGATCTTCAAAACCTGGGGGTTGAGCAACATATACTTCTTCCTCAAGCTTACCATTGAGGAATGCACTTTTCACATCCATTTGATATAAAGTGATATCATGATGGTTAGCATAAGCAAGTAATATGCGAATAGCTTCAAGTCTAGCAACAGGTGCAAAAGTTTCATCGAAATCAATTCCTTCAACCTGTGTGTAGCCTTGAGCTACTAGCCGTGCCTTATTCCTCACCACAAGGCCATTTTCATCTTGCTTGTTGCGGTAGATCCACTTGGTGCCAATGATATTGTGTTTGCGAGGATCTGGACGATTGACCAGTTCCCAAACGTTGTTGAGCTCGAACTGATGTAATTCTTCTTCCATGGCCTGAATCCACTCAGGCTCCAGAAATGCTTCATCTACCTTAGTGGGCTCTGTGATAGAGACAAAAGCATAGTGCCCACAAAAGTTAGATAAATGTGAAGCTTTTGAGCGTGTGAGAGGACCTGGTGCTTCAATGTCATCGATGATCTTTTCAACTTGCACTTCTTTTGCAACGCGAGGATGAGTAGGTTGTCGTCGAGGAATTTGATCAGCATTTTCTTCAGCACCATTTTCTTCAGCATTTTCTTCAGGTGCATTAGCTCGACGTTCTTCATGTTCTGGAATGAATTCTTCAGCAGATTCTTCGGTAGGAATGACATCCTCAGTAGCCTTGAACTTGATAGTTTCCTCAGGTGCTGGTTCATCTATCACAGAGGGTAGGTGCTCTCTTTGCGAGCCATTAGTTTCATCGAACCGCACATCTACAGTTTCAACAACCTTGTGAAGAACGTTGTTGAAGACTCTGTAGGTGTGCGAGTCCTTTCCGTAACCAAGCATAAAACCTTCATGTGCTTTCGGTGCAAATTTAGCATTGTGATGAGGATCTCTAATCCAACATTAAGCACCGAAGACTTTGAAATAACTCACATTGGGTTTCTTGTCAGTGAGGAGTTCATAGGCAGTCTTCTTGAAGAATTTGTGAAGATATACCCTGTTGATGATGCGGCACGCAGTATAGATTGCCTTAATGCAGAAGTGACGAGGCGTCTTGTACTCATCAAGCATAGTGCGAGCCATCTCAACAAGAGTTCTGTTCTTGCGCTCCACGACGCCATTCTGTTGAGGAGTATAAGGAGCAGATAACTCGTGAGTAATACGAAGTTCATCAAGATAGTCATCAAGACCAGAATTCTTGAACTCAGTTCCATTGTCACTTCTGATGTGCTTGATCTTCACACCAAAGTTGGTTGAAGCCCTCGAGGAAAATCGTTTGAAGACTTCCTGCACTTCATGTTTGTAAGTAACAATGTGTACCCATGTGTAACAAGAGTAATCATCAACAATAACAAGCCCATAGAGAGATGCGTCATTTGTGACAGCTGAGTAATGGTTAGGACCAAAGAGGTCCATGGGAAGCAATTCGAATGGTCGAGTAGTGGTCATGATAGTCTTCGCTGGATGCTTAGCCTTGGTCATCTTTCCAGCTTCACAAGCTCCACATAAGTGATCCTTGAGGAATTTGACATTCTCAATGCCAATGACATGCTTCTTCTTCGCAAGCGTGTGCAAATTCCTCATGCCTGCATGACCAAGTCTTCGATGCCATAGCCAACCTTCTAAAGCTTTTGCAAGTAGGCACACGGCTGGTTGCGGTCCTGTAGAGAAATCAACAATATACAAGTCTCCTCTCCGAAAGCCTTTGAAGACTTTGGAATTGTCAGCTTCCATAACCACAACACAACGATACTTGCCAAACACAACAACCATATCAAGATCACAAAGCATTGAGACAGACATAAGATTGTATCCTAAGGACTCGACAAGCATGACATGGTCCATGTGTCGATCCTTTGTGATCGCAACCTTACCTAGACCCAATACCTGACTTTTGCCTTTGTCAGGGAAGATGATATGCTTCAGATGCGATGGTGATAAGGGAGCATCCATCAATAGATTCTTGTCACCAGTCATATGATTTGTACATCCACTATCGAGGACCCACTCAGTGGCTTTGGGTTGATCATCCTGCAGATGAATTAGTGCAGCTTACGAACTTCATATACTTCATCAGTGAAGAATATGACATCACAATTCATCAGACGAATTTCATCACACAGTGCAACAGTTAAAACAGTATGAGGACGTGTGAAATGAAAGTTCATTTCTTCATGATTAGCCTGCATCCTTTCAGGCACTTTTCAGGTCTCCAGCAAATTCTTCAGACGTTTAAGTACGTCTGGAGACCTGACCCTGCATAAAAGATTAGTTCTTTTTCTTCACCACCCACATCTGAAGAGGTGGCAAAGAGTTCATCACTCTGCGGGCTCCATACGAGAAAGGTGGCATAGAAGCCAATCCATTTCGTTTCACATAAGAGAAGTTAGGGTAAGCATATGAATAAGCAGAGAAATTCTTCGACGACTTATGAACATAATGATTAGAAGAATAATGCTCATATTCAGAGCCCTTGGCTCTTCCCTGCGAAACAGAGTTGTTAGCACGATGATGTTCATATGAGGACTTTGATCCTTTTGAGGAATTTGATCCATGTGAGGAATTTGGTCCGTATGAGGACTTGGATCCATATGAATAATTTTGTCCATATGAAGAATTTGATCTGGGGTTCCTATTCTTCACAGGTGGTGTCATGAGGACATTCACATGAAGACTTTCAAGGCACCTTTTGGGAACCCATATTTTCTTCATAGGAAAACCGTTCCTGTAGTTAGTGCCAACATATCTAGCAAATACTTCACCATTCTGATTTTTGAACAGTTGATAGTTGGAGTCAAATGACTCATCAGAAGAATGAGAAGATTCACATGTAAAGCCAGATAAATTAGATGGATCAACTGGAGGTCCCTTTGCAGCAACCCATGAGGTTTTGGGGTACTGCTCAGGCTTCCAATATGTACCATTAGCATTGAGTTTCCTCTCAAAGGCAATACCCTCTTTCCTAGGGTTCCTGTTGAGGATCTGCTTTTTAAGCACATCACAAAGAGTCTAATGCCCTTTGAGGCTTTTGTACATGCCTGTCATGTACAATTCCTTCAGCCCTGCATTGTCAGTGATACTAGCAATGTCCTCAGATGAGGAATTAGTGATAGCAGAGACAATTGAAGAATTTGTAGCATTAGAAGCATTTGAACATTCAGGTGAAGAATTAGTAGATTCACGTTCAATGCATTTCAAACATGGAGGAACAAATTCTTCCTGAGCAGCGCTGATTTGTCGAGCAAGTAATGAATCGCGCTCCTTCTGAAGATCTTCATAACTCACTCTTAGATTCTCAAGATCTTGCTTTCTTTGAAGAAATTCATAAGAAAGCTTCTCGTGATCAGACAAGAGAGTGTTATGATGACCTTGAAGGTTGTCAAACCTAGTCTGAAGTCTCTGAAGATTTTTAGTCAAGGTTTTAGTGCGATCCATTTCTTCACCCAACATATCATCACTTTTGTCTAGCATGTTTTGAACCTTTTCAAGGGCCCTTTGTTGTTTCACAGCAATCTTAGCAAGTTTAGAATAGCTGGGCTTAAGGTTTTCATCAGATTAATTTTCACTTGATTCAGAGGAGGTATATTTGAGTACCTTGGCACCCTTTGCCATGAAGTAATAGGTGGGAGCGTAGTCATCATTGCCTTCATCAGCCTTGTTGGTGAGGTCATTTTCTTCAGTGTTGAAAATAGACTTGCTGACGAATGCAGTAGCGAGGGCTAGGCTTGCCACACCAGATTCGGAATCCTCAGATGCCTCCTCTTCCTCATGTTCTTCAGATTCAGCCTCAGAGTCCATTTCCTTGCCAATGAATGCCCGAGCCTTCTTGGAGCTGCTCTTCTTGTGAGATGAAGACTTTGAGGATTTCGATGATGAAGATTTTGAGGATTTCTTATTTTTCTTCGCATCATCAGAACTGTAATCCTTGTATTTCTTATTCTTTGATTCATTTTCCCACTGAGGACAATCTTGAATGTAGTGTCCGGGTTTCTTGCATTTGTGACAAAGCCTCTTCTTGTAGTCACTGGGTGAGGAATCATTGCTCCTTGAGGGTCTTCCAAAGCGGCCACGTCTTGAGAACTTCTGGAATTTCTTCATGAGCAGTGCTAGATCATGGCTCAGTTCTTCAGGATCACCAAGGCTGCTGTCAGAGTCTTCATCTTCAGACTCATAAACTGCCTTGGCCTTCAGTGCACGTGATCTGCCATAGCTCGAACCATAAAGATCTCTCTTTTCAGCAAGCTAGAACTCATGAGTATTTAGCCTCTCGAGGATATCAGCGGGATCAAGTGACTTGTAATCAGCACGTTCTTGTATCATCAATGCCAGAGTGTCAAATGAGGAATCAAGCGATCTCAACAATTTCTTCACCACCTCATGGTCGGTGATGTCAGTGGCACCAAGCGCTTGAAGCTCATTTGAGATGTCAGTGAGGCAATCGAAGGTTTTTTGAACATTTTCATTGTCGAGTCTTTTGAAGCGGTTGAAGAGATTGCGAAGAACATCAACTCGAGAGTCACGCTGAGTTGAGACTCCTTCATTTACTTTGGACAGCCTATCCCAGATAAGCTTAGCAGTTTGCAAAGCACTCACTCTTCCATACTGTCCTTTGCTCAGATGGCCACATATGATATTCCTCTCTTGAGAATCAAGTTGCTTGAATCTCTTCACATCGGTAGCGTTCAGTGAGGGTGAGACAGAGGGAACACCATTTTCCACAACATACCAGAGATCATTATCAATTGCCTCAAGATGCATTCGCATCTTATTCTCCCAGTAGGGGTAGTCCGTCCCATCGAAGGTAGGACACCCAGCAGAGACCTTGATCATAGCAAAGGTCGACATAACTAAAACTCCAGGCGGTTAAACAAAAATCACATAGAACAAGGGAGTACCTTGCTCTGATACCAATTAAAAGTGCGTTATATCGACTAGAGGGGGGGTGAATAGGCGATTTTTATGAATTCTTCACTAAGGAATTTGTGGGTGAGGAAATTCCTTAGCGAAGAACTACTTGCAGTGGAATAAGTACTCAAAAGTATGCATAGCAGAACACAAGCATAGTCATCATGATGAAATGAAGACAAGCACAGAGTACAGGAAGCGTAAACACAGGATAACACAGGATGAAGACAAACAGACTGAAGAAATTGAACTGAGGAAATTGAGAAAGTCTTCAGTCAAAGTCTTCAAACATAGATATGACAAGCACACAACACGGTAATGAGGAAATGAAAGAGTTGAGGAAATAGAACCAGAAAGCTTGGTGAAGACAATGATTTGGTAGACCAGTTCCAACTGTTGTCTCAGTTGTACATCTGGTTGGAGCGGCTAGGTATTCAAACCTGAGGACACACAGTCCCGGACACACAGTCCTCACCGTATTCTCCTTGAGCTAAGGTCACACAGACCTCGCCCAATCACTCGTGGTAAGTCTTCAGGTGACTTCCAAACCTTCACAAACTCGGTCACTCGGCGATCCACAATTTCCTCTTGGATGCTCTAGACCATGACACCTAACCGTCTGGAAGAAGCACAGTCTTCAAAGGTAACAAGCGTCAGATCCACGCAGGATCAATCTCTTCAGTGATGCTCAATCACTTTGGGTTTGTAGGTGTTTGGGTTTGGGTTTTGGGTTTTCCTCACTTGATGATTTTCGCTCAAAGTCCTTGGAGGATGGGATGCTCTCAAATGACAAGTTTCAGTTTCTCTCGGAGCAGCCAACCAGCTAGTGGTTGTAGGGGGCGGCTATTTATAGCCTAGGGAGTAGCCTATCATGATAAGACATAAATGTCCTTCAATGATATGACCGTTAGGTGGGTAGATATTTTGGGACAGCTGGCGCATAGCACAACAACGGTCGAAAATTTGAGTATCAAATTCCTCAGGGCTATCATGTTCCTCACTGTGTAGGCAATCCGCACTGGCGAATTCCTAACTCCTCAGTCAGAACAAATTCCTCAGAGACCAGAAGAACTTCGTCTCTGTCACTGAAGAATATGACTGAACTGTATGAGATTTCCAATGGCTTCACTCGAAGGGATTGGTAGGTGTAGGATTTTGAGTTGAGCATCACATGGAAATTTTTCCTTAGTATTTCCTCGACCCCCTTTAACAATACGGTGTTTCCTATGACTCAAGAAAGAGAAAATGAAACTACGAAAACAAAAGACTTCACGCTTCATGTTCCCCAAATGAATACCAAGTCTTCAAGGTTACACCAATTTCTTCACTTTCAAAGTCTTCAGAAATTCAAAGTCTTCAGTCGAAGAACTTCATTTTTAGGGGTCGACTTTCTCTGTAAATATCAAACTCATCATAGACTTATAGACATGTGTACACTCATAAACACATTTGTCCCTTAACCTATAAGTCTTCAATACACCAAAATCACTAAGGGGCACTAGATGCACTTACATCAGGTTCACGTGTTACTAATCCGTAGACTCATAGGATTGATGGATTCAAGTCTCAGTTCAGTTTCTACTACTTCCGTGTGATGACAGTTGATCTCAGAACCTTGATATTGTGATGTTAAGTGGTTATGCCACCATTTTGCCGGATGCCTCAAATATTTTGAGCATTTATAGTCGTTATGTTGTCCGAGTCATCCAAGCTTTCTAAATAGTCTAATGCATTTGCAACTCCCTTCTTTCCATTCCTGATGTTCCTTTGGGCCAGATTAAGAACACTAATCGGTGTCTTGAGGTACTCCATTGCCTCGACGTATATGTTGAAGCTATTATTATGACCCTAGGTATCCTAGAGAACCACCCAGCAATCTAGCAATGCTTATATTCCCAGTGTGATGATTCTGGCCACCATTCTCGAAAGCATCTCGTGATGCCATTTATTTAGTAGGCATTCTATTCCTGGGTTTTTGAACCCAAGATTCACCCTATTTACCGCATGTTGATGGTGTTTGCTAGTTCCTTTAGGATATTAGTAACATTTGCGATAGTCTTCGAGGTCTGTGGTATTTCCTTCTTCCAGATACCATGAACTGCTTATGGCAAAAGTTCGTTTGAACCAAAAGATCACAACCAGAGTGCTCTTGATGAGTTCTCCATTCTACATTGCGAATCTGCCAGTTCTACCTTTCTACATGGGTTATCCAGAAGAAATATGTTGAGCTTGTTCGACATGCTAATCCATGCGTCTTATATGTGCCTTTGAGTTGTTCTCCTTAGTTGTATTCTGACCTCCGTCTATCATTTGATAGTCAGGAGCATGTCATGCATTCATGCTCATCAATACCTCATATTCTTTTGGTCCGTCAAGCCATTCTATTCTGGAATAACTAGGAGAAACAAACTCCAGTACCTCATCCATTTCTAGGATTGGGTCAAGTAGTTGTATCCCGCAGATCAAAATGCCAATCCAGCTTTTGTTTTGTTCTACCCTGGAGTATTACCTCTTTTGTCAAGAATATCATAGGAATTGCACCACCTCTTAAGAATTCTTGCCGCAATGATACTTCTCGCCATCATCGTTCATTCCTCTGTCTCCGTGTTATTGTAACCGGAATACCGACAAGTGAATTGCGATGTGTGAAATCAATACTCCTAGCAACCACGTTGCTTGGTAGTTAAAGGACAATATTCTCCTTCCTAACGTGTTGGTTATTAAATCATCATTCTAAGATTGATCGTGTTACCTAGTCCATTTTCCCTAGTGCACTCTACGATCAATGAGTTTGGATTATGTTTATTCCTTACTCTTTCGATCATATCCTCTTGCACTGAAAAGCAAGATTGTTCCCGAGCTTAGTAACATATCGGTGGCTCATAATTTTTCGGCTATCTTCTCGGAAGTATTGCCAGATTAATCCCTAGCCGCTATGTTGAGTTTGTGATCAAGTTAGTTTCTTGTAAACCACCCCTTCTCCAAGAATCCGTGTTGGATATCCCTGAGCTAGTTGGTTAATTTGTACTCACGTTTGTAGCTAGTTCTGATGTAAGTCTTGCTGGGTACATTTGTACTGATGTTTGCTTAACTTACGTTTTGTAGAGAGACTTCAGTCTCACTAGTAGTTCCACGTGGACTTCGACGTTTAGCTTATTACCTCAGCTACGATCTTGTACCCTTGGGAGGGTCTTGTAGATAGTCAGGCTTCTCAGCCTTTTTCATTTGTAGTTGTCTGTACTCAGACAAGTTAAGCTTCCGCATGTGCTTATTGCTTGTATGACTTGAATGCTGGGGCATCAGACCCATGTTTGTAATATCTGACTCTTCGGAGCCTTATGAATAAATACTTTGAGTCATAGAGTTGTGTTGTGATGCCCTATTGTATTTGCACATATCGAGTATATTGTGTGTATGATTTTGAAATGATTTGTATGTGTGGCATCCGACTATCTAGTTATTTATTCTAGGTAGCCTCTCTTATGGCGAAATGTCTCCTAGAGCTTCCACTGAGCCATGGTAGCTTGCTACTGCTCCGGAACACTTAGGCTGGCCGGCATGTGTCCTTCTTCGTTCCTGTGTCTGTCCCTTCGGGGAAATGTCACACGGTGTCTATCGGAGTCCTATTAGCCTGCTACAGCCCGGATTCTCCGGAGTCCTGTTAGCCCAGCTGCTACAGCCCGGATTCAGTCGCTGATGACCGACACTGTCGGCGTCCTAGGAACGGGGGTCCCCAGACATGCCTGCCTGCGGCCCACAGCGTGGCTCCACCAGCAGCCCTGTACGGCCCATCCTCGCCAGCAAACAGTCAAGACCCTTGCGAGGGGCCAAGCCTCGCGAGGCGGATGACAAAAGACCTCCTTGGAGGCACCCTCACCAGGCCGGCTCGCGAGGAGCGGAGAGATCAAGGCAAGGGACACCTCACGAGATTCCTATGACGCAAGCCATGCCGACTGTAGTCAGGCGGGCGCCGGCGCGCGCAGTGTCCTCGTTTCCTCTTTGGTGCTAAAGAGGCAAGCGTAGGCGAGGAGTCCCGAGGCATCAGGCAAAGGTTTCCATATCGGTGCAATGAGACCAAGACCAGTAGGACGGTAGGACGAAGGTCACCGTGGAGCCCAAGACGGCATCACCACCAGAGCCTTTGGCAGGCGAAGACCACCTTTAGTCAGGATAACTTGTACTAGTCGTGTCCCTTAGAAGTTGGCCGTTGTTGGATCCCTTCCCGCTCAATATTTGGGGAAAGGACCAGGGCCTCTATAAATAAGACTAGCCACCACCATAGGAGGCATCTCATCTTGGATCGGAGAAATTCCATCCATAGCCACACACAAGTTCACCACGCACAAGAACACCTCTCCTCAAGAGGCTGTTCTTCCCTTGTAATTGTTCATCCTCAGCCCAAGAGGCAATCCACCACACCACACAGTAGGGTATTACACCACATCGGTGGCCCAAACCAGTATAAACTCTTGTGTCTCTCGTTCTTTGGGTTCGTCGAGCTAGGCATTGTGATTGTTGCGAGTGCAATCTAGGGAGAGAGAGATCTTCGTGCGCAACCCAGTGTTCGAACCTCAAGGGTGTTGCCGGAACCCGAAATCCGACATTTGGCGCGCCAGGTAGGGGTGCGCCGAAGCTTTCCTCCCACCAATCCGCGTCCCATCGCTTCGTTGCATCCATGGCGGATGCTCGTCGAGCCCGCGCTGAGCGCCGGGCCGCCCTCGCCGCCTGCTCGCTCAGATCACCCCTGTCAGCGGGCCTCCCCGTCGTTCCCCGTCGCACGCCGCCAACGCCGCCACCGGCCCAACGTGAAACAAGCAGCAAGCATCCTCGCTGCACCCCTTGGTGCAGCGGGACAGCCGCACCGCCACTCCGTTGCTAACCCCAGCCGGCTCGTCATCTCACGCTCGCCGCGCTCCCACGGACGTGCAGGCCGCGCTGCTCTTGGCACGCGAGCTCCTGCGCTACCGCCCAGTCGATGACCTCTACGAGGACTGGCTGGACCGCATCACCGAGCTCGTCAGCGCCGCAGGGGGCTCCCCCGCGTCGTCCCTCTCGCTGCTTCGCCCTCCGCCAGCTGCGGGCGACGTGGCTCACGGAGCGCCTTCACCACCTCTTCACCAAGACGGCGTTCTGGCGCCGAGGCACGCGGCCCCCAAGCGCGACCCACCGCGTCGGGCGCCCGCGTGAGAGAAGGAAGCTGCCAATAAGTTCCCCAGCCGCAAGTGAATGCGCCCGCGCTCCCAGCGCCACTGCGACAAGACCGCGTGCTGCCTGCAGCGGCGGTGCGCGGGCATGAAGGGCAGGCTGCGCATCAGCAAAGGGCCCCGGTGGCCACCGCAGGCTGTCGCGCCTTCACTCCTGAGCTGCGTAGCGTCGCCTGGCCGGGCAAGTTCAAGCCAGACCTGCCTCCTCGCTACGACGGCACCCCCGACCCCGCGGAGTTCTTGCAGCTCTACGAGCTGAGCATCGAGGCGGCCAACGGCGACGAAAAAGTCATGGCGAACTAGTTCCCCATGGCTCTCAGGGATGGCGCTCGCTCGTGGCTCCTGAACCTGCCCCCGGGCTCGATCTCCTCCTGCGACGAGATGCACGACCGCTTCGTCGCCAAATTCGAAGGCACTCGCGACCGCCCTCCGGCCGCGGGTAACCTGCGCCGCATCAAGCAGCAGCTAGGAGAGACCCTGCAGAAGTACATCCAGCGCTTCAACAGTGTTCGCCTCAAGATTCCCAAGGTGACGGACGAGGCCATCATTTCTGCGTTTTCCGATGGCGTCTGTGACGTCAAGATGAAGGAGGAGCTCGCCATCCACGAGGAGCTATGCACGGCTTTGGAGTTGTTCAACCTGGCGACCAAGTGCGCAAGAGCTGAGGAGGGGCGCCTTTCCCTCCTCGAGCTCCCGGCTACCGACCTGGAGGAGAAGAAAGCCAAGGCCAAGGACGTGAAGCGCAAGGGAGTAGCCGTGCTCGCGGCCGAGCCAGATACGAAGCGCGGCCGGGACCATCCCGAGTCGTCCAAGAGCAGCCGGTCGTTCTGCGCCTTCCATAACGTACACAGCCACAACACCAACGACTGTCAAGACCTCAGGGCCATTCGAGATGGACGCCTCGGTCGATGCCCCGAGCGCAACGACCGGGGCTACGGCCGAGGAGGTGGACGAGGCGGAGGACGCTGGGACGATCGCGGCCCCCGCCAGGAGTGGTGTGACCGGCCTCGCGACGACCGCTGGTAGGCAGCCTCGTGACGGCGCCTGGAGGGACCAGCCTCGTGAGGACCGCCCTCAGGGCAATGCTGGTCTTCCTCCGCTGCCGCCACCACCAAGAAGGAATGACGAACACCATCATGACGAGGCGCCTGGGGGCTTCCAGGAACTGCGTGCCATCGCTTGCATCTTGGGCGGAGCTCAGGCCCTAGCCTCTCAGCGTATCTTCAAGCAGTTTGCTCGCGAGGTGAACGCAGCCCTTCCCAGGCTTGAGGCCACGCGCCCGCTCAGGTGGTCCAAGTGCGCCATACGATCAGCTTCAGCCTACCAAGCCCTTCTCAGGTGTGACCGACGACTCCAGCACCCCGATAGGACAGGTCCGCCTCCCTGTCACCTTTGGATAGCGTGAAAACTACCGCATCGAGCTCATCGACTTTGACGTTGCCCACATCCGTCTGCCGTACAATGCCATCCTCGGGTATCCGGCCCTAGCCATGTTCATGGCGGTGACCCACCACGGCTACAACGTCCTCAAGATGCCAGGAAGTGGCGGGATCATCACCGTCCCCTGCAAAGAAAGAGATGCAGTGTGCTCCCTCGAGCGCGCCTTCCAAGCCACGGCGATCGAAGACCCCGACAACAATGGAGCGCAGTACCCTCCTGAGGCCGTCCCCAAGAAGAAGAAGCAGCTACTCCGCACAGGGCCTCAGGGGAGCGGCGTCTCTGGCGGTGCAACATCAGGATCGGCACCCGCACCTGGGGCGCCTCCCTCCCTTGCATAGGAAGGTGCGCCCGGTGCCCTCCTCGGGCAAGGCTCGGGGCTCTCTTCTGGAAGGCCTCAGACCTGGCCAACATCACGAGGGAGGCGCTCAGGCACCACATGGAGGCGTGCTTTGCGGCACGTTTCCCTCAGAAGGACACTGGCGAGGAGCGCCCAGTGCTCAGGAGTTCATCACCAAGGCCACTCAGGAGCTGCAGGATGCAAGAGCCATGCGCGGCGACCGCCGCCCACCTGGCATAGCTCCCCATCCAGGCGAGGATGGCGGGCTGCGCGTCTGCGTCGACATCCCAGGGCTCAACAGGGCCGCATCTCAGGAGCTCTTCTGGCCTTCATACGTGGGACATTGCGACGGCCCACCTCACAGCTATGTTCGCATGCCATTCGGCCTGCCGAGCATGGCAGCCGCCTTCCAATGCAACCTGCAGAGCATCCCGGCGGCTCAGGAGGCCCGGCATCACGCAGTCCTGGCAGACATGGAGACGGTTCTCGAGGAGCCTCCTGGACCCCCAGAGCCTCCCGAGGCTCGGGGCCCCGGTGGCTCATGAGGAGCAACCCCTTCGCTACGCATCTTCAGCTACCCCAACATCCCTTAGACAACGGAACCAGGTGACATTTTACAAGTTTATTTAGCTGGGAGCGCCCCCGGGGCTGCATCATTCTCAGGCCGCGTGGGCCTGTCCCTGCGGCATGTATCCTTTTACGTCTGTAGCTTACTCTGCTGGGGCGCCCCTTGGGCTGCATCATCCCCAGGCCGCTCGGGTCCGACCCAGCGGCATGTATTGTTCTTGCATTTACCTAACCTAGTTCGCTTTCCATGCATGATCTATCTATGGTTATGACCTGCTTGATTGTCACCCACCACGGGAGCCACGCGCCGATTGTCTTTCTTCATGACCCTTCACATAAGAAGGCCAGGCACGGCGTCTGTGCTCGGGCCCATCCCTGCAGCGTCGATAAATCCAACGGGTGAGCTCTGTCTGGCGGGCCGGTCCCGTTCACGTCACCTCCTGGGGTCGTTGGTGCTTGGCCTTCTCATGTGATAACCTCAGGAGATCCATTCGGCGCAGGATTACATAACCATCTCGCAGGACCGCCGCAGCTAACAAGAACCAAGACCAGGCGCAACCCGCCTTGAGGTAGGGCCTCATGAGTCCCGCGCTGGCTCACGAGTGCCCAGACACACCTAGTCTAGCCCTGTTGTGCAAGCCACGTGTAAGGGCGGGGCTGTACACGCCCCGGGGGCTCCACTCAGAGGGAGCCCTCACCCACGCACCAGTGGAAGCACCATGCTCCGCACTGGCAGTCGACACTACCGAGGAGCGGTTATGCCCGTGCAAGTGCGGAAGCACTATGCTCCGCGCTGGTGATAAACAACTGACGGCGGCCTCATGGTCGTATCAACCTCAGGGATCCCTTGAGCTCAGTGTCTGGCCTCATCACAGCACCTCCCCTCAGGAGAGTCGCGCGAGGGGGCTGGGCACGGGGGCTGCGCTCGGGTCACGCCCAAGCGTACACCACCCTGCCAGGTCCCCCGGACCTGGTCGTCGCGCGCCCCTCCCGAGCCGAGCCTCGAAGAGGGAAAAGGTACGAAGGTCGTTTGAGCGTCAACGGGGACTCTTGAGCATCGCGACTTAGGAGCCTATCTGGCCACGTAGCCCCTCACTCCTTGGTCTCGTCCTGGTGATCCGGACGACCCAACAGCGGTTGAGGTATGCGTGGGGTCGGGCCCTGCTGACGTAGAACACTAGACCTATTCCTGCATTTCCTTTCCATAAGATGTTTTCACGTCAAGGGGGACTCCTGAGAATCGCGACTCGGGAGCCTAACTCGCCACGTAGCCCCTCACCCCTTGGTCTCGTCCTGGTGATCCGGACGACCCAACGGCGGCTGAGGTATGCGCGGGGTCGGGCCCTGCCGACGTAGAACGTAAAGCAAATGGGAAGGAAATCGCAAAATCTCAAGCAAATATTACAAGACATATTGTTCTCCCAATACCAAACGCAAGTTTAAACGCCTCCATGAGGCATGGTGCATTTTGCAGAAACTAAAAGGAGTCACCAGCAAGTCATCTCGTCACCCCCGGACGTCGCCGCCGTCGCCCGCAAGGGATGCTTCTTCTTCAAAGGCGTTGCCCTCACCTGCACCACCCGCCAGAGTCGCAGGATCAGCAGCACCGCCAGTCGAGGGCGCGGGATCGAAGGCGCAGAACTTCTTCAGCAAGGCTTCCACTTGACCCTTCACGGCTTCAGCAGCAGCTACGCTGCGCTCGGCACGTCCACGGTCTCCAGCAGCTCGTCAAGATGGGCGGTGGGATCGCGAAGATGAAGGTGGCTGAAGACGCACGTCAGTGCCGCCGAGGAAAGAACGCGGGCTTCCGCCTCTGCCAAGGGGCCGATACCGCTCACGACTTGCTCAAGCGCCTCAACCAGATAAGGAAGCAGCTGGACGGGGCCCTTGTTGGCGGTAGCCAGTGGCTCCTCCAAGCCCTTCTCATAGAGCGACCGTAGCGCCTTGCGAGACCTCTCCTCGAGGAGCTCGAAGGCCGCGCGGTCCTCGACCAGGACCTTCGCCTTGGCATCAATTTTGGCCTTCTCCGCTTCCACCTTCTTCTCCAGCCGGGCGGCCCCGACATCTTTCAGCGCCACCTCGCGAGCGGCTGGAGCTTGAGCAGCGACCTGCTTGTCCTTCTCGGAGGTCGCTGCCGCCTGGCTCAACGCCGCCCGAATGGACACGTCTGAGTGAAGCCAGCCAGAGACCAGCTCCAAGCGCCCGGCTACCATGTGGGGGTCGGCGCCCTGAAGATCTTCTCGCTGCAGGGTCATCGCGGAAAGAGCGTGCTTCAAGACGTTAGGGGAGGCGGAAGGACCTGGAGATAGCAGTGCGGCAGGAGTGGGAGGAGGCGACGTCGTCACCATGGCCTGGGAGGCCGGAAGCTCCTGAGCTCCGGGGACCTCGGCGACCAAGCCGGTCGCTGACACCTCTGGAGCCATCAGGGCCACGGGGGCTGACTCCTCTCGGGGGTGCTCCCCCAAGCCTCGCGAGGATGATCGGGCTGGAGAAGCATGAGCGCCGTCGCTGCCCTTACCCATGGAGAGGGATGTGGCCGCAGGAGGCGATCTGGTCTCGAGTAGTACCACCTCGTCCTCCTTCCTCTTCTTCACCGCGGGCGTCGGCCTAATTGCACAACGGAGATGCGTCAAGGACGAGCAGCAGAAGCTAGAACAAGGCAGGACAAGAACACTTACTGGTCTACCGCGGCATAGTCCCTCCGCTTCTTAAGTTTGGAGCCTGAGAGCCTTGCAGCCTGAGGGGCAGGTGCGCGGGCTCGAGGAGCGGAAGAAGGGGCAGCAGATGGCCCGGAAGCAGCTCCGGGCGGTGTCGGAGCAGAAGCATCATCGTGGGAGATCAGTGCTGACCTGCCCCTCGTCAGAACCTCGGCCGGTGGCTTCCTCTGGGGCTGGCCTTGGACCTCGAAGAGCCCCCAGCCACGGGTGGCTCCCCTTTCTCTGGGGGGACATCAGCCTCGTCATCGTCATCAAGCAAGGTGCAGAGGATGTCGGCCTTGCGCAAGGGAGTGGTCTCCCCCATCCCCTCGGGGGTCGCCTCCGAGCTCCTCGTCCTCCTCCTCTTCCCCCTCCCTGCGGGAATCGCCAGAAGACACGACCACCGGCGCCGTCGCCGTCGGGACCCCAGGAGGCGCCGGCGGCACTAGCCCGCGCTCACCGAAGGTGGGCATGGCGGCCGCGACCTGTGCCTCGTTCTTGCGAAGGGACAAGGGAACGAAGGCACTCAGCGGATATTCCTGGTCATCACCGACCAGGAGGCGGAGAGCCACAACCAGCTCTTCTCCATACAAGGCCTCCAGACTCAAGCGAAGCTTATCTTCCTCGCCCCTGAGTGTCCACAAGGGGCGTGAACGCGCTTGGAGCGGAGCCACACGCAGCATCAGGAATTCCCTCAAGAGCATGGCCCCCGTCAACTTCGCCGCCTTCGCGTTGCCCGGCTTCAGGTCGGCGGTCATCTTCTCCGGCAATGGCTTCACCCAGTCGTCAGTAAGCTTCGCGCAGAGCCACCCCTCGTCGGACTGGGGCATCTCCGTCGGTAGCATCAACTGTGGGTGGACGCACTTGGCATCCATCATGACCCACTTGCTCCTGAAGACATCGGCCTTCTTTCCGGCCTTCGAGATCGCGTTGGCCTTGCCGGCTGCGACGAAGTTGGCGCACCCTGAGGTGTGGCCGTATCTGGAGGAAGAATAAGTGGCACAGTAGAGCCACAGATGGCATCACCCCGACATACGCCTCGTAGTAGAAGGCGAAGATTGACAGGAGGAGATCAAAGTTGGGATGGAGATGAAGGGCCTGCAGCTTGTAATGGCTGAGGACAGTGTAGAAGAAGTCGGAGAAGGGGGGAACCAGCCCTGCAACGACGCTGCTTGTGAAGAAGGGGTAGAAGGTGCTCCTCGAAGCCTCCGGCTCGGCGGAGCCGGCCCGGAGCTCGGTCTTCCCCTTCTCGTTGTTCTCCCCCACCGTCAGCAGACGAGTGACGGCGAGGTTCTTCTCCGAGACATTGGGCGCGTCTAGAGCTGTCTCGTACCAGGCAGGCGATGAAGGAGCCTTGACCTTCCGGGGCGCCATTGGTCGCTGGCTCGGAAGGGAATTGATGCAGATCTGGAGACTTCGGAAGCAAGGGGCGAGAAAGGGGATCCGGAGCAAGACGAAGGAAAGCAATGAAGGCAAGCATTGCCAGCGCCAACCTTTTGTCAGACGGGCAGTTGCCGAGGCAGCGTGGGGAAGTGGAGACGCCCACGTCCAATCAATCGCCACGCGTCAAGAGGGCCGCAGGCTGTTGGGCCCCGCGGCGTTCCGCATTTGCCCTTTGGCTTCACCTCGAAGCCAAGTCCGAGCACGCCTTGGGCCCGGGGGCTACTGTCCGCGTCCTGGGAACAGGGGTCCCCAGACTTGCCTGCCTGCGGCCCACAGCGTGGCTCCACCATCGGCCTGTATGGCCCATCCTCACCAGCAAACACTCAAGACCCTCGCAAGGGGCCAAGCCTCGCGAGGCGGATGACACAAGACCTCCTCGGGGGCAGCCTCACCAGGTCGGCTCGCGAGGGGCGGAGAGACCAAGGCAAGGGACACCTCGCGAGATTCCTATGACGCAAGCCATGACGACTGGATTCAGGCGAGCACCAGCGCGCGCAGTGTCCTCATTTCCTCTTTGGTGCTAAAGAGGCAAGCGCAGGCGAGGAGTCCCGAGGCATTAGGCAAAGGTTTCCATATTGGTGCAGCGAGACCAAGACCAGCAGGACGGCAGGACGGAGGTCACCGTGGAGCCCGAGACGGTGTCACCACCAGAGCCTCTGGCAGGCGAAGACCACCTTTAGTCAGGATAAATTGTACTAGTTGTCTCCCTTCGAATTTGGCTGTTGTTGGATCCCTTCCCGCTCAATATTTGGGGAGAGGACCAGGGCCTCTATAAATAGGACTAGCCAACACCATAGGAGGCATCTCATCTTGGATCGGAGCCATTCCATCCATAGCCACACACAAGTTCACCAAGCACAAGAACACCTCTCCTCAAGAGGTTGTTCTTCCCTTGTAACTGTTCATCCTCAGCCCAAGAGGCAATCCACCACACCACACTGGAGTAGGGTATTACACCACATCGGTGGCCCGAACCAGTATAAACTCTTGTGTCTCTCGTTCTTTGGGTTCGTCGAGCTAGGCCTTGTGATTGTTGCGAGTGCGATCTAGGGAGAGAGAGATCTTCGTGCACACCCCAGTGTTCGAACCTCAAGGGTTTTGCCGGAACCCGAAATCCGACAGACAAGTTCGTTGCTGGGTCATGTATGCCTGTCCCTGTAAGTTAGTGCCACTTTGGGTTTATGACTAGTCATGTCGGTCTGGGTTCTCTGTCATATGGATGCTAGCGACACTATCATATACGTGAGCCAAAAGGCGCAAACGGTCCCGGGCCAGGTAAGGTGGCACCCGTGGGAATACCATGCATGAGGCCGCAAAGTGATATCATGTGTTACATGCTAGATCGGTGTGACTTAGGATCGGGGTCCTGACACGTTATCAGAGGAGAGCTCCAGCTGGGAGGCTACACCGCGGCGGCAGCGCAGTCCCCAGCGTAGTGTAGTGCGCGTCCCTGTTGGGTTTGCGCGGAACACCCACCACACGCTCTGCTGCCGCTGCCTGTCGGCAGCTGTTGCCGGCCGCCGTTGCCGCCATACCACCGTCGAAAGCCAGGGCCATCTCCCGCTCCGTCGCAGCATCCCGAAGGTGGGAGGTGGCCGTCGTGGCCACCACCCAACTACCGGCCACCGTGGCCATCACCCGCTCCGCCACCACGGCCCGAAGGCCGGAGGTGGTGGTCGTGGCTGCCACCCCATCGTCGACCGCGGTGGCCGCCAGCCCACCGTCGACCGCTGGGATCATCACCCGCTCCGCCACCGCCGCCCGAAGGAGGGAGGCAGAGGTCGAGGCCCGCACGTGCGTCAGCGACCTTGTGCGCTACATCGAGTTCCTGTGGGAGGAGGAGGAGTGCCTCGTTTAGCACGCAAAGAGCCTTACCACAGCCGTGGCCGCAGCACACGCCAACGCAGAGGCGAGGAATCAGGAGATCTACAAGCAGTTCGGCCGCTTCGAGAGGGATCGTCTGGAGCGGCAATGGGCGTTCGAGTTGGCGAGCGTCGCTGAACATGCAGCAGCGGCAGACATCGTATTGCATTTCTCCAGCTCGTCGGTAGGCTCCTCCTCCTCCTCTGCCTCTTACTGAGCGCGCTCGGCAGAGGAGAGGCTGCCGGAAGTAGCACAAAGGCCCCCCATGGTAGTAGTAGTATTTAGGGGCTATTTTGTTCAGTTCATCTGATTATAGATGTGTGGTCGAACTGTACAACGTACTTAAAATTAGCTAGTATATATAGTTGAACTAGCTATTTCAGTACGTGGTTGGCAACAATTGGGGAAAAGTTTGGTCGGTCTAGCTGTCGAGTTGAACTATTTGTATAAATTAAGAATGACTGCTTAACCTATGAATGAAATCTATGCTTAATTACTGAATTTTAGTTGCAAAAATTAGATAGTGCTAGCGATTTCTAGCTGCATATTTTGACAAATCGCAGTGTTACAAGGATTGAGAAATGGCAATGTTACTAGATCAACAAATGTAAATCTTTCCAGTTTGACAAATGGCAACATACCCAATATTACAGATGCAAATCTTACCAAATTGTTTGTACGTGATTGCACACGGGTCATCCAAACAACCGTTTGCGTTGAAGGGATGCACAAATCCTGCGCTGCGGATTTTCCCTTGACTTAAGGGGGAAGACCATAGCTCTTACTTTGCATACGGGTGTTCTATCTAAAATGTTTGCGATCAAGAGCTACACAAATCCTGCTCGGCACATTTTCCCTGGGTTTCCTGGAGAAGCTGTCGGTTTGCATACTAGTGTTCTAACTAAAACGTTTGTGATGAGTGTTTTATATTAAAAAACCGAATTAAACTACGGCTTGGGCGCCATTAATGTAGAGGATGCGAGCAAGGTGGGCGGCCATGGATGATGAGGCACGGACTAGCAAGATGCTAATTCGTGCGTGTAGATGGCCCGATCTTTCACGGCGATACTCGATCAACACCTCGTCTCCCTGTTCCTCCTCGTAACCTCCAAGAACAATTTTCACCTATGTACAAAAATACACAAACGGAAATAATGACCCCCTCGGATCAGCACGTAGGCGTCGATGTAATGATCAACCCTCCGTCGCTAGTAAATTTCCACGATGGGAAAATCACAGATAATACACAAGATATGGTCGCCCGTAACTCGAACGTTTTTCTGTATATCTCATACTCGGAATAAAACTCAAAACTAATCTGATTACAAGGCCGTAGCCTGGCTTTTTATATGCCAAAAAATAGTACGTCAACTTTAAACCTAGATGCTTAGACTCCAACTCCCTCACGTCATGTGCTAACTAGGAAAAACAAATCCTAACAAGAAAAGAAAAAGGATTCACGTACGTGCTAGCTAGCTAGTTCGTTGACTCAAACAAAAGGATAAGAATCTAACAAATCTGCACCAGGATTCTACCTATCGCAACTTGATATGGAGGGGTACGAAAATTAGGCTCCACCGAAGCCAGCGCTGGCTCCGCCTTAATCTCCTGTATTTTCTTGTAAGACGCATGGTGCTGTTCTGATTCCTTTTTATTCTGAAAAGCAATTTGATCTCTTGCCATTTTATGCGTACGTGACTTTTCTTTTCTCTTCTCTTTGATCAAACATAATTGTACACCTTTAGACTCCATGCGTATAGGCCTCTGCACTAACGTGCCAATGACATCTCCTGGTTCCAATGCATGCGTCATATAATTGGTCTCTGGTCTGCTAATTGCCAAATTGATTCTCGGCCCACAAAGTTCACGTACATGACCATCCTTTCCTCGATGAAATCTGAGCGCTTGCATGGCATTAGTTTCCGTAACATTTTTATGACCTCTCTGCTTAACTGGCTCAGCTTCGATAGAATTAACAATTGATGATGCCATGTCCGTATCATCCTCCCTCCCTTTAAACGAAACCGTCCTTGGTTTCGGGTCTAATTTATGTGGAGCCTTCCTCTCCGGAATTTGCATATCTATGGTGATTGCGCTGTCTGCCATTGGTTTCAGCATGCGTCTCTTTCCATCATGCATGAACGTGTATGTGTTGGATCTTCCAGCATGCACTGCATCATGATCGAATTGCCAAATTGATTCTCGGCCCACAAAGTTCACGTACATGACCATCCTTCCGTCGATGAAATCTGACTGCTTGCATGACATTAGTTTCCGTACCATTTTTATGACCTCTCTGCTTAACTGTCTTAGCTTCGATAGAATTAACAATTGATGATGCCATGTCCGTATCAATGGAAGTCAAAGGGCTCGCTTCCCGGTGAGCCTGCGGGGCGTACAGCTCGCACGCTTCCCATTGAGCCTCCGCATTGGAGTACAGCTCGCACGCCTTCCGTTTAGTCAAGCACTCAAGCACTTGTCCGCACGGCACCTCCTAGCCATTAAAAGAGTGAGGCGTGGCGTAACGTGAATGGTTAACACAACGCACACAATTTAAATTATACAAAATATTTGAGATGTCATAGTGGCAGCTATTTGTTTCAAAATGTCTTTGTTGGTTGTTATTCGAGTGCGCCTTCTCTCAAAATGGACACGAAAAATACCATAGCATGTCGGGTTCCATTCCTAGCATGCCAAGTTTCATGAATTTCAGACGAGTTTTGAATTTACTAGAATTTAAAAACAAAGTATCTCAACGTTTTACCGGCAATCAACAGTGCCCTGGTGTTTGAAATTCATTCCCATTTGTCGCATGGGACCTAAGCAAGCCCGAAGGACACAGATTTGATTTTTCAACCAATTTATATGCATTGGAGCTTGTGCATGTAGTTCAAATTTTAATTATGCACATGAAATGCCTAGAAAACCCAATTAATGTATAAAAATGTCCAAACGAACCCCGAAAAATTCCAAAAGTAAACACAACACTCCTGTTGTTCTATGTTGAGACTAGAAATTTTTTGAAAGCAATAAGAGGCAACGGATATCGTTTCGTCCCCAAAGGTGGCACGTTCCCTACCGAAACCATCACGCTTGTGGTGAGAAGCTAAGGTTTGTGAGAAGCTTATACCCAAACCTGCCCCAAATGGTACAAAAATTTTACCACACATGTTGAGCTGCTCCATGATAGCATGCCAAGTTTATTGAATTTCAGACCAGTTTTGGATTTACTAGAATATAAAAATAAAGTATCTCAACGTTTTGCCGGCAATCAACAGTGCCCTGGTGTTTGAAATTCATTCCCATTTCTTGCAGGGACATAAGCATGCCCCGAATGTCACAGATTTGATTTTTCAACCAATTTATATGCACTGGAGCTTGTGCATGTAGTTCGAATTTGAATTATGCACATGAAATTCCTAGAAAACCCAGTTAATGTATAAAAATTTCCAAACGAACCCCGAAAAATTCAAAAAGTAAACACAACACTCCTGTTGTTCTATGTTGACACTAGGAAATTTTTGAAAGCAATAAGAGGCAACGGATATCGTTTCGTCCCCAAAGGTGGCACGTTCCCTACCGAAACCATCACGCTTGTTGTGAGAAGCTAAGGTTTGTGAGAAGCTTATACCCAAACATGCCCCAAATGGGACAAATTTTTTACCATGGCATGTTGATGTTGCTCCATGATAGCATGCCAAGTTTCATGAATTTCAGACGAGTTTTGGATTTACTAGAATTTAAAATCCATGTATCTCAATGTTTGCGGCCGAGTGATGGTGGCGGGGTGTTTGAAATTCATTCCCATTTCTTGCATGGGACCTAAGCATGCAACCAAGGACACATATTTGATTTTTCAACCAGTTTATATGCACTGGAGAATGTGCATGTAGTTCAAATTTGAATTATGCATATAAAATGCCTGGAAAACCCAGTTAATGTATAAAAATGTCCAAACGAACCCCGGAAAATTCCAAAATTGATCAGAACACTCCTGTTGTTCTATGTTGACACTCGAATTTTTTTGAAAGCAATAAGAGGCAACGGATATTGTTTCGTCCCCAAAGGTGGCACGTTCCCAGCCGAAACCATCACGCTTCTTGTGTGAAGTTCTGTTTTGTGAGAAGCTTATACCCAAACCTGCCACAAATGGGACAAATTTTTTACCACGGCATGTTGATGCCGCTCCATGATAGCGTGCCAAGTTTCATGAATTTCCGACGATTTTTGGATTTACTAGAATTTAAAAGCAGAGTGTCTCAATGTTTGCGGCCGAGTGATGGTGGCATGGTGTTTGAAATTCATTCCCATTTCTTGCATGGGACCTAAGCATGCAACCAAGGACACATATTTGATTTTTCAACCAGTTTATATGCACTGGAGAATGTGCATGTAGTTCAAATTTGAATTATGCGCATAAAATGCCTGGGAAACCCAGTTATTGTATTAAAATGACCAAACGAACCCCGAAAAATTCAAAATTGAACACAACACTCCTGTTGTTCTATGTTGACACTCGAAATTTTTTGAAAGCAATAAGAGGCAACAGGTATCGTTTCGTCCCCAAAGGTGGCACGTCCCCTACCGAAACCATCACGCGTGTTGTGAGAAGCTCTGGTTTGTGAGAAGCTTGTACAAAAACCTACCCCAAATGGGACAAAAAATTTACGACGGCATGTTGATGCTGCTCCATGATAGCATGCCAAGTTTCATGAATTTCACACGAGTTTTGGATTTACTAGAATTTAAAAGCCATGTGTCTCAATGTTTGCGGCCGAGTGACGGCGGCAGGGTGTTTGAAATTCACTCCCATTTCTTGCATGGGACCTAAGCAAGCAACCAAGGACACATATTTGATTTTTCAACCAGTTTATATGCACTGGAGAATGTGCATGTAGTTCAAATTTTAATTATGCGCATAAAATGCCTGGAAAACCCAGTTAATGTATAAAAATGTCCAAACAAACCCCGAAAAATTCCAAAATTGAACACAACACTCTTGTTGTTCCATGTTGACACTCGAAAAAATTTGAAAGCAATAAGAGGCAACGGATATCGTTTCGTCCCCAAAGGTGGCACGTTCCCTACCGAAACCATCACGCTTGTTGTGAGATGCTCTGGTTTGTGAGAAGCTTATACCCAAACCTGCCCCAAATGGGACAAAATGTTTACCAAGGCATGTTGATGCCGCTCCATGATAGCATGCCAAGTCTCATGAATTTCAGACGAGTTTTGGATTTACTAGAATTTAAAAACCAGGTATCTCAATGTTTACGGCCGAGTGACGGTGGCAGGGTGTTTGAAATTCATTCCCATTTCTTGCATGGGACCTAAGCATGCAACCAAGGACACATATTTGATTTTTCAACCAGTTTATATGCACTGGAGAATGTGCATGTAGTTCAAATTTGAATTATGCGCGTAAAATGCCTGGGAAACCCAGTTAATGTACAAAAATGTCCAAACGAACCCCAAAAATTCCAAAATTTAACACAACACTCCTGTTGTTCTGTTGACACTCAAAAAAATTTGAAAGCAATAAGAGGCAACGGATATCGTTTCATCCCCAAGGTTGGCACGTTCCCTACCGAAACCGTCACGCTTGTTGTGAGAAGCTCTGGTTCGTGAGAAGCTTATACCCAAACCTGCCCCAAATGGGACAAAATTTTTACCACGGCAATGTCATGCTTCTCCATGATAGCGTGCCAAGTTTCATGAATTTCAAACGAGTTTTGCATTTACTAGAATTTAAAAACCAGGTATCTCAATGTTTGCGGCCGACTGACGGTGGCAGGGTGTTTGAAATTCATTCCCATTTCTTGCATGGGACATAAGCATGCAACCAAGGACACATATTTGATTTTTCAACCCATTTATATGAACTGGAGCATGTGCATGTAGTTCAAATTAGAATTATGCACCTGCAATGCCTACAAAACCAAGTTAATGTATATAAACGTCCAAACGAACCCTAAATAATTCCAATTTTTTTGACAACACACCTATAGTTGCATGTCCACTACAGATAAAAGTTCTAACTATTCAAACACCATCCTTTGTAGCTGTGACCCCATTACGTAATTCAAATCAAGACGATAAATCAAGTAGATCGCACACAGTTTATTATCACCAACCGTGTGAGATGCAGCACAAAATATCTTGGAGCACCGTCGGTGTATACTACGCCTATGGCTTACGCGAGAAGGTGCGTCGGCTATAGTCCACAGCCGGCGTGTCAAGCAAACTAGCTCACTCCCCAAATATCATTTCACTGTTCATTCGTAGCCGGTGAAAGATGGGGACGTGGACCCACGTCGTGAGGGCAACTTTGGTGGCCCACTCCGGCGAGAACGCGGTCGCAGCCGCCACGCGCGTGCTAACAAGCTTTGTGAGGGCGACCACAGTCTGCGTCCGGGCGGCCAAGGCAACCCAAAAGGCCGCTGTTGCTTCTCAGGCGGCGGCAGCAGCATCTGCCTCGGGGATAGCAACTGGCGAGAGCGGCACAATAGCTCTCCGTTCCGCAGCGGCGGCCTTAGCCTTGATGGAGGCTACCCACTACCATGTCTAGGCCGTTCACGCCCAGCTCGTGGAGATCACCGCACAAATCGAACGAAGCTTCTCCGACAATGGTCGGCAACCCACGGCCGAAGAGATGGCAATCGCCGAGAGAGTTCGAGCAGTCGTCCGTTCCTGCGCGGCATACCTTGCCACGACGGAGCCCGCCAGAGCCCAGCTCATGGCGGCCTATGCCAAAGATATGGCAGACACGGATGGCGAGATGGTTGCCGAGTATGGTGCAATTGATGCCATGGAGCCCCTTCCCCAGGAGACCGTCGGGCGCGAGCTGGACATGGAGGCGGCGGCGGAGATCGATGAGCACCGGCCGTAGTAGTACTCTTTGTTTTGTTTAATTAAGAGCGTCGGTCTTTAATGTGCTAGACTAATGTTTAGGTCAGCTAGCTCTGTTTAATTGCTGAACTTGCTCGATTAAGAAGTTAGTCTCCTTTGTGTACCCAAATTATGCAATGACGTGGATGACCACTGTAACCAGGGAAATTCGAACCAAAATTTTTTACGTTCAAACTCAACACACACGGGTTAAGCTATCTGAATTGTTTGTGATGTTCACATATCGTACACAGTCCTGAATAAGGGACTGTGTCTGATGACACTTTGCGTGCCAGTTTTTGTGCTGAAGCGATTCCAAATTTTCGGCTTCCGCGGAAATATCTACCTCCCGCCCCCTCCCCCTTACCAACAGCCACATTTCCCATGTTTCCGCCTTCCTTTCCAAGTTGAAACCTTCACTCCTTGCCTGCAGCGCCGCCTCCTCGCCGGCGACCCTCCTTCACGCTGCTCATCCTCGCCTATCCAGGCAGGTAATCCACACCTGACCCCCATCCTCCTCCTCCTTCCACATCCCACATTCCCCGATCGTTGGCGTGAGCACGACACCTTCCACCCAAATCACTGACCCCTCCACCAAATACGCGCCGCCCTAAGCCCTGGTGCACGCAGTATAGCCAGGATCTCAAGGAGCATTTGGCAGTGGAGAAGCAAATCGCGGCCGCACGCGCGGATGAGGTCTCGATGGCTGCCATTCGTGCCGACCCCCAGATCTTGGAGGAGCACCCTGCCATCGAGGCCACCATTGACGCCTCGCGCGCCAATGCTGCAACGCGGTTGGCTGCTTTAAATGACAGTTCATGGCATTTTCTCAAGGCCATCGTTTGCTAGCTACTGCCTTTCCTTAACAAATTCTAGTGAATTGTGCTATCTACTTTTACCATGCAATCTTCTGCTATAGTGTTCAGTTAACTGCTTGGTTCAATTCTGCAAATGTGATGTTCAATTCTTAAGGGTGCAATATTTCCAAGTTGTTAAGCATGCTTGGTTTGGTTAGCTGTCTGATCTTCTATTACGAGTATGTTATATTGTGAAATGTGGTGCTCAGTTAACGTTTGGTTCATTTGTTGTGGTGTTTAGTTAACTTCTTGGTTCAATTCTGCAATGCGATGTTCAATTGTTGTGACTGCATTCTGTTATTGTATACCATGTGAGAAATAAATCGAATTTAGTTCTACTAAATACATGAGAAACAACTACAATTGCTATATTTCCAAGTTGTTAATCATGCTTGGTTTGGTTAACTGTCTGATCTTCTATTAGGAGTATGTTATATTGTGCAATGTGGTGCTCAGTTAATGTTTGGTTCATTTGTTGTGGTGTTTAGCTAACTGCTTGGTTCAATTCTACACTGCGATGTCCAATTGTCGTGGGTAGAATTTTGTATTGTTGTGGATGTGAGGAATAAATCGAATTTGGCTACACTTAATACATGAGAAACATATACAAGTGCTATATTTCCTAGTTTTTAATCATGCTTGGTTTGGATAAATGGGCTGTCCATGTGGCTTGAATTAATCTAATGAATCTGCAATGTGCTTATTTTTCATCAACATATTTTACTGATAACATGCGAACCCTTACTTAACCTGATGACTAACTACCTTATATGTGTTGCAGGGAAACAATGGGAAGCACTGAGGTTTACAATCGAGGTTAGCATGTGCATGGTCCGTTGTCTAATAGCACATTATTGTGCAATTGCATGAACCATTCTAATATTTAGGTTTTTAACAATTTGGTCTTGCACATGTAGGTCCTGCTGTCAGAGGTTTTGACCCACTGTTCGACCCTTTTTGCATATGGGGAAATGAGTTGTCCATGAATATCAGTCAATTCAAGAAACTCAGAAAGATTGTTAGGATAAAGAAATTAGCAAAAAAACAACAAGATCTTTGTCTGCACAATGAGGAAGACATCAGTTCACTAAAGGATGGTACTAACTATTATACCTTGCTTTTTTATTACTTTGACCCATTTCCAATATAGAGAAGATAATTATGCACATCCTTGTTTTTAGGCCTTTCCAAAGCAGTTCACTGATGATTACCTCTCAAACCACTTGTATGGTCAGGAGGCGAGGAAGGTATCATACAACACCCACGGTTCAATATTGAAGTGTTCCTGAAGAGGACGAAGGATGGACGGTCAATCATCCACAGGCACTGGGCTAAAGTTACAAAGACCTTCAACATCAATGAAGGCTCCATATTCGTCTTCTGCTTCAGCAGTTTTCCAGATGAGATACATCTGTCTATGTACCGTCTAATTTCGAAAGGTTATAGATGTTGCATGTGAAACTTGGTCCTGGTGTAGTTGTGTAATGGGGCAGCTGAGTGCTGAAGCTATATGATGTTGTACTCTAATGTATTTCAATTATGAAAATGAAATATATTGTGTGCTTAATATGAAATGTCAATTAGATTAATATATAGATTAGGAATAATTGGATAATTAGCCTGCTAATTGGGTTTTTCTATTGCAAACGGTTATTGAGAAAACACCATGTGCGATGCATTCAATAACGCACACAGTTTCTAGGAATAAACCGTGTTAGATTAATGAACAATCACACACAACATCCTCTTGAAAACTGTTTGTGTTAGGCCACCTGGTGCAAACGTTTACCACATAAAAACTGTGTGTGATGGACGGCCTTTGCCACACAGTTTCTTCTACGCACCGTCTGTAATGCATTCAATAAGGCAAACGATAAAATTATTAATATCGTGTGCAATGGCAACGCTATCACAAACGATTTAACGGCAAAAATTGTGTGTGATGTATGTGTGAACGGAAACGTTTTCCTTGGAGCGACTGTGTGGGATGTACATATGAACGGAAACGTTTAGCGGGGACTGACTGTGTGGGATGTACTTGCGACCGGAAACAATTTTGTCATATAATTGTATTTTTTAGCTCTATTGTACGTATTTCCGTATTTGAGCGCTCGCCGGTCGCACACAACATCATTTTGCCGAGCCTGTGTGCCAGGAAGGCATATCCCTGACGGTTCATGGGTCGCGCTGGAAGGACCCCCCTATCGCCCACACTCACTTGGCGACGGTTCCAAAGGTCATCGCGGAAAGGGGTTAAAAACCGTTTGTTTAGCAGCTGCTGTACTAGTGACCTACTTTGAATGCAAAAATTGGAGAGCACTATGCAAAGCTTATGCATTTGAGCCTGATATGCTTATCGCCTTTGATATTCGTCCGGAAGATGATATCTATTTATATATAAAAAGTAATTTATGGGTTAACCAGAAAAAACAGAATTAGCTAAAAATTACCACAAAAATTAGGAACATCTAGCCATTTATTTGATCGACTAACAATTTACATCGTTCGATCTAACTAAGGGAAAATTAATTACCCACCTTTGGCATTACATATCCTACTCGTAGTTATTTTCCTTTGCCATATATTATGTGTAGGCCCATGATATTGAAGAATCAAAGCAAAACGTTTCAAAAAGAAAAAAAATACTCATCCTGAAAAAAAACTCAAAGCTAAAGCTCAAAGGAAAAAATAGACTAAATAATGAACACACGATCAGGTCTTCCCTCATCGCTTGATGTTTCCTTCCTTCCCAGCAAGGCTCCCATCCCATCCTTTCAACTAGCCGCCGCCACAACCTTTGGCCTTGCCCTCCAGCAAATCATCGACCCGCACATGCCTCTGTCTTCTTCCCTTCTTTCTTCCTTCGTCCGCGGAGTGCGAGCAGTAATCGGTGATCTGGTCCTGCGGATGGCTGCCAGCGAAACCATGCTTCAGAAATAGCACACGCAGCCACGTTCAAGCGCGTACTCAGCGATCTGTCATGAGAGATAGTAGATGCAGTCAAGTTGGCGGCGATGTTAGGCTGGACTCACAAGATTGCGCTTTCATGAGAGATAGAAGATGAAGTCAAGTTGGCGGCGATGTTAGGCTGGACTCACAAGATTGCCGCAGGGCAGTGCTTGCACCAGCGGATGCACAAATTGCTATCCATACAAAGGAGCCCATCAATTTCTAGGTATCCTTGCTTTCTGGCACTTAATCTCACCAAGTATCTTTTCTATTTTTTTGGCATTTGTTCAATCGATTTCCTAATAGGTGGAGCGCACAGACTAGGACCTTCGCCTGAAGGTTGTCCGTGGATGCTGCCATGCCACACTCTCCATTGTTCATTGTGCAGTTTCTATTAGAAAATTTCTAACCATATCTTGGTATCTTCGCCTGCCATTCTTACTAATATTTAGTCTAATTAGGTTTTTTTTGCTACTGGTGATGATTTTGCAGTAACTGATCCATGCATTAGTTTGTGTTCTCTGTTGTTAGTTTGAAATAGTTGATCTGAAGCAGATTGAAAACAATTGATTTCCTATGAGATGCTGAACTGAGGGTTCCTTTTATGAAAAGTATGCCTTATTATGCAATTACAACTGGAGATATATATAACACGGAACACCTCCGTTTTAGAGTATCTACCTATTATATATAAAAAGTACCCCCTCAGTCCCATAATATAAAATGTTTTTTTACATTATATTAGTGTTAAAAATGTCTTATTATGAGACGGAGGGAGTACTTGACAGGGTAATTAGAATAAAGGTAATTAGCTTAGAAAATCTCACAATAATTAGAAATATGCGACCTTCAATTCGGTGTGCCTATTTCCAATCAACAAGCTACAACCGTTAGATGTTCGTAAACCAGATGGGAACTTTAAATCTCACAATCCCATCAAGTCTGGAACCCATGAGCTATCAAACCATCCCACGATTTATGTAAAAAAACATCCCACGATTGATGTAAAAAACATCCCACGATCAATCCAGAAAAAAGTCCCATGATCAATCCAGAAAAAAATCCCACGATCAGTTAAAAAAACATCCCACAATTATAATCTCACGGCTCCAATAGGTTGAGCGACTAGACCATCCCACAATTTACGATCTCATGACCCCAACAGGTTGAGCGACTAGACCATCCCACAATAGAAACCTCATGATCCCAACAGGTTTGACCATCCATGAGCAATCAGACCATCCCACAATAAAAAGAACAGGCACAAAAAAAAGTTCAGAGATGCAATCTCTCCAAATTCTCACAGTAATGTACAGAGATTTGATTGCCCAAACCAGAGCAATTACGCCTCAAGGGTTAATTGTCCTCTAGACTAGATGATATACCTTGTACATCATCTTCCTCCCGCGAACGACACTTCAAAGTCAACTTCCTCCAACCAGTGGCACTTCGGCATTGTCTTCCTCCAGCGGACACCGGCTGGCTCCATCGAGCAATCAGACCACCTCAAGTAAGTACCAACTGCACGAAATTAATCAGGCCTATTAAGGATCAATAATACTTCAATTATACTTTAGGAAGTGCTCATCTAACAACATCTGACATGTTAGATCGGAAGGTTAATTATATTGAAATAGAAAAACTATCATGTGTATTCTAGATTAAGTAATGCAATTTTATAGGTGTGGGTTCATGTCTTAATGGTGATGCCATGGATGTTGGTTCCCGTGTATTCACGTTAAGATAATATACTCTAGAAGACTAGAACCACACTGCAGTTATAACAGACAAAAATGGGATTGCTTGCTGCGATATAGAGAAACACATATGGTGCATCAGATGGTTTTCATATTCGACCAACCTCAAATTCGATATTGGGTTTCTGTCTTAATGCCACAGCTCCATTCTGAAACAAAAGATCAAATCAATAGTCAAAAAATATATTCATTCATAATATGGTTTCATATATCTATTCCAGTTAAAAAAATCTTAAATTTACTTTGTGATCACATAATCACTAGAGGCCATTGCAAAATAAAATTTTGTATTTATAAAGTTGTCATGTCGTTATATACTTACTTTACTAATCAACATTTTGTTCTTATATTTTTAGGGCCTCAAGGAATATGGCACCCAAACCACTGAATTCATTGACTACACGAAGCGAGACATGGACCATCAAAGTCAAAGTCTCAAAGTCTTACGACTTTAGGACACAATTAACTTATCAACTAATGAACTCATTAGCACTGTTAAGATTTTGTGAGATAAAAAGGTCCAAGTATTACATATATAATGTCTCTTCAGTTTTCCTTTTCTGAAGCTAGCTAATGTTCTCTCTGTGTAGGGCAATGCAATCCATGCTTCTATTGGGAACAAACCGTTAATAAATTTAAAGCAAAAAAAAGAGGACTCCATCTACATAATTAAGACCTTGAAAGTTTGAGAGTATGAATACTGCCGACCATTGAAGAACAATATCAAAATCAGTTTTCCTTTTTGATACAACAGGGATGGAAGTGGATAAAGAAAAATCAAAGTTTTTGGACTAACACTTCAAATTTTGCTTATAGTGATACCTTGGAGAGTAGGGTGAATACTGATAAACAGTGCTCAGGTATGACCAGACTCCAATACCAAAGAACAAGCATTGATCAATTAGATTTATAAACATGATTTGATTAGTACAATGGAACCAATAGAGCGGGTACAAAAAAAGGGACGAGCATTCTTCGAACTTCAAACATCCGTGAGATTGGATTTGTTAATCTAAAATGTGGAAAAGATGGTGTGGCTATTAGTGTATGTATGTGTGAATTAAGCATGGCAGTGGGAAGCATCTTCAGTATCAAATGTGGTCATCGGGATCCTTGTCAGTAGTTAATGATGATAATTAGTGCTGGCAGGCATGGTTGACATGGACAACCTAATGGGAGACCTGTTATCAGGTAAACCGATACAAAAGGAGCAACTCAAGATGCTGAACTTGGTTCATTGTTCAGTGATGGTTACCACTAATAAATACTAAAATGTGCTTCATGAAATGTGGAATTATTTGATTCCAGCTGATAAAAGAGATAAAAAACATCTTTCCGGTTCATATTTACGCCTTTCCTCGGTATGGCATCCGGTTTGGACCATTCTTTATAGCACTGTGATGAACTGATGATAGGTCTCTATGCTTTATAATGTTGTGATGATAGGTCTCTATACTGTTATGATAGAGCTAAAGGAAATTACTCTGAACAAAACATCCACCAATTCAATGGAACTGATATATTACCGGGATATATTCTTGTCATCTCTTTTTTATCATTCTAGCTACCACATGTAGCGACCAGACCTCAAACAGTCGGTGCTGCTGTGCACAAGTGTCATCCCTGCATCAGTAATGCTGACACGCACAGTACAAATGGAGGATTTATAACAGAGTAGCAATCACACACTTATTACAATGAATATCTCAAAAGAGAATAAGTATGATAAATATGGCTTAAGGCCATCTAAAAACGATAACAGCGGAAGGCTTCGAAGATAAGTGAGTCCATCAACTCCAACGGCATCACTGAGTATAAGATCACGACCTAAGGCACCTTACTCGTCGTCTGAAAAGTCTACAACATGAAACGTTGCAGCCCGAAAACGGGTCAGCACATGGAATATGCTGGCAATATAACACATAGAGAAAAATGAACATAATAATGCTATACTACATGCATATATGGCTGGTGGAAAGCTCTATGGTTACAGTTTTGCGAAAAGCCAATTTTTCCCTACTACAAAGGAATAAGTTATGTTTAACTATCATGGTGGTTGTTAAACATTGAGAAGGTACCTCCAACTCAATCCCAATTAAGTATCTTCATTAACCCAACAAAATTAATTAAAGTAACATGGTGATGAGATTCACATGATAATCCAGATACTAGATACTCAAGTTGTCCATAACCGGGGACACGGCTAACCATGATTAGTTTGTACACTCTGCAGAGGTTTGTGCACTTTTCCCCACAAGACTTGATCGCCTCCGCTTGATTCTCGCACTGCATGATGTTTCAGAAACGGATGACCGAGACACAGTCTTTCAGAAGCGTTAACTCTCTACTCCGGGTAGACCGTACCACCTACATCCCCTACATCTGCTAGTCTACCTCTTCAAGAGCTCACACAACTTAATCAACTATGTTAGAGCCCATAATAGCTTGTGGCTACACATGGAAGTTTCTAGCATGAAAAATCTCATGATCCCTTTTAGCCTGGGTGGCGGTCCATAGGATGATCACACGGGTACCCCGGGATATCCAAAAATACAGGCAGCACTGGGTTCCCCAGGTGCCTCAATCCACCCAGATGTGAGTTTTAGTTGCCACCTTAAGTAAACCATTATTAACAATCTCACATCTGTCATGAATATCTCTCAAACCCAATCCACGTCTACGAGCATAGCATGGCAATATAAGCAACGTAGAAGTAACTCCCAAGGGTTTGATAAATAAAACCGGTAATAGGTACTACCACAACTACTTTCCAATACCCACAATTTAATTAGATCCTAACCATGCAATGTTTGAGGATTGAACTAATGCAATAAAATCTGGGTATGGAAAAGTATGATCACAGTGTTACTTGCCTTGCTGATGATCCGCGAAACCTAGAGATTCGAAGTAACAAGCGGCGCACTCCGGGTACTCTATCGCAAACAAACAAGCAAACAATAAGTACTCATCTAATGCAAAGGTAAAACTCGAATAAAAGATACAACCAGAAAGTTCAACTTAAGAACTCCGGTTTGCAAAAAGAATCAAATCGAACGAAGCAACGAAAGTCAAACGGCGAAAGAAACAAGCTTCGTTTACTAATCTGGATCTAGGTCCAATTTTACAGTAGCAAAAACTTGTTTGAGTAGGTTAAACAGGAAGAGAATTTCGAGACGAAACTCTAGGCGCTTGAATCGCCTGATTCCGATAAACGAGCGAAAAGTTAAACGAAAACGAAGATCCGATCAGGAATCGGGATCTGGAAAAAATCGCGGAAAAATCCGACGAAAAAGAAAACTGACGAACGGTTAAACGAACGAACGTTCGTTAACAGCGAAAATCCGACGAACACGTTCGATAAAACGAACGGGTTGGTGAACGTTCACTAAATAATAAAACCGAAAAAAATAAACCGATCTAGGGTCTAGAAAAAAAAACGAACGATTTTTTTTAGAAAACCGGCAAGGGCGGCGGCGGCTCGGTACCTCGTCGGGACGGGCTCCGGCGGGGCGGCTTGGGGCTCCGGCGGGGTCGGCGAGGGCGGCGGGGTGGCGGGGCTCGGGCGGCGGCTCGGGGCGGCGAGGAGCGGCGTCGGCGGCGGCGTTGCGGCGAGCGGGCGGCGGCACTGCGGGCTCCGCCGAATCAAAAAAATTGCATAAAAATAAATAAAAATCCAAAAATGATAATACAAATTTTCCCCGTCTAATTAAAATAATTAGAACAGGGTGAACATTTTTTTGACACAAAAATGCAGTTTTGAAAACGTGCAATTTTTTTAATGCAATTAAAATTGCAAATAAAATCCGAATAAAATCCAATATATGATTTTAATATTTTTCCTCCAGTATTTCAATTGTTTTGGAGAAGTCATATTTTCTCCTCTCATTTATTTTAATGTGAAATATTTTTCCGGAGAGAAAATAATTAAAACCAAAATCCTCGTTTTATTATTTGATAAAAATCAAATATGAAAAATCGAAAAAATCCCCAACTCTCTCCGAGGGTCCTTGAGTTGCTTAGGATTTATCGAGGATTTGCCAAATGCAATAAAATATGCTATGCAATGATGATCTAATGTATAACATTCCAAATTGAAAATTTGGGATGTTACAAACCTACCCCCCTTAAGATGAATCTCGCCCTCGAGATTCGGGTTGGCTAGAAAATAGGTGAGAGTGGTCCTTCCGTAGATCTTCCTCTCGCTCCCAGGTGGCTTCATCTTCCGTATGGTGACTCCACTGGACTTTGCAAAACTTGATAACCTTACTGCGGGTAACTCGGCTGGCATATTCAAGAATCTTTACGGGTTTCTCCTCATAGGTCAAATCGCTTTCCAGCTGAATCGCTTCCAGTGGCACTGTATCTCTCAGTGGTATCTCAGCCATCTCTGCGTGGCACTTCTTCAACTGGGAAACGTGAAATACATCATGAACTCCTGACAATCCTTCAGGCAATTCCAGCTTGTAGGCAACTTCTCCCATACGTTCCAAAACTCTGTATGGTCCAATAAAACGGGACGCTAGCTTTCCCTTAACTCCAAAGCGCTTCACTCCTTGAAGTGGCGATACTCGCAGATAAACTCTTCTGCCTGGACTGGGCTACCTTGAGCCTATCGTGAATCAACCTCACTTTCTGTTCAGACTCCTTAATCAAATCTGGTCCAAACAACTGACGGTCTCCAACTTCGTCCCATAACAACGGTGTTCTACACCTCCTTCCGTACAAAGCTTCGAAAGGGGCCATCTTCAAACTGGTTTGATAACTGTTGTTGTAAGAAAACTCTGCATATGGCAAATTGTCGTCCCAACTAGATCCATAATCTAGTGCACAAGCTCTCAACATGTCTTCCAAAATCTGATTGACTCTCTCGGTCTGTCCATCTGTCTGTGGGTGAAAGGCTGTACTAAATTCTAGCCTGGTTCCCAATGTTTCATGTAACTGCTTCCAAAACTTCGAGGTAAACTGGGTTCCTCTGTCTGATACAATGGTCCTCGGAACTCCATGCAAACATACGATCCTGGTCATGTATATCTTTGCCAACTTAGCACTGGTGTAAGTGGTCTTCACTGGAATGAAATGAGCTACTTTCGTCAAACGGTCGACTACAACCCATATTGAGTCATAGCCTGAACGAGTCCTGGGCAATCCCGTGATAAAATCCATGCCTATTTTATCCCACTTCCATTCGGGTATTGGCAATGGTTGTAGCAATCCTGCTGGCTTCTGATGTTCTGCCTTCACTCTCTGACATACATCACAAACTGCTACATACTCCGCAATATCCTTCTTCATTCCGGTCCACCAGAAAGTATCCTTCAAATCCAAATACATCTTGGTATTTCCTGGGTGAATCGAATACGGTGAATCATGGGCCTCTTGCAAAATCAACTTCCTGATCTCCGGATCATTGGGCACGTAAACGCGGTCCTCAAACCATAAGGTATCGTGCTCATCCTCACGAAATCCCTTGGCTTTTCCTTTGCTCATCTTTTCCTTTATCTCATCAATCTCCTTGTCTGTCTTCTGAGCTTCTCTGATCTTTTCCATCAAGGTAGACTGAATCTCCAATGTCGCTAAATAGCCTCTTGGGACTATCTCCAAACATAGCTCGCGAAGGTCCTCGGCTAACTCCTGAGGTAACTCTCCTGTCATGAGGGTGTTGACATGGCTCTTGCGGCTCAACGCATCTGCTACTACGTTAGCCTTCCCTGGGTGATAATGCAATCTCATATCATAGTCCTTAATAAGCTCCAACCATCTCCTCTGTCTGAGATTTAACTCCTTCTGCGTGAAAATGTACTTCAAACTCTTGTGATCCGTGTACACCTCACAATGGTTTCCGATGAGAAAATGTCTCCATGTCTTCAACGCATGCACTACGGCTGCTAATTCCAAATCATGCGTGGCATAATTCTTCTCATGGGGTTTAAGTTGTCGTGAAGCATATGACACAACTCTTCCTTCCTGCATAAGCACTGCTCCAAGTCCTCGACGAGAAGCGTCGCAATAAACTTCATAATCCTTGCGTTGATCTGGCAGAATCAACACTGGTGATGTAACCAATCGTTTCTTCAATTCTTGGAAACTAGCTTCACATTCCTCAGTCCAATTGAACTTGGTGTCCTTCTTTAATAGCTCAGTCATGGGTTTTGCAATCTTTGAGAAATTCTCAATAAACCTCCGGTAGTATCCTGCAAGTCCAAGGAAACTCCGGATCTCTCCAACTGACGTGGGTGATTCCCAACTTGTTACCGTGTCAACTTTGGCGGGGTCTACTGCTATTCCTTCTCCAGATATAACATGTCCGAGGAATCCAACTTCCTTCAGCCAAAATTCACATTTGCTGAACTTGGCGTATAACTGATGTTCTCTGAGCTTCTCAAGTACCAAACGCAAATGCTCCTTATGCTCTTCTTCATTCTTGGAAAAGACTAAAATATCGTCTATGAACACCACGACGAACTTATCCAAAAACTCCATAAACACTTTGTTCATCAGGTTCATGAAATAGGCAGGTGCGTTAGTCAGACCAAATGACATAACGGTATACTCATATAGCCCATATCTGGTGGTAAAGGCCGTCTTAGGTATATCCTGCTCTCGAATCTTTAACTGATGGTATCCTGATCGTAGATCGATCTTGGAAAATACTTTAGCTCCTTGTAAGCGGTCAAACAAATCATTGATCATCGGCAGTGGGTACTTGTTTTTGATGGTCACTTCATTCAATCCACGGTAATCAACAACCATCCTCAACGATCCATCTTTCTTCTCCACTAGAAGTACTGGTGATCCCCAAGGTGACGAACTTGGGCGAATATAGCCTTTATCCAATAACTCCTTAATCTGCTTCTTAATTTCCTCCAAATCTTTTGCGGGCATCCTGTACGGTCTCTTAGATATTGGCCCTGTGCCTGGCAAAAGTTCAATCAAGAACTCAATGTCTCTATCTGGTGGCATGCCTGGCAACTCTTCTGGAAATACATCCGGGTAATCCTTCACCACTGGTACCTCCTCCTGTACAACTCCTGATAAGGAATTCACTTGAGTCCTCTTTGGCACATGCCGGGATACATACTTGATCCTTCTTCCTTCCGGGGTGGTAAGCATAATCGACTTACTGGCACAATCAATGTTCCCTCCATACTTTGATAACCAATCCATGCCTAATATCACATCCAATCCTTGCGATTCCAATATTATTAGGTCTGAGGGAAACAGGTAGTTACCAATCCTTAACGGTAACCGTTCACACCATAAACTAGCCATATACTCTGCTCCTGGCGAGGTTACTAACATGGGTGACCTAAGGGCTTGGGTTGGCAGTTTATACTTATCCACAAATCCCCTTGATATGTATGAATGCGATGCGCCAGTATCAAAAAGAACGAGTGCAGTAAATGACTTAACCATAAACTTACCTATTACTGCATCAGGCTGTGCTTCAACCTCTTCCACGCTCACGTGGTTCACATGTCCTTTATTGAAAGGGTTCGGCTTCTTCCCAGAGCTTCCATTGCCATTTCCATTCTGGGCTTCAGGACAATCATTTGCATAGTGTCCAGTCTTCTGGAACTTGAAACAATTTATGTGGCTTAGATCCCTCTTGGCTGGGGTAGATGGGTTGGTGCGGTTCTGTCCGTTGCTTCCTCCATTCCCATTACCATTCTTGGAGCCATTATGGTTGTGCGAACTACTTCCTCCATGGGTATGTTGAAACTGCCCTCCTGGTTTCGGGGCAAAACGTGGCTTCTGCTGAGCTCCAGAATTGTACTTCCCTTGTCCATACTTCCTCTTACGGTTTTCAATCTGCTGCTGCTTCCCTTCAATCATGAGTGCTCTATCTACCAACTCCTGGTAGTTGTTGAAGGTTGCTACCATTAGCTGCATGCTCAGCTCATCATTCAGTCCTTCCAAAAACTTCTCCTGCTTGGCTGCATCTGTAGCAACGTCATCTGGTGCATAACGTGCTAACTTACTGAAATCCTCCACATACTGGCCTACGGTGCGTCCTCCTTGGCGTAGGTTGCGAAACTCACGCTTCTTCATAGCCATAGCTCCTGCTGAAACATGGGCTGTACGGAAAGCTTGCTGAAACTGGTCCCATGTGACAGTGTCAATAGGGTGTGTGGCTGTGTAATTCTCCCACCATGATGCTGCGGGTCCATCAAGCTGATGTGCGGCAAAACGCACTCTTTCCGCATCTGTGCATCCTGCAGTGGCCAACTCCCTTCCAACTTTGCGGAGCCAATCATCTGCAACAATCGGCTCGGTGCTGCTGGAAAACACCGGCGGATTTAGCCTCAAGAAACGGGCTAAGTGATCAACAGGTGGAGGTGGTGGGTTGTTGTTGTTGTTGTTGCCTTGGTTCTGTACCAACACTTGCATCAGGGCATTCTGTTGCTGAATCAACTGAGTGATCTCTGGTGGGAAAACAAATCCGGTGTCGCGTCTCGGAGGCATCTGATGGGTTAGAAAAGATGAGAGTTAAGAATAGAATGAGGTCTAGAGAGGAAACACTACCCATATGCTCATGAGACAAATACAATCAATATCACTCAATCAATTCAAACAAGGCATACAATCGATCTAACTAGCGTTACAAAGTGCTTGAACTATACTATTAAATGGGGGAAAACTACTACTGATATGGTGGTCTACTAGAAATTTTGCTCAGTTGAAGACTCCATGATATCTGCTCCTGCTTCATCAACAAAGTCATCTTCACTGGGGTCCGAGTCTGTGTCGTCAATGATGATGTAGTTATCCGGGCAAGCGCATTCGTCATCTTCTGCTTTTGACACTGGATTTCCCATGAATACTCCAATCTTCTTCTCCAGGTCGTCATTCTTCCCTACTAGTGCGATGATTTCCTCCAGATAATCCTCGCGTGTAGCCTTGAGTTCTTCCTCCAGCTCCTTGATCTTCGTCAACGCCTTCTTCAGATCTATCTTGTCTGAGCACATCTGGTTCTCCTGGCGACGAATGTGTTGGTTTTGCTCCTGGATGAAAGCTGCAATTGATCCATCCTTCTTGGTGCTGATCATCTCCCATTGCTCGTCTCGGCGTCCACAAATCTGATAAATAGTATCCTTAAGCTCCCTGTGGTAGACTTCTCCAATGCGTCCCATAGCGATGTGGGCTGCCATGCTCTTCCCTAAACTCCAGGTTGGTGCTTCAAAAGCCAATCTTATAGGTTCAGTAACTGGCGCAAACGTCCTTCCTGGGACTTGAACTTGAATCTTCCAGCTCTCCTCTTCAGGTAAGGTGGCGTTGTAGGTTCCGGTGATGCTTGGTATTCCTATGTTCAAGTACTTAGTGACTTCCTTCAAGTGACGTCCAAAAGGCGTATCTTCATCTGGTTGCATGAACTTGCTCCATGCATCCGCCATTCCTAAAAGAGTAGAAAGTGGAGAGGGGTCAGAAATGAGAAGAGAGAAGTGTTCTAGGGTTTAAGCTTAGTGGTCGTGTCCTATAGTCAGCGTGTGCTCTGATACCACCTTTGTAGCGACCAGACCTCAAACAGTCTGTGCTGCTGTGCACCAGTGTCATCCCTGGACCAGTAATGCTGACACGCACAGTACAAATGGAGGATTTATAAAAGAGTAGCAATCACACACTTATTACAATGAATATCTCAAAAGAGAATAAGTATGATAAATATGGCTTAAGGCCATCTAAAAACGATAACAGCGGAAGGCTTCGAAGATAAGTGAGTCCATCAACTCCAACGGCATCACTGGGTATAAGACCACGACCTAAGGCACCTTACTCGTCGTCTGAAAAGTCTACAACATGAAACGTTGCAGCCCGAAAACGGGTCAGCACATGGAATATGCTGGCAATATAACACATAGAGAAAAATGAACATAATAATGCTATACTACATGCATATATGGCTGGTGGAAAGCTCTATGGTTACAGTTTTGCGAAAAGCCAATTTTTCCCTACTACAAAGGAATAAGTTATGTTTAACTATCATGGTGGTTGTTAAACATTGAGAAGGTACCTCCAACTCAATCCCAATTAAGTATCTTCATTAACCCAACAAAATTAATTAAAGTAACATGGTGATGAGATTCACATGATAATCCAGATACTAGATACTCAAGTTGTCCATAACCAGGGACACGGCTAACCATGATTAGTTTGTACACTCTGCAGAGGTTTGTGCACTTTTCCCCACAAGACTCGATCGCCTCCGCTTGATTCTCGCACTGCATGATGTTTCAGAAACGGATGACCGAGACACAGTCTTTCAGAAGCGTTAACTCTCTACTCCGGGTAGACCGTACCACCTACATCCCCTACATCTGCTAGTCTACCTCTTCAAGAGCTCACACACCTTAATCAACTATGCTAGAGCCCATAATAGCTTGTGGCTGCACACGGAATTTTCTAGCATGAAAAATCTCATGATCCCTTTTAGCCTGGGTGGCGGTCCATAGGATGATCACACGGGTACCCCGGGATATCCAAAAATACAAGCAGCACTGGGTTCCCCAGGTGCCTCAATCCACCCAGATGTGAGTTTTAGTTGCCACCTTAAGTAAACCATTATTAACAATCTCACATCTGTCATGAATATCTCTCAAACCCAATCCACGTCTACGAGCATAGCATGGCAATATAAGCAACGTAGAAGTAATTCCCAAGGGTTTGATAAATAAAACCGGTAATAGGTACTACCACAACTACTTCCCAATACCCACAATTTAATTAGATCCTAACCATGCAATGTTTGAGGATTGAACTAATGCAATAAAATCTGGGTATGGAAAAGTATGATCAAAGTGTTACTTGCCTTGCTGATGATCCGCGAAACCTAGAGATTCGAAGTAACAAGCGGCGCACTCCGGGTACTCTATCGCAAAGAAACAAGCAAACAATAAGTACTCATCTAATGCATAGGTAAAACTTGAATAAAAGATACAACCAGAAAGTTCAACTTATGAACTCCGGTTTGCAAAAAGAATCAAATCGAACGAAGCAACGAAAGTCAAACGGCGAAAGAAACAAGCTTTGTTTACTAATCTGGATCTAGGTCAAATTTTACAGTAGCAAAAACTTGTTTGAGTAGGTTAAACGGAAGAGAATTTTGAGACGAAACTCTAGGCGCTTGAATCGCCTGATTCCGATAAACGAGCGAAAAGTTAAACGAAAACGAAGATCCGATCAGGAATCGGGATCTGGAAAAAATCGTGGAAAAATCCGACGAAAAAGAAAACTGACGAACGGTTAAACGAACGAACGTTCGTTAACAGCGAAAATCCGACGAACACGTTCGTTAAACCGAACGGGTCAGTGAACGTTCACAAAATAATAAAACCGAAAAAAATAAACCGATCTAGGGTTTAGAAAAAAAACGAACGTTTTTTTTAGAAAACCGGCAAGGGCGGCGGCGGCTCGGTACCTCGTCGGGACGGGCTCCGGCGGGGCGGCTTGGGGCTCCGGCGGGGTCGGCGAGGGCGGCGGGGTGGCGGGGCTCGGGCGGCGGCTCGGGGCGGCGAGGGGCGGCGTCGGCGGCGGCGTTGCGGCGAGCGGGCGGCGAGCTGCGGGCGGCGGCGCTGCGGGCTCCGGCGGGGCGGCTTGGGACGGGGCTCGGGGTGAGGGAGGGCGGCGGCAGCGGGTATATAAGAGAGGGGGGTTGCTTGGAGGAGGGTGCAAGGCGGCGGCAATGGCGTGCTCGCCTCGGACTCGGCGGCGGCGCAGGCGTGCGCGCGAGGGAGACGGCGCGGGATGGGCCGGCCGGCTCGGCTGGGCCTCGGCCCGGTCAGGGGCGGTGGGTTTTTTTTAAAATATTCTGCCGAATCAAAAAAAACGCAGAAAAATAAATAAAAATCCAAAAATGATAAAACAAATTTTCCCCGTCTTATTAAAATAATTAGAACAGGGTGAACATTTTTTTGACACCAAAATGCAGTTTTGAAAACGTGCAATTTTTTAATGCAATTAAAATTGCAAATAAAATCCGAATAAAATCCAATATATGATTTTAATATTTTTCCTCCAGTATTTCAATTGTTTTGGAGAATTCATATTTTCTCCTCTCATTTATTTTAATGTGAAATATTTTTCCGGAGAGAAAATAATTAAAACCAAAATCCTCGTTTTATTATTTGATAAAAATCAAATATGAAAAATTGAAAAAATCCCCAACTCTCTCCGAGGGTCCTTGAGTTGCTTAGGATTTATCGAGGATTTGCCAAATGCAATAAAATATGCTATGCAATGATGATCTAATATATAACATTCTAAATTGAAAATTTGGGATGTTACACCACACATCTTTGATACATGACAAGTATGATGGAAATCTGAGATTAGATTAGCATGTACGTACACTTCCCTGACCAAAATTCAGTTAATTTCAAGAGACTGAAATTCAATGTTGATTTGCCATATACAAACACAATGTTTGCTTAGAAAAGGAAAGGAGCAATTGCAGAGTCGCGAAAAGGAAAAATTCTAAAAGATAAAGATGGTAATATGACAGAGTCGCTAAAAGAAAAAAATGGGGACCTGCAGTTTGAATTGAAGAATGTTGCCGTAGTAGAGGATGTGAATGATGTGTTGAGCTGCCTCCCGCAGAAATAGTGGCGATGTGTTTGGTTTTGCACGCTCGGGGAAGAAAATGTCTCAAGCTCCCTCATACTGAAGGTGGATCCAAGAGGCTGCGGGCCTGCAGGAGACGAAATCCGTGACAAAATCACTACAGAAACGCCATCATAAATCCTGCCCCATTTACCAGCCTAGGAGACGGAGGAGGCGTACGAGGGGCCAAACCAGCCGCCGTTGATGGTCACCCTGTGGCAGCACTAGCTCCAGTGGTGGCTTGAGGTGAGGAGGAGCAACCTCAATACAGCGGATCAAGAGAGCAAGCTGATGAGAGCTATCCAGCAAAACCAATTTTTGTGTGAGAAGAGAAAATAAGGAAATGAGAAAAGGAATGAGTGGAGAAAAGAAGAACGGAGAAGCTGAGAAGACTACAGAATGGGGAAAGTGAAGAATCATACTGGTGGGACCCATGAAGCTAATGACGTTTTTTACATGCATACAGTGAGAGCAAACTATGTGACGTGAAAATGTAAGCCACCCTTTGTACTACTGACTGCACGTGTATGAAGGCAACGACCTACCAACAAAATTTCTTATGGATAAGTATATAGAAATAGATAAACTAAATCTTTTAACTATACAAAAAACACTAAATATAAAATGTGATAATCTTGCACAGTGTGAGCAAATTAACCTACGATTATACGAAAATAATGAAAAATGTTAAATTTATGATTACAAAAAAAAATAAGAACATGATAAAAATGTCAGAAAAATACAAATGTAATTTGACGAATGCAATTCGTTATGAAACTATAGTATGGCATGCATAATTAGTAAGTAAACCATCAACGGACAACCCATGTATATATACATTAGTAAAAACCCAAATATGCCAAAGACAGAACTATGTTGGGAAAGGTCTTATAGTTAAAAATGTCATTACATTTTGTTTCAATTTTTATTGGACAAATCAAATAATATATTCTCACACTTAACTTAATGAGATCCTAGCCCGCGCATCGAGCGGGCCACTTGCCTAGTTGAAGATACTATCGACATCTGGGTCGATCTGTAGACACCTCCAGCTCTATCATTTTGTGAGTTTCTCAACCATATTTATGTCTTTGATATTGTTTATTCAAAAATAGTTGACAACTAATTTCTATTGACAGCTTATTTCCATTCAAGCAAACATAGCCGGCGCTTGGTAGACATGACCTACCAATGTCCCGGGGCTGAACTAAACTGTGAGGAGATAAGTCATTATGTTTCATGGCTTGAGGATCTTGATACTGTCAAGACAAACTATTTTAGACTTGATAATCTTAGTACTCAAAACGTGCGATCAATAGTGTTTGTATTGAACTACGGTCTTGTCTATTTAGGAAAGATGGTAACATTTTTACTATTTGTCCTCAGTGCATCTTTTGCATACATTATTTTTTAAGCTAAACTTCATTGCTAAGTATGTTACTACGATGTTCTTCAACAGGGACTCCCGATTATAGTTGTGCCTCATTGGATCGAGACTAAAGGTCGCATGGCAATGGTTAGCTTACGGCCAAGACATCCTACATTGCACATGAGTGCATTCAGGATTTCTAAAAGCGAGCAAGTCTTAATAGTCAAAGACTGGAGCGAAATTATGAAGGATCGAAGAGAAGTACTAGGGGGCAGCAATCAGAAGCGCAGCCCACAATTAGGAGACAGGTTCATCTGCATGCTCCAATATGACGAATCAGGAGTGCTACACATGTTCTATGCTATTTTACCTGAGAGAGAGCAACAGGAGTGATTAGCTAGCTAGAATGAGAGAGAGCAACAGAAGATGATGATGTGCTACACTATGGCTATGATGATTAAATAGCTAGTGTTGGTGGTAATGACTATGATGATTATTATTAGCTAGTGTTGGTTGTGATTAGATAGCTACACTACGACTATGATGATTAAATAGTGTTGGTGGTAATGACTATGATGATTATTAGCTAGTGTTGTTGGTGATGACATGATGCAAGAGTTTTTACATTAATATGATGATGATGATGCTGATAAGTTATTACATCATTGGGTGAAAGAACCACAGACTAGTTTTAAGTGGATGGATCCTAAGTGATCAAGTCATGGATTATCATGATAATCCATGACTTGGTCACTTAGGATCCATCCATTTGAAACTAATCCGCGGTTCTTTCACCTAGTGATTTAATAACTCATTGTAATGTAAAAACAATCTCTAAATTGCTAATGTTTGAAAACTTGTATAAAGGTGTATGAATATGACATAAAATAAAAAAGAAATAGAATACGGAATAATAGTAGTAGCGCGGGCAGTCAGACATGCTACTAGTAATTACTAGTAGCGCCTCTTGCAGGACGCACTACTACTAAGTAGATATAGCAGTAGCGTGTGTTAACAAATGCTAGTGCTAACCTTTAGCTGTAGCGCCGTATCAGTAGCGCGGCACCCCGCGCTACTGATAGGCCAAAAAACCCGCGCTACTGCTAGACTTTTCCCTAGTAGTGGTATGGTGAACCGTTATGTAACGAAGTTGGAGCATGAGGTATTTTTTGATTGTCTTCCTTATGAGTGGCGGTAGGGAACGAGCGATGGTCTTTTCCTACCAATATATCCCCCTAGGAGCATGTGCGCAGTACTTCGTTTCAAAGTAATAGATTTTTGCAATAAGTATGTGAGTTCATTATGACTAATGTTGAGTCCATGGATTATACGCACTCTCACCCTTCCACCATTGCTAGCCTCTCTAGTACCGCACAACATTCGCCAGTACGAAACACCCACCATATACCTTCCTCAAAACAGCCACCATACCTACCTATTATGGCATTTCCATAGCCAGTCTAAGATATATTGCCATGCAACTTTCCACCGTTCCGTTTATTATGACACGTTCCATCATTGTCATATTGCTTTGCATGATCATGTAGTTGACATCATATTTGTGGCAAAGCCACCATTCACAATTCTTTCATACATGTCACTCTTTATTCATTGCACATCTTGGTACACCACCGGAGGCATTCATATGGAGTCGTATTTTGTTCTAAGTATCGAGTTGTAATTCTTGAGTTGTAAATAAATAAAAGTGTGATGATCTTCATTATTAGAGCATTGTCCCATGTGAGGAGAAAAAAAGGGGAGGCCAAAGAAGCAAAACCAATTAAAAAAATGAGAGAAAAAGAGAGAAGGGGCAATGTTACTATCCTTTTTTTCACACTTGTGCTTCAAAGTAGCACCATGATCTTCATGATAGAGAGTCTCCTATGTTGTCACTTTCATATACTAGTGGGAATTTTTCATTATAGAACCTGGCTTGTATCTTCCAACGATGGGCTTCCTCAAATTGCCCTAGGTCTTCATGAGCAAGAAAGTTGGATGCACACCCACTTAGTTTTCCTTTGATCTTTCCTAAACTTATAACTCTAGTGCATCCGTTGCATGGCAATCCCTACTGACTCACATTGATATTTATTGATGGGAATCTACATAGCCCGTTAATACGCCTAGTTGATGTGAGACTATCTCCTGCTTTTTGTCTTCCATATTCTATTCCACCTATAGTGTTATGTCCATGGCTCACGCTCATGTATTGCGTGAAAGTTGAAAAGGTTTAAGAACATCAAAAGTATGAAACAATTGCTTGGCTTGTCATCAGGGTTGTGAATGATTTGAATATTTTGTGTGATGAAGATGGATCATAGCCACACTATATGATTTTGTAGGGATAAGCTTTCTTTGGCCATGTTATTTTGAGAACACACAATTGCCTTGTTTGCTTGAAGTATTTTTTTTATGTCAATATTAAACTTTTGTTTTGAATCTTATGGATCTGAACATTCATGCCACAATAAATAAAAATTACTTGGATAAATATGTTAGGTAGCATTCCACATAAAAAATTCTGTTTTTATCATTTACCTACTCGAAGACGAGCAAGAGTGAAGCTTGGGGATGCTTGGTACGTCTCCAACGTATCTATAATTTTTTATTGTTCCATGCTATTATATTATCTGTTTTGGATGTTATATATGCATTAGTATGCTATTTTATATTATTTTCGGGACTAACCTATTAGCCTAGAGCCTAGTACCAGTTTCTGTTTTTTCCTTGTTTTTGAGTTTCGCAGAAAAGGAATACCAAACGGAATAAAACCTTTGCGATGATTTTTCTTGGACCAGAAGACACCCTAGAGACTTGGAGATCAAGTCGGAGGAGCCACGAGGCGGCCACAAGGGGGTAGGGCGCGCCCCCTGCCTTGTGCCCCCCCCCCCGCCGTGACCCCCTGGCCTAATTCCTTCGCCTATATATTCACATATATTCCCAAACCACCAAAAGTATCCACAAAAACACTTTTCTAGCGTCGCAACCTTCTGTACCCATGAGATCCCATCTAGGGGTCTTTTCTGGCATCCTGCCGGAGGGGGATTTGATCATGGAGGGCTTCTACATCAACTCTATTGCCCTTCTGATGAAGCGTGAGTAGATTACCTCAGACCTACGGCTCCATAGCTAGCAACTAGATGGCTTCTTATCTCTCTTTGATTCTCAATACCATGTTCTCCTCGATGATCTTGGAGATCTATCCGATGTAATCTTCTTTTGTGGTGTGTTTGTCGAGATCCGATGAATTGTGGATTTATGATCAACTTATCTATGAATATTATTTGAATCTTCTCTGAATTCTTTTATGCATGATTTGGTATCTTTGTAATTCTCTTCGAACTATCGGTTTGGTTTGGCCAACTAGATTGGTTTTTATTGCAATGGGAGAAGTGCATAGCTTTGGGTTCAATCTTGCAGTGTCCTTTCCCAGTGACAGTAGGGGCAGAAAGGCATGTATTGTATTGTTGCCATCGAGGATAAAAAGAGTGGAGCTTACATCATATTGCTTGAGTTTACTCCTCCACATCATGTCATCTTACTTAATTTGTTACTCTGTTCTTCATGAACTTAATACTCTAGATGCAGGCAGGAGTCGGTTGATGTGTGGAGTAATAGTAGTAGATGCAGAATCATTTCGGTCTACTTGACACGGACGTGATGCCTATATTTCATAATCATTGCCTTAGATATCGTCATAACTTTGTGCTTTTCTATCAATTGCTTGACAGTAATTTGTTTACCCACCGTATTATTTGCTATCTTGAGAGAAGCCTCTAGTGAAATCTATGGCCCCCGGGTCTATTTTCCATCATATAAGTTTCTGATCTACTATTTTGCAATCTTTTACTTTTCGATCTATAAACCAAAAATACCAAAAATATTTACTTTACCTTTTGTTTAGTTTCATCTATCTCTATCAGATCTCACTTTTGCAAGTAACCATGAAGGGATTGACAACCCCTTTATCACGTTGGGTGCAAGTTGTTTGATTGTTTGTGCAGGTATTGGTGATTTGTGCGTTCTCTCCTACTGGATTGATACCTTGGTTCTCAAACTGAGGGAAATACGTATCTCTACTTTGATGTAACACCCTTTCCTCTTCAAGGGAAAATCCAACGCAAGCTCAAGAAGTAGCACATTGCCGCCCTCCCCCATGCGCCGCCGCCCTCCCCCGCACCTGTCCTCTCCATCCCCTTCTCGGCCCCGGGCTACCTACCGTGTGAGTACCTCCTTCTCCTCTCAATTCACACCTAAATCTAGGTATCTCTGAATGTGTTGGATGAATTAGCAAATGCAATATGTTCAGATTTTTTTAGTAATTTTGTTCATATATATTAACCCTAGGTGTTCATATATATGAGCCCATTTCATCATTAGAGCACTAAATATATATGTTTTTTTAGTACAATAGAATGTAGATATATGTAACCCTAGGTGTTCATATACATGAACCTACTACTAGTAGAAATATTATAGATAAATGGGTGGATGAAATTATGTTTTTTATTCTTGGATAGATAGATGGATAGCCAGATGGATTAAACTAGGGTTTCTTTAGTAATGCTTTGGATAGATAGATGGATGGATGGATAACTGTTCGGGTTAGAACTAGGGTATTTTAGATATTACAAATTTTTAGTAAATATAGGTCTTTTGAATCAGCATATTAATGTTTAGTTGATAGCTTATAGGGTTTCACTAAGTCCTAAGATGAGGATAATAATGTTTTTGTTTATATTTTGTTTTTGCAGAAATCAAGGTGCCCCTGCATCATCCCCGCCGTCGTCCCCGTCATCGAACCTCTCCGACCTCGAGGCGAGACCAGGAAAATACCCATGTCAATGATGATGTAGAAGTTTTGGTAGATGTAGTAGAGTAGTAGCTAGATGAGTAGCTTTGAAAATTTCCATGGAATAGAAACTTTTCAACGTCGGTCTTTCAAATATGATGGAGATTTAGACATGTGATATGTAGTGTTGCGTACTACTAGTCCTTGCCCAAGTGGCCTATCTTTGCAGGGAACACCTCAGAGTGGCCTATGTTTTGCCGGAGTGTTGATTAATTTCCATTCCGGCAAATTTCAGGAGCTCGATATATGTCCTTTTTAGCAAAGGTCATGCCGGATTTTCCCATGAATTTTTGCATGACTTGTGCTAGAATATGTAGGAAATATCGAGTGGCCTGGATTTTCTACCAAGATAATTAAACGAAATTTCAGGTTGACTTTAAGTTTGTCGGGACTCCATCATATATGAGAGAAGAAGAATGTCGACTGTTGTCATGGGGGTCGTTCTTCCTCTTCTTTCTCGTGATAGACCTTTCGGTAATGCATGGGAAGGAAGAGAAGAACGACCATCGCCGACGGTCGCAAATGTCAGAGAGGAATCACTGAGGGAGAATCTCCACCATATATGAGGGGACGAAGAATCCCGACTGTTGTCGTGTGGGTAGCTTCTTCTTCAGTCCAAGGTGCTAGACATTTTGGTGCAATGCACTTTGGGATGACAAGAGTAGCTACCATCACCGACGGTCGCAAATGTCAGAGAGGAAGAATCCCAACTGTTGTCGTGGGGTCGCTTCTCCTTCGTTCCCGTGTCCTAGACATTTTGGGTAATGCACTCGGGGACGAAGGGAGGAGCGACCATCACCGATGGTCGAATATATCATAGAGGGAGTGCCCACCATATACACCACGTGAGATGAGAGTTTTCAACAAAATTCTCGACAGACTGAAAGTCAACCCGTGATGAATATTAATGATCGAATTTAGTTTTCGTAGTACATATATTGAAATTCAGAAATTAAATATTTGAATTATGAACATAGGAGATGTCTGATGACGATAGGATCCCTGAGTGCGATTACTGCTACCATGACCGGGGTTTGTGCGACAGGTTTCCTCACCTGCAAAATGATAGGTTTTTCACCATGAAGCTGGATGAGACCTTTCATGTTTGTACGGTATGCAATGACAAGCATTTCATCGTAATTAATACATCACTTGTCCTTCTTTTGTTCAACGTGTAATTTCTGGATTTTTTTAAATTCAATTAGCCATGCAAGACCATATGTATTACAGAAGCTCGGTTTCAAAGACTTTGAGAATATGGAGATGAGGAGGGCTCACTTAAGAACTAAACATGGTTACGTGTTTCTAGTTAAGCTCCACAATGCGGTCAATCACTTCCATTTCGGTTGCTCTAATTAGAAAGCTCTCTGCAAGGTATATGGATTTGACGAGGGTATGCAAATAACATTTGATATTCGTCCCGAAGATGATGATGATGATGATGATGATGATACTATCGACATCTAGGTGGATGTGGATATGGCTCCAGTTTTGCCTAAATGTGAGTTTGTCAAACTAATTTGTTAAGTTAAGTAATTTATATTGTTAATTTAAAAATATTTGGTGTTCATCGGTACTAAACTTATTTATTTATAATTGTCAATCTTATTTCTTATCTTCAAAAAATACTCGGAAGCGTGTAGACAGGACATACTACAACTATGACTTCGAGCTTAATTGTTAGGAGAAAGGTTATCTTGTATCATTCATAGATGATGTTGAGGCCTTTAAAACAAGTCACTCTATCCTCCCAAATTTTACTAGATGCGTGCCACTAGTCCAACAATTGCATATGGTAACTTCATTGCCAAGAACTTGGTAAGATTTTGTTAATGATGGTAACTCCATTGCATACATTCTTCTGAAGTAAACTACATTGCTAACTATATATGTTTCTATTATGTTTTTCAACAGAGGTTCCCGAAGGAGGTTGTGCCTTACAAGCTGTTTACCAAAGGTGATATGCACATGGTTAGGTTACGACCAACTCCTTCGAAGGCTTACCACACTACATACTCGATTTCTTCAAATGGTGGAAGCCTGAAAATCAAAGAATGGAGCGAAGTGATGAATGCGCACACACAACTAACTGGAGACAACATGAATGTGCGCAAGACACAAGTTAGAGATAGGTTTATCTCCATTCTCCATTATGGATATGGACCAGTTTATCTGTTTTATGGTATTTTACCTAGGAGAGAGGAGTAGGTCCTAGGTATTAAGAACAATTAGTTATTGTTCATTATGACTATGTTGATGATGAGAAGTTGTTATTATGTGCTATAATGTGTTAGAGATGATGAGGAGGAGGAGGAGTTGTGATTATTACTAGTGACCAAGTTGTTATATGATATCTCATTGACGAAAATGACGATGACGAGGAGTTGTTATATGACAATGATGTATTATGATGATAAGTTGTTAATGATATTATGATGATGATGATGATGATGATTTATTATATCATTGGGTGAAAGAACCGCGGATTAGTTTCAAGCGGATGCTTGGTCACTTTGGATGCATCCACTTGAAACTAATCCGCGGTTCTTTCACCCTATTGTGTAATAACTCATTATGATGTAATAACAATCTCTAAATTGCTACTATTTGAAAACTTGTATAATGGTGTATGAATACAACATAAAATAAAAAAGAAATAGAATACGTAATAATAGTAGTAGCGCGGGTAGAGCGGTGCTGCTAGTAACTACAAGTAGCGCGTTCTTGAAACAGCGCTGCTGCTAAGTAGGTATAGCAGTAGCGCGGGTAAACCAACACTACTGCTACCATTTAGCTGTACGCCATAGCAGTAGCGCGGTCTCCCGTGCTACTGCTAGCCCAAAAACCAGCGCTACTGCTAGGAATTTCCCTAGTAGTGTTTGCTACTAATGGTTATGTGCAAGAGATGAGAACCATCATAATGGATAAGATGTGTTTATCTACCATGAACATATGTTCTTTGCTTTGTTGTGTGTATGTGTAGGAAACTTGGACTTCGTGTCAACTTCCACGTCACGTGAGTTCACAATCCGAGCTCTTGAGAGTGAACCACCTTCTACCACGACGATTCTACATCGCAATTGCTTCTACTTCGGCATTGTGAAGGATGCACAAGGTCATGCCTTCAAGGTCTTGAGCATGGATATTGCGGATCATACTACTTGTGTTGCTTGCACCATGAGAATTATTGGCCATCTTGGACCACTTGATTGCGCACATGTTAGTGATCTTGTGTCGACTTGTAATTTTCACCGTTCCATGCCTCATGACATATATACCTTGTGTGTTGCATCCAACTTGTGTATTACTTACTCCTATCACATGCTTGTTTGCAATAATGTCATTTCTTCACATATGCCATATCCCACTGATTGCTACATGCTCACCTTGATTGCCTCACACATGTTGAACAATTGCTCTTTATATTGTGTTGAGTGCCACGTGATTTTCTGTACACCCTATGCACATTATGCTTGGATTTTCTTGCCACATGTGTTTAGACACTTCATTTTCTTTGGTGTTGTGAATGGTTCATATGCATACCATAGACCATTAGTTGAGTGCTTTATGCATGTTTGCTATGAACTTGAGGTAGATGCTTGTCCACTTGACACCCATATTACCATCTCTACCTCACACTTGCATGCTTTTTTCCATGATGTCCTTGATTGTGCTCAATTCATATGCTTATATCCCATGTCACAATCCATTGTCACACCATATGCTATGCTTGATGACAACACTTGTTGGGTGAATCCCAGCTTGAATGCTTGGTTGTGCACTAACACTAACCACATTTGTTTTTCCAAGTGTTTGATGTTCTTGCTTCTTTTGAAGGAATCCCAAGACGGTGCGACATTAGAGAGTGCCCATTTCGAGCTTGAAGATGATGATACTTCGTGGTCGTCCACCTCTACACGGCAAAATGTACAATCATATGCAACAAAATATGCTTGAGCAACACGAAAAAGAAAGGGTTAGCAACTAGATGCAACATATAGTAAACATAAATAATCAACATAGTTTCATCGTACGCAAACTAATTAACTAGAGGTATGCAGGTCATAGTACACAAACTAATAAAGTAGCATTGCACAAGTTTGGCAGGGACTGTGGACATCACAAATTTTCATAGCTATAGAAAGCAGTATACAAGTTCAACCGACACATATCATCATCGGCAGCATCGTAAATCACTAGAACTTCCATCCTTCCGTACCATCGAGGATGCACCCTAGCTTCTTGAATGGCGTGAGGTCCTGACATTGCATGCCTATGCGAGTTCGGACGCTAGCTCACGATATAGGGCCATGGTGGAACATCCCCTTCTCTTCGATGACTTCTTTCATGATGATCGTCACAATGTCCCTCTAGATGTGAAAGAAGTCATCTCTAAGTTTACAATCCGCTTCTCCTTGAGATTCTACCCACGTTCCCGTATGATCATCGTTTCTGGTTGTCATGCAAAGCTTTTGGTGACCCCTTCTGAACTCCATCATGAGATGGAGGAGGTAGAATCCATCGTTCCTGCTTGGTTTTGGGACATGGATGCAGCAGAAGTTAGTTTTATGCGAGAAACCCGTCTTGCAGTTCCTTTGTTTCTGATCTACAGGTGGCCACTCCTCAAGCCGAAGCCTTGGAGAGCATAATCTAGAATATTCATTACGTGGGTGTAGTCCTTCTTATCGTAGTTTCTGGTAGGGTCGAAATACACGGCGTGGGAGACTCGCGGGTAAAGAACGATAAGCATGTGCGCCCGTTGTTGGAGGAAAAAAACACCTCAAATTATTTTCCATATGAGCGAGAAGGAATGATTGAAATGTACGAAAGGGTTTTCCGGCACCAACTTACATTGGATGATAAGGCAGGAGGACAATTAACTAGTCCTTATCCTATATCATGAAGTTTTCGAGGTACTCCCTAGCAGTTTTACGCTCCAAGTCGCCGAGACTCAAGAAGGACTCGTGCATGTAGTATGGATCCACCACACAGATTTGCGAGACTTGTTCTCTCTTCATGACGGAACCCATATGTAGCACAAAAAGGTGGATGATTGTAAAATCGAGCCGCCTTGTCAGAAACATCTCGAAGATATGCTCAAACCGCAGGAAGAACACCTCCGCAGGCCATGTGTCGACGTAGCACTTCCCCTCAGGAACACGAGCCGCGTATGTCGGATATCCTGGATCCTTTGAGGCTAGTAGGCTTTTCTCAGCCGACAACACATGGTCGTGCAGTCTCCTGATATCCCCTGATATTGCCTCTAGTGATTTCGGCAGTAGCATCGGCTCGCCCGTGACATGGAACATGGCCGCACCTTTGACGGGTACACACTCTTCAAAATCCGCCATCTGGCTGCTATGTGCGTGTCGGATCTCGGGTTTCGGCAAAACCCTTAAGGTTCGAACTTTGGGGTGCGCGCGAAGATCTCTCCCTCACAGATCACGCCTCACACGCTTCGCGATCTCTAGGGTAACTCAATAAACTCGCAACACAAGGGACACAAGATTTATACTGGTTCGGGCCACCGTTCTGGTGTAATACCCTACTCCAGTGTGGTGGTGGTGGATTGCCTCTTGGGCTGAGGATGAACAGTACAAGGGGAAGAACAGCCTCCTGAGGCGGGGTGTTCTTGTGCCTGGAGAACTTGTGTGGGTGAGGATTCGATCCCCTCCTACTGTGGTGGCTAGTCCTATTTATAGAGGCCCTGGTCCTCTCCCAAAATATTGAGCGGGACGGCATCCCACAATGGCCAATTTGAAAGGGGACAGCTAGTACAACTTATCCTGGCAAAAGTGGTCTTCGCCTGCTAAAGGCTCTGGTGGTGACGCCATCTTGGGCTCCACGGTGACCTCTGTCCTGCCGTCTTGCTGGTCTTGGTCTCGTTGCATCGATAGGGAAACCTTTGCTTGACGCCTCGGTACTCCTCGCCTGTGCTTGCCTCCTTAGCACCAAAGAGGAAACAAGGACACTGTGCGCGCTGGCGCCCGCCTGGTCTCGATCGTCATGGCTCACGTCACGAGAACCTCGCGAGGTTTGCCTTGCCTTGATCTCTCCGCCCCTCGCGAGCCAGCCTGGTGAGGCCACTCCCGAGGAGGTCTTGTGTCGTCCGCCTCGCGAGCCTTGGCCCCTCGTGAGGGTCTTGAAAGCTTGTTGGTGATGATGGTCCATACGGGCCCGCTCGTAGAGCCACGCCATGGGTCGCAGGCAGGCAAGTCTAGGGACCCCTGTTCCCAGGATGCCGACAGTAGCCCCCGGGCCCAAGGCGCGCTCGGACTTGGCTTTGAGGCGAAGCCAAAGGGCAAGTGCGGAGCGCCGCGGGCCCCCAACAGCCTGCGGCCTTGGTCGACGCGTGGCGGCTGATTGGACGTGGGCGTCTCCACTTCCCCACGCTACCTTGATACCCGCCTGGCTAGGCGGCCACCGCAGTCTACACGGTTTCCTTCCCCTTGTTGCGGCGCGCTCCCCCAATTCTTCTGCTCCCCCGAAGCTCACCTCCTTCTCCCAATCAGATCTGAGCTCACCTCTGCCATCGCCGTGGCGCTGGATCAGATGGAGAAAGGGAAGGAGCCCGCGTCCTCCGCCGAACTGCATCTGGCTATTGAGCTCGCCGTTGGCAGGTCGCTGGTGCTCAACCAAGAAGCCATGGACAAGGTGCGCCCCATGCTCGCCTCTAGCTTCAATGAGTGGGGGGAAATGGTGGCCTGGCCTGCATCTCGAGCTCGTGTCGACAGGACGGCCACCGAGGTCCCATTCTTCATCTACACCCTCTGGGCCGGCCTGGTTCCCCCTTTTTCTGCCTTCTTCAATGCAGTGCTCGCCCATTACCAGATCCACATGCTGCACCTCGATCCTCAATCCGTGACCCTTCTCACCATCTTTGCCTTTGTTTGCGAGGCCATCATGGGCATTGCTTCTTCCGTGGCACTCCTCCGCCACTTCTTCTCATTGCACCTGACTGATCCGCGACACACCTCGGGTTGCCTGAGCTTCCATGCAGTGGCGGCGACGGCCGAAGCGGGAATTGACTTTGAGCTTCCGCCATCTACGAGCGAGTTTCGGACGTGGTGGTATTTGTTGATGTCGGAGTGCGCAGCCCCCTGCTCTCTTCTCCGTTGGCGCCCGCCATTCCCAACTCCAGTTGGTGCCACCAGAGGCTCGCCGATCCTTGCCTTGTCCCCGTTTGGCTCAGGTTGAAGAGGCTGAAGGACCGCGGCGTGACTGCGCCTATGGTGGTGCAGGAGTTCGTCCAGCGCCGAGTCGCTCCACTCCAGCGACACTCTCGACCGATGTGGGCCTTGCTCAGCAGCAACGACCACATGAGACTTCAGGAGTCCAGGAGCCCCCTTGAGGCGCGGCGGACGGTGCTCGAGGTCCTGACAGGCGTCCCGTTGCCTGACGACTTGCCAGGGAACAGTTGTCTCCTGTACCGCTGCTTGAACAAGGTGCAATTCGTGGAGCACATGCCCTCCTTCGATGAGTGGGGGCTGCGTCCAGTCGGCGTTGTGGGGCCCCGTGAGAACCCCATCATCGTGGTCCCTCTCCTTGCCACCGGCCCCGATCTTGCCCCAAGAGTGGACGCTGGGGGGGCAAGCACCGTCGGAGGCCGGGGGCGCTGGTGCGGATGCGTCAATGCTGCCTGAGGCTCCTGAGCCGTCATCCTCGGGAACCCGTGATTCCCACGCCGGGGCGGCAGCTGAAGGGGCGACGCAGCCCGCTACTCCTGAAGTCGAAGCTCCCGAGGCATCAGTAGGCCGTCGCGAGGCGGAGCCCGACAGTTCTCCACAGCTTGGCGCTCCTGAGGCCTCCTGGGGCGCTTCCCCAGTTGCGCCCCGAGATGGCCTCCATGTTCACCGCTTCAGCCGGCTCCGTGTGGACTTCGAGGAGCTCCGCAAGAGGAAGAAATCTCCAAACGGCAGCAGTGGTGCCTTCGGGCCGTTGAAGAGGAGGAAATATATCGCCATTGACGTGTAAGTACCTTATCTTTGTGATTCTTTGAGTGCTGCTTCTCTTCCTGACGATGGCTCTTCAGGATCCCTTCCGCCAGGGCCGCGGGATCTCCTGAGAAGCAACCTCACCTCGCTTTGCTTCCTTCGCCAGGTTCAAGCGCTGCGAGCCCGCACGCTGCCCCCGGATCGGGATCAGCCCGAGTAGCCAGCCCGCCTGCCGGGCGCCTTGAGCTCATGCCTATGCTGCCTTCTCTCGGCGGCCTTGTTTGGGGTGTGACCAGTGTGCCAAGGGCCCCTTCCCTGATCGTGGACTATGGCTGGTTGGCTTTGGTCCTGGGGTCCTCTTTAGGTGGCGGGTCTCCGTTTGCTCGGGCCTCTCGTGAGGCCTGGCCAGCAACCAGGTGGGTGCCAGCCCCCAGCCCCTGCTGAGAGAGGGCGAGCCGCTTCGGGCCTCCTCTGCGGCCCCCGCGGCGGAGGACGGAGTCAGCAGCGTGCTCAAGTCGGCACAAGGGGGGCGTCGTCTGCCACGAGCTCTTTCAGGAGGCGCTGAGCGCGATGAACTGGCTTGGTGAAGAGCTCGTGAATGTGGATGCGCGCCTCATGGACAAGGATCTTCGGTTGACGGAGGAGCGGCATAAGCTGAAGGTGGCTATAAACCTCGGGCGCCACAAGCGTGAGCTTGATAACGCGAAGGCTGAGGCTTCCCTCGCAGACTCACGAGAGGCCTGCTCCCGAGCTCAGGAAGGGGCCCGGGAAGCCGACCGCCGTCGCGAGGCCGCGGAGAAGTGCGCGTGGGAGCTCCAAGCCTGGAGCGCCTCCTTGGAGCAGCAAGTGGAGGCGCGCAGAGCTGTCCTCGTGTCGTTGAGGGGGACGCCTGCCGAAGAGGAAGAGATCCGGAAGCGTGAGGAGGCGTTGGCGCTGGAAGCCGTGGAGCGTAGCCTTGAGCTTGAGCGGCTGGAGACGAGGGAGCGTCAGGTTACCCAAGCGGAGGACGCTGTTGGCGCGCGCGAGGCCAGGGCCCAGGAGGAGGTCGATCGTCAGGTGGCCGAGGCTCGCGCGGATCTTGGGGGTAGGTATGACCTGAAGCTGAAGCGCGTTGAAGACGAGGCTGCAGGCATGACTGCTGATACGTCTCCAACGTATCTATAATTTTTGATTGTTCCATGCTATATTATATTCTGTCTTGGATGTTTATTGGGCTTTATTATACGCTTTTATATTATTTTTGGGACTAACCTATTAACCGGAGGCCTAGCCCAAATTGCTGTTTTTTTGCCTATTTCAGTGTTTGGCAGAAAAAGAATATCAAACGGAGTCCAAACGGAATGAAACCTTCGGGAACGTGATTTTCGGAACAAACATGATCCAAAGGACTTGGAGTGGACGTCAAGCAACAGACGAGGAAGCCACGAGGTAGGGGGCGCGCCTACCCCCTGGGCGCGCCCTCCACCCTCGTGGGCCCCTCGTGGCTCCACCGACCTACTTCTTCCTCCTATATATACCTACGTACCCCCAAACCATCAGAGGCATCCAAGAAAACCTAATTCCACCACCGCAACCTTCTGTACCCGTGAGATCCCATCTTGGGGCCTTTTCCAGCGTCCTGCCGGAGGGGGCATTGATCACGGAGGGCTTCTACATCAACACCATAGCCTCTCCGATGATGTGTGAGTAGTTTACCTCAGACCTTTGGGTCCATAGTTATTATCTAGATGGCTTCTTCTCTCTCTTTGGATCTCAATACAAAGTTCTCCTCGATTCTCTCGGAGATCTATTTGATGTAACTCTTCTTTTGCGGTGTGTTTGTCGGGACCGACGAATTGTGGGTTTATGATCAAGTTTATCTATGAACAATATTTGAATCTCCTCTGAATTCTTTTATGTATGATTGGTTATCTTTGCAAGTCTCTTCGAATTATCAGTTTGGTTTGGCCTACTAGATTGATCTTTCTTGCAATGGGAGAAGTGCTTAGCTTTGGGTTCAATCTTGCGGTGTCCTTTCCCAGTGATAGCAGGGGCAGCAAGGCACGTATTGTATTGCTGCCATCGAGGATAAAAAGATGGGGTTTATATCATATTGCATGAGTTTATCCCTCTACATAATGTCATCTTGCTTAAAGCATTACTCTGTTCTTATGAACTTAATACTCTAGATGCATGCTGGATAGCGGTCGATGTGTGGAGTAATAGTAGTAGATGCAGAATCGTTTCGGTCTACTTGTCGCGGACGTGATGCCTATATACATGATCATACCTAGATATTCCCATAACTATGCTCAATTCTATCAATTGCTCGACAGTAATTCATTCACCCACCGTAATACTTATGCTCTTTAGAGAAGCCACTAGTGAAACCTATGGCCCCCGGGTCTATTTTCCATCATATTATTCTTCCAACACTTAGCTATTTTTATTGCCATTTATTTTACTTTGCATCTTTATTTCTCTTTATCATAAAAATACCAAAAATATTATCTTATCATATCTATCAGCTCTCACTCTCGTAAGTGACCGTGAAGGGATTGACAACCCCTTTATCGCGTTGGTTGCGAGGTTCTTATTTATTTGTGTAGGTGCGTGGGACTCGAGCGTGGTCTCCTACTGGATTGATACCTTGGTTCTCAAAAACTGAGGGAAATACTTACGCTACTTTACTGCGTCACCCTTTCCTCTTCAAGGGAAAACCAACGCAGTGCTCAAGAGGTAGCAAGAAGGATTTCTGGCGCCGTTGCCGGGGAGTCTACGCACAGGTCAAGACATACCAAGTACCCATCACAAACTCTTATCCCTCGCATTACATTATTTGCCATTTGCCTCTCGTTTTCCTCTCCCCCACTTCACCTTTGCCTTTTCTTCGCCCTTCTTCTGTTCGTCTTTTCGTTTGCCTTGATGTCTTACTTGGCTCGTTTGCTCGTTTGGTTGCAATAGTTGTGTATTTATTGCTAAACAGAGAACCTAAGATCTATGGATCCTCATCTGCTTGCTAATATTTTTAAAAGATCCAATTATGATGAACCAATTGCTAGTGAGTTTTGTGCACTAGATTATCTTTATGAAGTTTTGCTTGAAATTCGTGAATCTGAAAATTGTGATGAAGAAATTTATGAAGAGTTTCACGATAGCTCCTTGAATAAAAAGCATGATTGCAATGATTTTACTATAAATTCTCTTGATGTCAATTGTGCTAATAATATGCAAAACCCTAAGGTTGGGGATGCTAGTTTTGATAAGTCCACTACTTGTTGCAATGATCATGATTGGGGTGATTCTTCTTATGATCTTGAAAATTTATTTAAACCCCATGATGAATATGAGATTGATAATAGTGTTTGCAATAATATTGAAAGTGGGTTTGGAAGAGTTTCAACTTTAGATCCCACATATTTGGAGAATGTTCAATCTTATGGTATTTTTGATAAAAGTGGGATAGAAGAGGTCAGAACTTTAGATATCAATGAACCCACTATTTTGGATTTCAAGGAATTTAATTATGATAATTGATCTTTGATAGATTGTATTTCCTTGTTGCAATCCGTGCTAAATTCTCCTCATGCTTATAGCCAAAATAAAGCTTTTACTAAATATATCGTTGATGCTTTGATGCAATCTTATGAAGAAAAACTTGAGTTGGAAGTTTCTATCCCTAGAAAACTTTATGATGAGTGGGAACCTACTATTAAAATTAAAATTAAAAATCATGAATGCTATGCTTTGTGTGATTTGGGTGCTACTGTTTCCACAATTCCAAAAACTTTATGTGATTTATTAGGTTTCCGCGAATTTGATGATTGCTCTTTAAACTTACACCTTGCGGATTCCACTATCAAGAAACCTATGGGAAGAATTAATGATGTTCTTATTGTTGCAAATAGGAACTATGTGCCCTTAGATTTCATTGTTCTTGATATAGATTGCAATCCTTCATGTCCTATTATTCTTGGTAGACCTTTCCTTAGAACGATTGGTGCAATCATTGATATGAAGGAAGGGAATATTAGATTCCAATTTCCGTTAAGGAAAGTCATGGAACACTTCCCTAGAAAGAAAATTAAATTGCCATATGAATCTATTATGAGAGCCACTTATGGATTGCCTACTAAAGATGGCAAAACTTAGATCTATCCGTGTTTTTATGCCTAGCTAGGGGCGTTAAACGATAGCGCTTGTTGGGAGGCAACCCAATTTTATTTTTAGTTTTTTTGCTTTTTGCTTCTGTTTAGGAATAAATCTTTGATCTATCCTCTGGTTAGATTTGTTTTTATGTTTTATTTAGTGTTTGTGCCAAGTTAAACCTATAGGATCTTCTTGGATTATAGTTATTTGATCTTGCTGAAAATTCCAGAAACTTTCTGTTCACGAAAACAATTGTTAAAAATCACCAGAACGTGATAAAATATTGATTCCAATTGCAGCCGATCAATAAACAAATTATCTAGGTCGTACTATTTTTGTAGAATTTTTAGAATTCCAGAAGTTTGCGTTAGTTACAGATTACTACAGACTGTTCTGTTTTTGACAGATTCTGTTTTTCGTGTGTTGTTTGCTTATTTTGATGAATCTATGGCTAGTAAAATAGTTTATAAACCATAGAGAAGTTGGAATACAGTAATTCTAACACCAATATAAATAAAGAATGAGTTCAATACAGTACCTTGAAGTGGTGTTTTGTTTTCTTTCGCTAACGGAGCTCACGAGATTTTCTGTTGAGTTTTGTGTTGTGAAGTTTTCAAGTTTTGGGTAAAGATTTGATGGATTATGGAACAAGGAGTGGCAAGAGACTAATCTTGGGGATGCCCATGGCACCCCAAGGTAATCTAAGGACACCAAAAAGCCAAAGCTTGGGGATGCCCCGGAAGGCATCCCCTCTTTCGTCTTCGTCCATCGGTAACTTTACTTGGAGCTATATTTTTATTCACCACATGATATGTGTTTTGCTTGGAGCGTCTTGTATTATTTGAGTCTTTGTTTTTTAGTTTACCACAATCATCCTTTCTGTACACACCTTTTGAGAGAGACACACATGATTCAGAATTTATTAGAATACTCTATGTGCTTCACTTATATCTTTTGAGCTATATAGTTTGTGCTCTAGTGCTTCACTTATATCTTTTAGAGCACGGTGGTGGATTTGTTTTATAGAAACTATTGTTCTCTCATGCTTCACTTATATCATTTAGAGAGTCCTACAAAACAGCATGGTAACTTGCTTTAATTGTGAAATTAATCCTAATATGCTAGGTATTCAAGATTAGTAAAAACTTTCTTATGAGTGCGTTGAATACTAAGAAAAGTTTCATGCTTGATAATTGTTTTGAGATATGGAGGTAGTGATATTAAAGTTGTGCTAGTTGAGTAGTTGTGAATTTGAGAAATACTTGTGTTGAAGTTTGCAAATCCCATAGCATGCACGTATGGTAAACGTTGTGTAACAAATTTGAAACATGAGGTGTTCTTTGATTGTCCTCCTTATGAGTGGCGGTCAGGGACGAGCGATGGTCTTTTCCTACCAATCTATCCCCCCAGGAGCATGCGCGTAGTGCTTGGTTTTTGATGACTTGTAGATTTTTGTAATAAGTATGTGAGTTCTTTATGACTAATGTTGAGTCCATGGATTATACGCACTCTTACCCTTCCATCATTGCTAGCCTCTTCGGTACCGTGCATTGCCCTTTCTCACCTTGAGAGTTGGTGCAAACTTCGCTGGTGCATCCAAACCCCGTGATACTATACGCTCTATCACACATAAACCTCCTTATATCTTCCACAAAACAGCCACCATACCTACCTAGTATGGCATTTCCATAGCCATTCCGAGATATATTGCCATGCAACTTTCCACCGTTCCGTTTATCATGACATGTTCATCATTGTCATATTGCCTTGCATGATCATGTAGTTGACATCGTATTTGTGGTAAAGCCACCATGCATATTATTTCATACATGTCAGTCTTGATTCATTGCCCTTCCCGGTACACCGCCGGAGGCATTCATATTGAGTCATACTTTGTTCTAGTACCGAGTTGTAATCATTGAGTTGTAAATAAATAGAAGTGTGATGATCATCATTCATAGAGCATTGTCCCAAAAAAAGGCCAAAAGAAAAAAAAGAAAGGCCAAAAAAAAGAAAATAAAAAGGGGCAATGCTACTATCTTTTTTTCCATACTTGTGCTTCAAAGTAGCACCATGATCCTTATGATAGATAGTCTCTTGTTTTGTCACTTTCATATACTAGTGGGAATTTTTATTTATAGAACTTGTCTTGTATATTCCAACAATGGGCTTCCTCAAATGCCCTAGGTCTTCGTGAGCAAGCAAGTTGGATGCACACCCACTTAGTTTCTTTTGTTGAGCTTTCATACATTTATAGCTCTAGTGCATCCGTTGCATGGCAATCCCTACTCCTCACATGAACATCAATTGATGGGCATCTCCATAGCCCATTGATTAGCCGCATTGATGTAAGACTTTCTCCCTTTTTGTGTTCTCCACATAACCCCCATCATTATATTCTATTCCACCCATAGTGCTATATCCATGGCTAACGCTCATGTATTGCGTGAAAGTTGAAAAAAGTTTGAGATTACTAAAGTATGGAACAATTGCTTGGCTTGTCATCGGGGTTGTGCATGATGAGAGCATTCTTGTGTGACGAAAATGGAGCATGACCAAACTATATGATTTTGTAGGGATGAACTTTCTTTGGCCATGTTATTTTGAGAAGACATAATTGCTTAGCTAGTATGCTTGAAGTATTATTACTTTTATGTCAATATTAAACTTTTATCTTGAATCTTTCGGATCTGAACATTCATACCACAATTAAGAGGGTTACATTGAAAATTATGCCAAGTAGCATTCCACATCAAAAATTCCGTTTTTATCATTTACCTACTCGAGGACGAGCAGGAATTAAGCTTGGGGATGCTTGATACGTCTCCAACGTATCTATAATGTTTTATTGTTCCATGCTATATTATATTCTGTTTTCGATGTTTATTGGGATTTATTATACACTTTTATATTATTTTTGGGAATAACCTATTAACTGGAGGCCCAGCCCAAGTTGTTGTTTTTTGCCTATTTCAGTGTTTCGCAGAAAAAGAATATCAAACGGAGTCCAAACGGAATGAAACCTTCGGGAACATGATTTTCGGAACAAACGTGATCCAGAGGACTTGGAGTGGACGTCAAGCAACAGACGAGGAAGCCACGAGGTAGGGGGCGCGCCCTCCACCCTCGTGGGCCCCTCATGGCTCCACCGACCTACTTCTTCCTCCTATATATATACCTACGTACCCCCAAACCATCAGAGGCATCCACGAAAACCTAATTCCACCGCCGCAACCTTCTGTACCCATGAGAGCCCATCTTGCGGCCTTTTCCGGCGTCCTGCCGGAGGGGGCATTGATCACGGAGGGCTTCTACATCAACACCATAGCCTCTCCGATGATGTGTGAGTGGTTTAGCTCAGACCTTCGGGTCCATAGTTATTAGCTAGATGGCTTCTTCTCTCTCTTTGGAGCTGAATACAAAGTTCTCCTCGATTCTCTTGGAGATCTATTTGATGTAACTCTTCTTTTGCGGTGTGTTTGTCGGGACCGATGAATTGTGGGTTTATGATCAAGTTTATCTATGAACAATATTTGAATCTCCTCGGAATTCTTTTATGTATGATTGGTTATCTTTGCAAGTCTCTTCGAATTATCAGTTTGGTTTGGCCTACTAGATTGATCTTTCTTGCAATGGGAGAAGTGCTTAGCTTTGGGTTCAATCTTGTGGTGTCCTTTCCCAGTGAGAGTAGGGGCAGCAAGGCACGTATTGTATTGTTGCCATCGAGGATAAAAAGATGGGTTTTATATCATATTGCATGAGTTTATCCCTCTACATCATGTCATCTTGCTTAAAGCATTACTCTGTTCTTATGAACTTAATACTCTATATGCATGCTGGATAGCGGTTGATGTGTGGAGTAATAGTAGTAGATGCAGAATCGTTTCGGTCTACTTGTCGCGGACGTGATGCCTATATACATGATCATACCTAGATATTCTCATAACTATGCTCAGTTCTATCAATTGCTCGACAGTAATTCGTTCACCCACCGTAATACTTATGCTCTTGAGAGAAGCCGCTAGTGAAACCTATGGCCCCCGGGTCTATTTTCCATCATATTATTCTTCCAACACTTAGCTATTTTTATTGCCATTTATTTTACTTTGCATCTTTATTTCTTTTATCATAAAAATACCAAAAATATTATCTTATCATATCTATCAGATCTCACTCTCGTAAGTGACCGTGAAGGGATTGACAACCCCTTTATCGCGTTGGTTGCGAGGTTCTTATTTGTTTGTGTAGGTGCATGGGACTCGAGCGTGGTCTCCTACTGGATTGATACCTTGGTTCTCAAAAACCGAGGGAAATACTTACGCTACTTTACTGCATCACCCTTTCCTCTTCAAGGGAAAACCAACACAGTGCTCAAGAGGTAGCAACTGCCGCCCTCAAGTCTAAGCTGGCTGAGGCTGAGTGGCGAGAGGAGGCCGCCACAGCCGCCCTGGTCTCGGTGCAGGCTGAACTAGCTTCCGCCAGCGCCGAACTGCTCCCTCTTCAGCTGCGGGCTATCGACGTCGAGGCCATTGCGCGGCAGAACAGGGAGGAAGCGCTTCAGCGGTGGACATTGGAGCGCGTGCATGCCCCCATGCTCCAGGGCCTCAGGAACAGGGCCAACACTGCGCTGGGCCACATCTGTGACGAGGATGCCCCTCATCGCCATGCGGACGACTACGCCAATCACCTTCGCTTCTTCACCAAGGTGGTGACGCGCATGGAGAACCATTCTGAGAGGGCTCGCCAGCTTGTCGAGGAAAGGAGTCGCAGCTTGCTCGGGCGCGCGTTATCCCGCGTCTTCAGCCATCTCTAGAACATCTACTAGGACTTCGACTTTGACACCGCCATCACTCCAGTTCCGGAGGCCATCCGAGGCGACCTGGCGCGGTGGGTGGAGGACAATGTGGACGCGCTGGTCAGGGCCTTCGCTTCCGAAGATGACGCGGTGGTGGTCGCGGCAGACGAGGGCGACGTGGTCGACGTCGGTGATGGTGGAGCCGTCGAAGGTGATGGCGATGCCGACGGAGGTGGCGACGATGCCAGCGACGCGTCCGAAGGTGATGCGGCAAGCGACATGTCCGACTAACTCCCGCGCTTCCCAGCTGTTCGTCCTGCACACAGAGGCTCGGGCGTGGCCCTAGAGGTTGTAAGAGCGTTTTGGGAGGGGAAGCCCCTCATGTAAATATATTACTGCCTCTATCTTTTTAGGCCGAGTAGAACATGTGTCTTCATGAACTCACGTATCCTGGGGTAAATTTGTTGTTGTCGCGATTTAGCTTAGCCTGTATGAGCCCCGCACCGGTTCGGGAGGTTGCGCATTCCGGGAAGCTCCTGAGAAGCCTGTCAACACGCCCGAGGGGGCCACGTGATGGGCAAGTGCTAGCCGTGGCGTGTCATGCGCGTGGCGCGTGTGCGCCGTGCCTAGCCCCGCTCGCGAGGAGCTCGTGAGGGGGAAGCGACAGGCGCGAACTCCAAATTAAGGCAAGAACCAGATAGCAAGAAATCGCTTAAACGAGAAAAGGCACCCCCGCACGCATCAATGAAAATTCAACTTCAACTTAAATCCAAATCCAGAAGGCAAGGCTGCAGAAAAGAGATCGAAAGCAAATGGCCGCGTCCAGCGCCTAGTCTAGTCTTCCTGTCATCGAGTCTTCTCACCAGCGTGGAGCTAAGTGCTGCCACTAGGACGTGGGAGGGAGCCCCCGAGGCCCGAGGGTGGCACTCCCGAGGCCCGAGGGCGGCACTCCCGAGGCTCCGGGGCGTGTACAACCCCACTCATTATTATGTGAGAGTGTCACGAGCGGAGACCTTCACAGGCGTGAGCCTTACTTCATATCGCCAGACGAGGGCCCCGCCTTGCGCCACCGTCTACCTCTGTTGGGACGACCGGAAACCAGGACGGCACCAAAGGGGGCAAAGGGGACGCCCGCGGTGCCCTCGGCGACAACGGGTCCTCTGCCGGGGGAGGGCTCGCTGGTGCCTCCCCGGCAGAGGGCCTACCTCCGGGTAACGCCTTCCTCCGTGCGACGCGGGGAGGGGCCTTGCTCCTGGCTCCTCCCGCGCAGCCCCCAGTGGGTCTCTCCTGGTGAGGCGGATATCGCCGTGCCGGAACCATCGCCTGGTGCTGTGACCTGATTCACTTGCGACTCATGGTTAGCATAAGCTTGCCCCTGAGAGATTAGTGGTACCCAGTATTTGTTGTCGATGGCGCGGTTGGTGGGGCTCTCTGGCGGCCCCTGGAAGGCCTCGGCTCCTAAAGCCTCCTCCTCCCAACCTGGTCTGAGGAACGAGCCGGGGTCGTCCTCCGGCGTGTACTCCTGGTCCATCATGCGGGGCACGTAGGCCTCCGAGGCTACTGCCCCGAAGACCTCGCCGAAGTGCCCCACATTCCATGTCGTCCGACTCGTCACGCCGTCCTGAGGATGGTAGGGCAGTGCTCCGATGGGGCCGTGTGCAGCAACGCTCGTGCCCGCGCCCATCTGGGGTGGTGCGGGCGCAACAGGGCGCCCTTCACCGGGGATTGCGTTGATGTCGACGAGGCCCCCGTGCATACTCGGGAGCACGCGGGCGCGGCGAGGCCTGCCGTGGGATCCGGCCGCTGCCTGAGGCGTGAGCTGGTAGCAGAAGGGCGGCGCTCCCGTGGCCGCTGCGTCTAGTAGCTCGGCGACGCGTTCCAGCAACGCATCCCGGTCGGTCTCCATCAGTTGGCACCGCAGCAGCTCCCGCGCCACCGTGAGTGCAGCCCGCACATTCGCCTGCTCCCGCCGGGTGTGTGGCGCCGTTGCCGCGGCGTGGCTTGCTTCCCTTGCAGCAGCCCGCGCCTGTCGTGGAGTAAGGGCGGACGGCGCCTGGCCGCGCCGCCCGTACCCAGCAGCGTTAGGTGGCACTCGTGCCGCCTGGAGCGCGGGGTTGAGGCTTTCTTGGGCTGGCGGCGCTGCCCGGGCTGGCCAGGCTGCCTAGCGGTCAGCGTCGGCCCTTGGGTCGCCGGACATCGGAACCGCGGAGCGTTGGTGGAACAACTGGCGGGGAAGAGGCTCCGGCGCACCCCTACCTAGCACGCCAAATGTCGGATCTCGGGTTCTGGCAAAACCCTTAAGGTTCGAACTCTGGGGTGCGCGCGAAGTTCTCTCCCTCACAGATCATGCCCTCACATGCTTCGCAATCTCTAGGCTAACTCAATGAACTTGCAACACAAGGGACACAAGATTTATACTGGTTGGGGCCACCGTTGTGGTGTAATACCCTACTCTAGTGTGGTGGTGGATTGCCTCTTGGGCTGAGGATGAACAGTACAAGGGGAAGAACAGCCTCCTGAGGCGGGGTGTTCTTGTGGCTGGAGAACTTGTGTGGGTGAGGATTCGATCCCCGCCTACTGTGGTGGCTAGTCCTATTTATAGAGGCCCTGGTCCTCTCCCCAAATATTGAGCGGGAAGGGATCCCACAACGGCCAATTTGAAAGGGGGCAACTAGTACAGCTTATCTTGGCAAAAGTGGTCTTCGCCTGCTAAAGGCTCTGGTGGTGACGCCGTTTTGGGCTCCACGGTGACCTCCGTCCTGTCGTCCTGCTGGTCTTGGTCTCATTGCACCGATAGGGAAACCTTTGCTTGACGCCTCGGTACTCCTCGCCTACGCTTGCCTCCTTAGCACCAAAGAGGAAACGAGGACACTGTGCGCGCTGGCGCCCGCCTGGTCTCGATCGTCATGGCTCATGTCACGAGAACCTCGCGGGGTTTGCCTTGCCTTGATCTCTCCGCCCCTCGCGAGCCAGCCTGGTGAGGCTGCTCCCGAGGAGGTCTTGTGTCATCCGCCTCGCGAGGCTTGGCCCCTCACGAGGGTCTTGAAAGATTGTTGGTGAAGATGGGCCGTACGGGCCCGCTCGCAGAGCCATGCCATGGGCCGCAGGCAGGCAAGTCTGGGGACCCCTGTTCCCAGGACGCCGATAGTGCGCCTGCTTGTTTGTAGGCAGCAGGGCCTTTCTTCACCGGCCTCCTCCTCTCCTTTTTCTTGGGCTGATCTTCCAGACCCTTCCTTAACCCCTGCCCCAGTGTTGTCGGGCTAAGCACTGTACGGCCCTTGGCTAGTTGAGCCTGTGTTGATGCGGCATCTTCAGGCGTGTCTTGTGAGGATTGCATGAAGAGAGACTTCTTGCAATCAACACTGCTAGAACGTTCCTGCCAGGGCAGATCATCCATCTCCTCATCAACATGCTAATAGCCCGAGTCGTCATATGGCTGACGCATCATTTCTAAGTCATTGTCATAGGCGCTTGTATTGAGGAAGTCATCCTCGTCCATCTCATCATCCATTCTTTGTTCTACGGGGGGGGGGGGGATTACATCATCCACTATTGGACCGCCTTCCTCGCGTTGTCCGCCGCTCTCACCCGGCACTACAAGCGCTGGTAATTGCGTAGGCAGGGTGGTGGTGTTCATACCTGCTTGTTGATGTGTGGTTATTGGTGTGCTCTCGGCCAGCTCCAGACAAAGAAGATTCTTCGGCCATAGCAGCACCCAACCCTTGCAGTTTCCAAGCTGCGGTGGGGTCTCGTCGTCCTCTCCCCCTAGCCGTACTAGAGGAGGCAAATCCTCGTGCCCCGATTTCACACTCGACAAGGTAATCCAGAAGTGACCACTGGGCATCGGCTGGCCATGGAACGTGAGTTCCAAGGGCTTCGTTATCACCGCCTTTCCCATGTCCACCTTCTGTCCTTTGATCAAGTAGAGTACGGTGCATGGTGTTTCGTCGGCCTACAAAGACATGTCTGGGCCGTAAAACATCCGAAAGGCAACGAAAACCGAATATTCCACATGTATGTTGGTGCGACATGTAATTACCGTGAGGGCGTCGAGCTCAGCCAAACACGAAGGCCCGCCTAGCGCGCCAGAGACCGAGGACGGGCCACTATGAGAGGGTGCGGGTGCGCGAGCAGGCGCGGTTGCGTGAGCAGGTGATGGTGCGGTTGTGTTGTTCACCGAGTTTCTCCCGACGAAGCTGGGCATGGGGAAATCATCTACCATCTTGTATGGATTTTCCTTCGTCCAGTTTATGATAGTCGGGATCAAGTTAGTGGCGAAATCATTTCTACAGGCATCTACAGCTGCAGCGACTGCCTGCTGTAGCAACTCATTTTTCTTCTCGGCTGCTTTTTTTACGTCCTTAGCTGCTTTTCTCTCGAACGCAAGCTTCACCTTCTCGTCGATTTCCGCCCGACTGGACTTATTTTTCCGCTTCTAGTCCTCTAGGCCCTTGTTGTAAAAGACCTTCCACATGGCGCCAGAGACACACGTCCATATTGCGGCCGCTGGTCCAAAGGGAGTCCCTTAAGTTCGTTCATGGCCCGGTTGAGAGGGGTGTCCCACTTGGGCCTCATCGATGAAGACTGGCTTTCGGCTGCAAGCTTGTGTTGCTTGTCCTGCAGAAGGAACATGAACTATTTACGAATGTGTAGTTGACTTGATCAGAAACTAAATTTAAGGTGGTAAAAGAATAATTACCAGTATTCTGATCAATTTCCTCGTGATCGGGTCCGTGTAAAAAACCTTCTTTTCCTTGTCCCACTTGTAGTGGGCCCTGATGAAGTCACGCTCCAAGGGGTTGCTGAACTTCACAAACAGGTTTGGGAGACCTGCAGCTTCATGTTCCCCATGTTCCTTTGCTGAAGGCTCTTGAATTTCGTAGCCTTAGCCTTGGCTGCCTCGGTAGCGCAAATGTCCTTGAACTTTTGGAACTCCTGTTCTGTAAGTGTCAGATTTTCCTCCAGAATCTTGGACAGGGGTTCCTCAGCCCCAATAGCTCGTTTCACCCTCCCTTTCCAGGAAGCCAAATCATTGTTGAACATGCCCATGGCGTGATTGTTAATCTTTTTCATCTTCGGATCATCCCACGGGTGTTCTATGTTGTCATCCCGGTCGGGGAACTTGAATCTCTTGTGCAGCTTCGTCAGGAGCTACTGCTTCAAATGTTCTTTACCCCTTAAGTCATCATCGTTGATGCTCGCGCATTCCCGTAGGATGCATCCGACTTGGTTTCCGTAGCTCTAGCGAGGTTCTTCCGGCTCTAATGGCTCAAACTTGCCAGGGCCATCTTTGTGACCACTAGTCGCCCGATGCCGAGTTTGTTAGGTTCTCGTATGATTTGCTTCTTCTGCTTCTTCTGTACGTTAGCGGCTTCGACGTCGATACCTTCCCCGCTAGTACCTTCTCCGCCGGCATCTTCCCCGCCGGTCTCGGCGGCGCCATCGGTGCTGGCGCCGTCGGTGTCGATGTCGGCCTCAATACCATCATCGAGGCCACCCTGCAAATCTTGACTGTGCTTAGCAGACAAAAAGTTGAGGTACTGTTGTTCACCCTCATAATCCATCTCGTCTGCATCATGGTCAGAAGGCCCGATTTCTTTGTTGTTCAACATGTTTCCTACGATTAAGTCTCCTTGTTTAATTCTTAAACTATAATAAAAATGATTAACGACATAAAAAAGGTCTATGGTTTGCCGGAATGTTGTTTCCCAGCAATTCCCGACACTCGATATGCCTACTTTCTAGCACAAGTCATGCCAAAATTCACGTGAAATTTCGGCATGGCCTTTGCTAGAAAGTGGACATATCGAGCGCCTGAAATTCACTGGAATGGAAATGAGTCAACATTCCGGCGAAACATAGGCCACTAGGATCATTTACCCTACACATAACCATCATTTTCCAAACATCACGTGTCCAAAATATCACATGTCCAAATTCCAAACATCACATGTCCAAATGACATGTCCACATATTAGATGTCCACTTCAAATTGGCATATAACAGCAAGAAAAATATAGAACTTGAAGAAAATGCAAGAAGTCCTTTTTCTTCAAAATATTTGAAACTAAATTCAGCCTACCAAAAATTTTGTCCTAATTTGAAACCTAGCTAAATTTCTTTCCTAATTTGAAATCCTAGGGTTCATACTAATTAACTAGGTTCATACTACCTAATCTGTCCTAGGGTTCATACTAATTCACCTAGGGTTAATCAATTCTATTTTATATTTAAATAGCAACAATTGCTTTAAATAAATGTAGCGACCCGACCTCAGACGGTCAAGTCTCTATGCTTAAGTGTCATCCCTGGATCGGTATGCTGACACACACAGTACTCGAGGATTTATAACAGAGGTAAATCACATGTATAAGGTAACGTAACTACTATTACCTCAATCCATATAGCGGAAGTAACAATAAGGTTGTGGATTCTCATCAACACCAACGGCAAAGTTGAGTGTAGAAATCGTAACCCTAACGTATCACTTACTCGTCGTAAGAATCCTGCAACATGAGACGTTGCAGCCATGTAGGTTAGTACATTGAATGTACTGGCAAATTCACACCATAGAATAATGATGAATCATGATAATCTCTATATGCATATTTGGCTGGTGGAGGCTCTAAGTTTAAATTTTTGCATAAAGCTAATTTTTCCCTACGACAAAGGAGTATCTTTTATTTAACTACCAAGTTGGTTGAAAATTATTGAGAAGGTTCCTCGAACTCAATCCCAAAATTATAATTATAACCCAACAAACTTATTAAGTAAAGTGATGAGATCAAACCAATAATTCAAGTACCAGATACTCAAGATGTCCATAATCGGGGACACGGCTAATCATGATTAGTTTGTACACTCTGCAAAGGTTTGCGCACTTTTCCCCACAAGACTCGATCTCCTCCGTTGGATTTCTCGCACTACATGGTGTTTGAGAAATGGATGACAGAGACACAATCTTTCCGAAGGGGTCCCCTTAACCGATAAATAGGCCGGTACACCTACAATCCCCTACATCTGCTAGCCCATCATGGAAAGGATTCCCACAACTTACTCAACTATACCAGATCCCATAATGGCTTGTGTCTGCACACGGAAGTTTCTAGCATGAATAATCTTATGATCCCTTTGAGCCTGGGTGGCATTCCATAGGGTGATCACATGGGTACTCCGGGATTCCCTTGGGCAAGCACTGGGTTCTCCAGGCGCCCGGGCAAACCACTGGGTGCTCCAGGGTGCCCCAACCAATCCACCCAGATGTGTATTAAAGTAGCCACCTTAAGTTAACCCTTAGTTATGAATAACTCTCACATCTTTCATGAATCTCACAAACCAAACCACGTCTACGAGCATAGCATAGCAGTATAAGCAAAACATAGTAACACCCTGGGTTTGAATGCAAGACCCAAATGTTATCAAGTCCTAACCATGCAGTGTTTGAGGTTTGAAATTAATGCATAAAAGTGGGTAATAAAGGGGTATGATCAAAGTGTGAACTTGCCTTGTACTGTTGATGAAGATGACTCACACTCATAACTCCTGATAGTTCTACTCGTCACACTCCGTTCAATCTATCGTGAGCAAGCAATTGCATACATAAGAACTCATGCAAAAGAATCAAAGAAAAGAACTCGAAAAACTTCGAAAACAAGCAATTAAATCTTGCAACAGAAAACAATTACTAACAGTACCAAAATTGGGTGGATTTTGCCTTATCAGAAAGTTTAGGTCAAGAGCTTCAATTTGCAAAAAAAATCAACTCAAACGGAGTTATAAAACTCGAGTTATGAACAAAAGAAGTTTGAATTCAAATCTTTTTGAAATCAAATTTTAAACTTTCAAAAACATGTTTAAGATGTTTTAATGGATAGAGGGGATCATAACAAAGAAGTGGGCGTTGGTTTCGTTGGATTTGGATAAACGAGTAAAAAGTAGCGAAGGTTTGAAGATCAGGGACTAATCTATAAATAAAATATTCACGGATAGGTCCCTCGCTGAAAACTAAAATAAAAAGACAAATCCTATCGAACGAACGTTCTCTACAGAACCCTATAGAACGAAAACGTTCTCTACCAGAAGCTAACGAGCGAACGCTCGCTAAATAAACGAAACCTACTAAATTAATCGATCTAAAAACAAAACCGAACTAAACCGAGAAAACCAAAAAAACCGAACGGTTTATACCGGTTCGACGGTGGCGAGGTCAACGGCGAGGTTCGGCGAGGTGGCGGCGAAATCCGACGGGGCGGGGCGGCGGCTCCGCCGCGAGCCGACGGCGGCGGCGCTCTGCAGCGACGACAGTAGCAGCTAGCGGTGCGGGTGGCGGCTGCGCGGGGCGGCGGCGACGGCTCGGCGGCAGTGGTGGCGCCGCGGCGTCCGGCGGAGGTGGTGGCGCCGCGGCGTCCGGCGGAGGTGGCGGCGCGAGATCGAGGACGACGATGGCAGCGCGAGGCGAAGAGGAGAGAGGGGGGGTCGGGGGTAGCGGATTTATAAGAGGAGGGTGCCGGGCGAAGCTTGGGCGAGGGGCGTCGGGGTCGTGGCGGCGCCGGACATCGGGAGGAGTCCCGGTCGGGGACGACGGGCGAGGCGCGAGGCGCTGGGCCGGCTGGGCTTCGGCCCAGTCGGTCCGAGAAGAAGTTTTTTTTAAATACAGACAGACAAAGAAACAAAACAAAGAGAAATAAAACAAAATATATTATAAGCATATTATATATCAAAATTTTCAGAAAAAGATTTTCTACAACGTGAACATTTTTCTAGTGTCAAATAAAATCCACAGGAATTTAAATAAAACAAACAGTGCTAGTACAGCAATAAAAATCATTTAAAATACCAAAATTATTTCAAAATCATTTCTCTCCGTTTTTCTAATGTAGGGAATCATTTTACCCTAATTTGAATGAAAGCCAAATAACTCCAATTTGGAAATAATTTCAAAGGGACCTCAAATTTGATTCTTTGAAACTCCCAACTCATATTTCATATGTTTTTGAAGAAGTCATTTTATCTTCTCTCATGAAAATCATTGAGTTGCATAAAGTTTCTGAGTTTGATAAGTTCTCCAAATGACATTCAAATCTTTTCAAAACCCTTTTCATTTTTTAAATGGAAGAAGTCATGTCATCTTCTCTCTAGGGTTTTATGATGAAATGAATTTGAATTCATGGAGATTAGAAATGCAAAAATGAAAGTTTGGGAAAGTCCTTTTATTCCCTCTCTTTTAACTTTCAAAAAGTTTCAAATTTCACTCAGTTTCACACAAGCAACCACACCACAATCAATCAAAACTATTTATTTAATATAAAATTCCAAAATTTAGAATTTTGGGATGTTACAATAAAAAAAATTAAATACCTAGAATTCTATTAACTACACCTAAAACACCTAAAATACATAGAATTCATTTAACCTATACTAATTTTGTTTTTTTAACTAGGGCCCATAAGAACTAATTAACCATAGGGTTCATACTAATTTTGTTTTTTTAAATAGCAACAATTGCTTTAACAAAAATAGCAATAGTTTGAAACCTAGGGTTCATACTAAGCGCCACTAAAAAATAGCCACTAATCTGTCCTAGGTTTTTTTAAACTAGGGTTCGTACTACATAATTAACTCGGGTTCATACTAATTCTAATTAACTAACTAGCACTAAAAGATAGCCTAGGGTCCATACTAATTCATACTAATTAGCACTAAATATCTAGGTTCATACTAACAGAGAGAGAGAGTAGAGAGCAGAGAAGAGGGAAGGGGAGAGGGCCTACAGAGGGCAGAGAGAGATGGGGTCGAGGGAGACGGCGGCACCGAGGCATGTCGGAGGCGAGGTAGGGTCGGGCGAGATAGCGACTCTGACGAGGGCGAGGGCAGGGCTCCGGCGAGGTCGAGGAGGAGGAGGCAGAGACTCCGGCAAGGGCAAGGGCAGGACAACTGCGACACTCGAAGCAGGGGCGCGGCGAGGCACGGGCTGCAGCGGTGACGAGGGGGAGAAGTGAGAGTCGGGATTTGGGGGAGGAAGCAGAGGAGGGAAGCCTACACGGGGGTTATGTCAACATAGTAGTAGCGTGTTTCTAAAAAACGCACTATAGCTAAGGTAGCTACAGCGCGTTTTAGGAAAAAGCGTACTCCTATCTAACGTACTTATAGCGCGTTTCTAGAAATGCGCTACTGCTATCACCAGTAGCTATAGCGCTTTTCTTCAACTAGAGCTACTGCTTTTCTTTTCTTTTCCTGTTTGTTTCTTCTATATTCTTTTCTTTTCCTTTTCTTCTTTTCCTTTTTTTCTGGGAGTAGGAACGAAGGGTAGGTGATACAGTGTATACAACTAAGTCGATATATATTGCATCATTTGATGGTTAAGTGTGTATACAAAATAGGAATATATATATTACATCATTTGACCCATGCATAACGGTTAAGTGTGTACACAAAATAGGAACATATATATTACATCATTTGACCGATAACGGTTTCTCAGCATCGATGTTTTCATTTTTGAGTGAGCTTCTTTCCCTTCTTGTTCGTTGACGAATAATTGGGCCCCTCATTATAACTTTTCCTTTTCCATGGAGTACGATCTTTCTTAGGTAATGTAGTATTGATTCTTCTTTTGACGTATACTTCATCGTCATCGTCATCTTCCCTCATCGGGTTGCCGTACTGGTCGTAGTCTTCCCCGTTGGTGACTCCATCTATTCCAGTGATGTTCCTTTTGCCTCTCCTCACGACAACACGACTGCGATTGCTCGGGTCGGTTATGAACAATCATTGTGTCACGTGCTTAGCGTGTACCCATGGCTCATTTTTTGCGATGGCATTCACGCTAGTGCTCTTTGCGTCATGTATAGTCATGGTAGTGAAATATCAGTTTTATCTTTCGACATTCTTAGCCCATCTGACACGGAACATTGTCACGCTGTGCAGTCCAGAGTAGTCAAGCTCCAAGATCTCCTCGACCCTTCCGTAGAATCTCTTAGTTGCGCTATTGTCGCTACCGGTCATGCATTCCATCGTCACCCCTGAGTTCTGAAATCACTTTTCATATCTTTCGCCTCCATGTAGAATGTGTATCCATTGATATCGTATGCCTGATAGGTCGCGAGGTTGGCCGAGGGGCCATGTGCTAAGGCATATATGAGCAATCCGTCCTTAGAACCCTCTTCCGGGGGATTAGCAAGAATATGCTCTTTGCATCAATGCAGGAAAGTTGAGTTGTGCTCTCTAGTAACTTCAGCGTCTGTTTTGCATAGCCCCCAGTCATGATACTTCTTTGTGATGGTTTGTTTGTGTAGTGTCACGAAAGGATCTACCTCATCGAGGTGTTGTAGTACTACTAAGTTTGATCGGTCAAATTCGTTGCATCGATCCGAGTAGGCCACATGCAGTTAGCTGCGACCGTTGGAGTGACCTTCTCCTTCGAGCCTCCCAAGGTGCTTCGTAATGGGCAAACAACACCAGGCCGGTCTCCACCATATAGATAATTCTCGCAGAAAGAGATGCACTCTTGTGTCAGATAGCCCTAGACGATGCTTCCATCCGGACAGGACATATTACGAATGAATCCTTTGGTGACCCCATTCAACCTCTCGAATGACATAATGTTGTGGAGGAATGATGGCCCCATGTCTATTATGTCGTCCACAATATGGACACATAGATGCACCATGACATGAAAGAACACGGGCGGGAAGTGCATCTCAAGCTCATTTAGTATCACAACGATCTCTTCATGTAGCTGATGCGGCTTGAACTACGTCGGTATTTCCCCAAAGAGGAAGGGATGATGCAGCACAACTACGGTAGGTATTTCCCTCAGTGATGAGACCAAGGTTATCGAACCAGTAGGAGAACCACGCAACACCACGTAAACAGCTCCTGTACACAAAGAACAAATACTTGCAACCCGATGTAAGAGAGGGGTTGTTAATCCCTCACGGTTAAAATGATAGGTAAAATTGTAGTAGATTGGATAAATAGATCTCGCGGGAACGCGAGATAAAATAAATAATAATAAATTGCAGCAAGGTATTTTTGTATTTTTGGATTAATAGATCTAAAAATAAAAGCAAATAAAAATAGATCTCGAAGGCAAATATAATAAAGAAGAGACCCAGGGGCCGTAGATTTCACTAGTGGCGCCTCTCGAGAAAAATAGCATATGGTGTTGGGCAATTGATGAACTTCAAATAATCATGACGATATCTAGGCAATGATCATTATATAGGCATCACGTCCAAGATTAGTAGACCGACTCCTGCCTGCATCTACTACTATTACTCCACACATCGACCGCTATCCATCATGCACTACTGCAGGATGGTCCAAACGCGACAGTCAAATCAGAGACCCTTCGATGAAACTGTGTGCGATGTATCAATCACAAACGGTGATGTAATAAAACCATCAAAAAGATGCAAAACGTTTGCGACGGCGGCGACATCAAACATGGTTCATATTAGATCTGCGTGTGCGATGAGTGGCAAATGGTTAATCCAGAAGAACTGTTTGCGATGATGCAGAACAACGGAAATGGGCAGCCAGATGAGGGTGTGTGCGATATATGGCATACAGTTCACTAGGATAAAATGTGTGTGATTAGGCAACACAATGGAAATGGTTCAACTGAACAAGATGTGTGTGATAAGCGGCAAACAGGTCCGTAATCAGAAATGTGTGCAAAGAGGAATAATAACACAGACGATTGCTGCTAATAAGCCGTGTGATTTGCTGTGTCTACAGAAAAATAACATGTATATATATATAACTGAAGTAAACATCCAATTACATAAGTGACTATACAGATCATTCGCACACACCTCAATAAACAATTGCATGCATTCTAAACTAGGAGAAATGATCGTCTGGTCATCTACTTCTTGTGACGTTCCTATCACTGCTCTGTGGCTCAATCCCTCGCCTGGGGTAGGAAGAAGACACTTCCTCATGTCAACGATCTGCCTGTACATCTCGTAGCTTGTGTACGTGTCCTTCGCCGCGTACTTGACGCGTTGTTCATCCAGTCTCTCATGCCAGACACTGTGCCAGGCGTTCTTGTCCTTCTTGCTCTCATCCTTCATCTTCATGTAGTAGAGGTCGATGATGGCCGAGGCGGAGTCAACCCTGGAGTTATGTTTGTTGTTGTCGCTGCCCCAGACCTTGTAGTGGTCCTGGATGTTGACAAGATTCTGGCATTTCAATCCCGAAACCTTGAGCGCTTTTAGATCGTTGGTGGTTTCCACCATAGCGAAACTGTAGCCGGAGCTGTTGATAAACCCAGAGAAACGCTCGCAAGGCCTTGTGGCTAGGTGGTAGTGGTAGACGAGAATGTCATGTCGCACGCACAACTGGGTGACGACAACCTTCTGATCGTGCCCGGCACGACCGATGGTGTACTCGAGGTCGAAGCCGGCCACTTGGTACTTGTCCTCGGCAAGCAACTGCTCCATAGTTTGGATGGAGCTCTCCACCGAGACCGGATTGTTCATGTACACCACCGAGAGGGCCTCCCCCCTCACATGGGTGTCCACTACGTGATGCATGGCGAACTACCCGCCGTTGTCATCGTCGGCCGCTAGGAGTGCCATTGGAGCCACGGAGAACGCCATTGGAACCACTGGATGTTCTCTCTGTATGTGTCATTGTGGATGTGCTTATTGTGTCGTGTGGCGCGAGAGATGAAGGTAAATGGTCGCAGGAATAAATGGGGGCCGGGCGGCCTGGATTCTCGGCAAGTCCGCATGGCAGTTTTTGCAGCGGGTAACTACATCGTCGCGCCGCGCCTGGCACAACCGCATGCACACGGACGTGCGCGATCGTGCGCCGGCCACAAACACCGGTAGCCCGCGTGGAGGGACGAGGACACAGAGCGCGCTCGTAGGGGCGCGAGCAGAGCGCGTCGCAGCTGCCTCAACCGCAAGCAACCACACGCATAGAGCTGTTGAACACGCAGGAAATGGTTGCCTACAAGCCGACCGATAGTTGCGTCGCTGCGTAGAGAGCGGCCGTGTGCTACTACCTCTGTCTTGGTCTATTAGTCCCCTTTATATTATATTCCATACTTTGCCCATAAATTTAACCAACAAAACGTTAATGCATCTTATAAAAATTATGTAATTGGAAACTATGTTCAAATACGAATCCAACTATATAATCTTTGGCGACATGCATTCCTATTTTGTTAGTTAAATCCTACTTATAAACCAGGATGCGGGTATAGTAGGTAATTAAATCGCAAACATTTTTTATTAACCGTATGTGTACGTGACCTTTCGTCCTCCTCTTGCATGTCTTGTCACCCTGCTGCCGCAGACGGCTTACAGCGCAAGCTTGCGCAGCACGCGGGGGCGTTCTTTTGGCCAAACGGAAGCTCGAAGTGGCGCCAATAAATCGTCGGTGAGCCCATTCCCGCGCAACCTCGCAGGTTCCCACGCAAGCTTCCCGCCCGACTCGGTGAAATCCCCCAAAATCCCAATGCTTACCGGCCTGCTATATAAACCCTCACGGCCGGCGAGTCGTGCGTCGCATTTTCCCCTCCCTCCCTATAGCTTATCTCCTCTACTTATCCCACAATCGCCAATGGCACCGGTCTATCATCGTCGCTCAGCCACTCCGCTGTCACTAGAGCACAGCTCCAGCTAGGAGGCTACGCCGCCGCGGCGGTGCAGTCCCCGGCATAGTGTAGTGCACGTGGCGTCCCTGTTGGGTATGCGCAGAACACCCACCACACGCTCCGCCGCCGCTACCCGTCGGCCGCTGTTGCCGGCCACCGTTGCCACCACACCACCATCGAAAGCCAGGGCCATCGCCAGCTCTGCCGTCGCGGCCCTAAGGCGGGAGGTGGCTGTGGTGGCCCCTACCCCACTGCCGCCCACCGTGGCCATCACCCGCTCCGCCACCGCCACCCGAAGGCGGGAGGTGGTGGCCGTGGCCGCCACCCCATAGTCGGCTACCATGGCCGCCAGCCCACCGTCGACCGCTGGGGTCATCACCAGCTCTGTCACCACCGCCGGAAGGACAGAGGCGGAGGTGGAGGCCCGCACGTGCGTCAGCTACCTTGCCGCTACACCGAGTTCGTGCAGGAGGAGGAGGAGCGCCTCGTCGAGCACACAAAGAGCCTTACCGCCGTTGTGGTCGCGGGAAACGCCACCTCAGAGGCGAGGAATCAGGAGATCTGCGAGGAGAATCACCGCTTTGAGAGGGGTCATCTGGAGCGGTAGAGGGCGTTCGAGGTGAGCGTCGCTAAAGGTGCAGCGGCGGCATGCACGGTATTGCAGTTGTCTAGCTCGTCGATAGGCTCCTCCTCGTCTGCCTCTTACTGAGCGCGCTCGGCAGAGGAGAGGCTGCTGAAAGTAGTACAAAGCCCCACCGTAGTAGTAGTATTTAGGGGCTATTTTGTTCAGTTCATCTAACTATAGATATGGTGGAACTATACAACGTACTTAAAATTAGCTAGTATATATAGTTTTTTCTTAACTGAACACTGTGAGGCAAAAGCCCAGTTGAACTAGCTATTCCAGTACGTGGTTGTCAACAATTGGGAAAAAGTTTCATCGGTTCAGCTGTCGAGTTGAACTGTTTGTATAAATTAAGAACGACTGCTTAATCTATGAATGAAATCTATGCTTAATTACTGAATTTTAGTTGCAAAAATTAGATAGTGCTAGTGATTTTTAGTTGCATATTTTGACAAGTCGCATTGTTATAAGGTTGGCAAATGGCAATGTTACTAGATCAACAAATGTCAATCTTTTTAGTTTGACAAATGGCAATATACCCAATATGACAGATGCAAATCTTACCAAATTGTATGTACGTGGTTGCACACGGGTCATCCAAAACAACCGTTTGCATTGAAGAGATGCACAAATCCTGCGCTGCGAATTTTCCCTTGACTTAAGGGGGAAGACCATAGCTCTCACTTTGCATACATGTGTTCTATCTAAAACGTTTGCGATCAAGAGCTGCATAAATCCTCCTCGGCACATTTTCCCTTGGCTTCCTAGGGAAGCTGTCGGTTTGCATACGGGTGTTCTACCTAAAACATTTGCGATGAGTGTTTTACATTTAAAAACATTGACGTTTTTTTTCAAACGAAAATCGTCTGATAAGTCTGTACATTAAGAGAGAAAAACGCAAGTTCGTTCAAACCATATCTTTCATTCAGTGACACTGCGAATTTATATTCATATGATCGAGATACATTATTAAACCCCCAAAAAAACTATTTCCGGCAGCGGCGGAGGTGGCGTGCCACGCCGTCGTTGTCGTCCTCGGGGAAGCCGTTGTTGAAGTCTTCAAGGCAGCACAGAATGTTTTTCACTTGGTAATCAAACATCATGTCGTCGCGCGATCGACGGGCGGGGCGCGGGAGGACGTCAACTGGCGGCGCTGAGAGGTAGCGGTCGACGGCGGCGTTCCATGCCGCTGAGGGGGGCGCACACGGGCATGGGCGCGGCGGGTGCAGCCGAACACACAGAGACCAGCGTCATGGTCTATGGAGGGGCGCGTATGGGCATGGGCGCTGGCGCTGGCATGTACACGAGCTCGCGCAGGTCCACGGAGACCTCGCTAACGCCCGCGGCTTCCAGCTCGGCGACCAGCCCGTCAATGCTACAGGGATGGTCGCTGGCGCGGGTGCGGGGATGGGAGCTGGGACGGGAGTGGGGGCAGCAACCGCCGCAGCCAGCTCGTTCAGGGCCATGTCCATGAGGCCCCATGCCTCCTTGTTTTCTATCTCCTTCGGCTCGGAGTCGACTTCACCAAACTTGAAGACTAGTGGCAGATGATCCTTCTGCACCATGGCGTTGGTGGAGGTGTGCAGGAGGGAGGGGAATGGGAGGCAAACAGTAAGGCTGCCCATATTAAACAGTGGCTCGGGCGCCATTAATGGAGAGGATGCGAGCAAGGCGGGCGGCCATGGAAATCAAAGGGCTCACTTCCCAGTGAGCCTGCACAGCATACAGCTCACATGCTTCCCGGTGAGCCCGCGCATTGGAGGACAGCTTGCACGCCTCTCGGTCAGCCTGCACACCGAACTGCACTCGCACGCCTCCCGTTCAGTCAAGCAGCTGTCCGCATGGCACCTCCTATAGTCATTAAAACAAAGACACGTGACGTCACATGAATAGTTAATAGAACGCACACGATTTGAATTACACAAACATTTGAGATGTTAAAGTGGCAGCTATCTTTTCAAAATGCCTTTGTTGGCTGTTATTCAAGTGTGCCTTCTCTCAAAATGGACACGAAAAATACCACAACATGTCTGGTGCCATTCCATGATAGCATGCCAAGTTTCATGAATTTCAGACGAGTTTTGAATTTACTAGAATTTAAAAACAAAGTATCTCAACGTTTTGCCGGCAATCAACAGTGCCCTGATGTTTGAAATTCATTCCCATTTCTTGCATGGGACCTAAGCATGCACCCAAGGACACACATTTCATATGTCAACCCATTTTTCTGCACTGGAGCATGTGCCTGTAGTTCAAATTTAAATTATGCACATAAAATGCCTAGAAAACCGAGTTAATGTACAAAAATGTCCAAGCGAACCCCGAAAAATCCCAAAATTTGACACAACACTCCTGTCGCTTCTATGTTGACACTAGAGAAATTTAGAAAGCAAGAAGAGGCAATGGATATCGTTTCGTCCCCAAGGGTGGCATGTCCCCCCTCGAAACCATCAGGCTTGTTGTGAGAAGTTTGGGTTTGCGAGAACCTTATACCCAAACCTGCCCCAAATGGGACAATTTTTTTACCACAGCATGCTGATGTCGCTCCATGATAGCATGTCAAGTTTCATCAAATTCAGACGAGTTTTGGATTTACTAGAATTCAAAAACCATGTATCTCAATGTTTGCTGCCGAGCGATGGTGGAAAGGTGTTTGACATTCATTCCCATTTCTTGCATGGGACCTAAGCATGCAACCAAGGACACATATTTAATTTTTCAAACAATTTACATGCACTGGAGCATACCTGTAGTTCAAATTTTAATTATGCACATAAATGCATAGAAAAATCAGTTAATGTATAAAAATGTCCATATGAACCCCGAAAAATTCCTAAAATTAACACAACACTCATGTTGTTCTATGTTGACACTAGAAAAAAATAGAAATCAAGAAGAGACAACGGATATCGTTTCGTCCAGAAAGGTGAAACGTTCCCTACCGTAACTATTAGGCTTGTTGTCAGAAGCTCTAGTTTGTGAGAAGCTTATATACCCCAACCTGCCCCAAATGGGATAATATTTTTACCACTTCATATTGATGTCGTTCCATGCTAGCATGTCAAGTTTCACAAATTTCAGACGCGTTTTCGATTTACTGGAATTTAAAAACTATGTATCTCAATGCTAGCGGCCGAGCGATGGTGGCAAGGTGTTTGACATTCATTCTCATTTCTTCCATGGGACTTAAGCATGTAACCAAGTGCACACATTCCAATTTTGAACCAATTTATATGCACTGGAGCATGTGCATCTAGTTCAAATTTGAATTATGCACATGAATGCATAGAAAACTCAGTTGATGTATAAAAGTGTCCAAGCAAACCCCGAAAAATCTCAATAATTGACACAACACTCTTGTTGTTCTATGTTGACACGAGAAAAAAAAATGAAAGTAAGAAAAGGCAACAAATATCGTTACGTCCCCCAAGGTGGCACTTTTCCTACCGAAACCATTAGGCTTGTTGTGAGAGAAGCTCTGGTTTGCGAGAAGCTTATACCCAAACCTGCCCCAAATGGGACAATATATTTACCATGGCATGTCGATGCCGTTCCATGATATTATGTCAAGTTTCATGAATTTCAGATGAGTTTTCGATTTACTAGAATTTTAAAACCATGTATCTCAATGTTAGCGGCTGAGCGACGGTGTCAAGGTGTTTGACATTCAATCTCATTTGATTTTGCAACCCGTTTTTATGGACTGGAGCATGTGCATGTAGTTCAATTTTGAATTATGCACATAAATGACTAGAAAACTCAGTTAACGTATAAAAATGTCCAAACGATTCTCGAAAAAATCCAAAATTTAACACGACACTCCTGTTGTTCTATGTTGACACCAGGAAAAAAATTGAATGGAAGAAGAGGCGGCGAATATCGTTTTGTCCACAAAGGTGACACGTTTCCCTAATGGAACCATGATTGATGTGACCCTGAGTAATATAAATTCCGAGGTCTTTGATGTTTGGCCTGAAGCCGCTAATGTTCAAAAATACACTGCATGTACACCTGATTACGTACGGCAAGTCACAAAGATGAACATGCACTAGTAAATGGTATGGTCATGCAAACTGATGTGTTGGAGACCACGTGCATAGATGAGGAAAATAAGGGCGTTCAGTTTGAGATTAAATGCCACCGGATTAGACGTGCATGTGGAGGAAACCAAGGAAAAGAGCATCCTAATTAGTTTGGTAAGCCACGATTAGAAGATGGCATGAAGGAGTCCACGAGCCATCTTGATTGTTTCCATGGCAGAATTATTTACTACGCCAGAATTAATACAAAAAGATTATTTACGTTTGTTTTTCTACCCCGCAAGGAAAAGATAAACATGAGGATTCAATTTATTTGGGAATTATTCAGCTTAAAGGACGTCGGCTCGGGTCCACCACAGACAGGGAAGAAGCCACATGAAAACTAGCAGTTTTTGTTTTCTTAGATAGATCAAGTCGGTTTAACATATACGTAGGAGTTATCTTTTCTTTTAAATTAGGCCAGTGGCCCGCTCGATGTATGGGCTAGGATCTCATTAAGTTAAGTATGAGAATACGAGAAGACTCTTTCGCGACCACGCGTTCCAACGCGCGATCCACTTGGTGCCACCCAAATCATGTTGAATCCCTTTCCAAATCAACCTCGAGTAGTTTCCATGTATTCACATAGTGGACCCACCTACTGATTTCACGATCGATGCATGCACGTAATATTCCATCAGTCCATGCACCTAATATTCTACGATCCCCTGACTTTCCATCTCACAATTAATGCCCCCCGATTTTAACTGGGTGGGGGCTCATTTTCTTAATCTTGAATTAATGCGCCCTGATGAACTTTCTTAGTCAGGAACAGCCACCCACGGTCGGAATTCGAGCGCTGCAACGCTCGCGCGCGCATTAGCCAAGCCCGTGAGAACATATTATTTGATTTGTCCAATAAAAATTGAAACAAAATGTAATGACATTTTTAACTATAAGACCTTTCCCAACATAGTTCTGTCTTTGGCATATTTGGGTTTTTACTAATGTGTATATATATGTGTTGTCCGTTGATGGTTTACTTACTAATTATGCATGCCATACTATAGTTTCATAATCAGTTGCATTCGTCAAATTACATTTGTATTTTTCTGACATTTTTATCATGTTCTTATTTTTTTGTAATCATAAATTTAACATTTTTCATTATTTTCGTGTAATCGTAGGTTAATTTGCTCACACTGTGCAAGATTATCACATTTTATATTTAGTGTTTTTTGTATAGTTAAAAGATTTAGTTTATCTATTTCTATATACTTATCCAGAAGAAATTTTGTTGGTTGGTCGTTGCCTTCATACACGTGCAGTCAGTAGTACAAAGGGTGGCTTACATTTTCACGTCACATAGTTTGCTCTCAGTGTATGCATGTACAGAACGTCATTAGCTTCATGGGTCCCACCAGTATGATTCTTCACTTTCCCTATTCTGTAGTCTTCTCGGCTTCTCCGTTCTTCTTTTCTCCACTCATTCCCTTTCTCATTTCCTTATTTTCTCTTCTCACACAAAAATTGGTTTTGCTGGATAGCTCTCATCAGCTTGCTCTCTTGATCCGCTGTATTGAGGTTGCTCCTCCTCACCTCAAGCCACCACTGGAGCTGGTGCTGCCACAAGGTGACCATCGACGGCGGCTGGTTTGGCCCCTCGTACGCCTCCTCCGCCTCCTAGGCTGGTAAATGGGGCTGGATTTATGATGGCGTCTGTGCAGTGATTTTGTCACGGATTTCGTCTCCTGCAGGCCCGCAGCCTCTTGGATCCAGCTTCAGTATGAGGGAGCTTGAGACATTTTCTTCCCCAAGCGCGCAAACCAAACGCATCGCCGCTATTTCTGCGCGAGGCAGCTCAACACACCATTCACATCCTCTACTGCGGCAACATTCTTCAATTCGAACTGCAGGTCCCCATTTTTTCTTTTAGCGACTCTGTCATATTACCATCTTTATCTTTTAGATTTTTTCTTTTTCGCGACTCTGCAATTGCTCCTTTCCTTTTGTAAGCAACCATTGTGTTTGTATATGGCAAATCAACATTGAATTTCAGTCTCTCGAAATTAACTGAATTTTGGTCAGGGAAGTGTACGTACATGCTAATCTAATCTCAGATTTCCATCATACTTGTCATGTATCACAGATGTGTGGTAGCTAGAATGATAAAAAAGAGATGACAAGAATATATCCTGGTAATATATTGGTTCCATTGGATTGGTGGATGTTCTGTTCAGAGTAATTTCCTTTAGCTCTATCATAACAGTATAGAGACCTATCATCACAACATTATAAAGCATAGAGACCTATCATCAGTTCATCACAGTGCTATAAAGAATGGTCCAAATCGGATGGCATATCGAGGAAAGGCGTAAATATGAACCGGAAAGATGTTTTTGATCTCTTTTATCTGCTGGATCAAATAATTCCACATTTCATGAAGCACATTTTAGTATTTATTAGTGGTAACCATCCCTGAACAATGAACCAAGTTCAGCATCTTGAGTTGCTCCTTTTGTATCGGTTTACCTGATAACAGGTCTCCCATTAGGTTGTCCATGTCACCCATGCCTGCCAGCACTAATTATCATCATTAACTACTGACAAGGATCCCGATGGCCACATTTGATACTAAAGATGCTTCCCACTGCCATGCTTAATTCACACATACATACACTGATAGCCACACCATCTTTTCCACATTTTAGATTAACAAATCCAATCTCACGGATGTTTGAAGTTCGACGAATGCTCGTCCCTTTTTTTGTACCCGCTCTATTGGTTCCATTGTACTAATCAAATCATGTTCATAAATCTAATTGATCAATGCTTGTTCTTTGGTATTGGAGTCTGGTCATACCTGAGCACTGTTTATCAGTACTCACCCTACTCTCCAAGGTATCACTATAAGCAAAATTCGAAGTGTTAGTCCAAAAACTTTGATTTTTCTTTATCCACTTCCATGCCTGTTGTATCAAAAAGGAAAACTGATTTTGATATTGTTCTTCAATGTTCGGTAGTTTTCATACTCTCAAACTTTCAAGGTCTTAATTATGCAGATGGAGTCCTCTTTATTTTTTGCTTTAAATTTATTGACAGTTTGTTCCCAATAGAAGCATGGATTGCATTGCCCTACACAAAGAGAACATTAGCAAGCTTCGGAAAAGGAAAACTGAAGAGACATTATATATGTAATACTTGGACCTTTTTATCTCACAAAATCTTATCAGTGCTAATGAGTTCATTTGTTGATAAGTTAATTGTGTCCTAAAGTCGTAAGACTTTGAGACTTTGACTTTGATGGTCCATGTCTCGTTTCGTGTAGTCAATGAATTCAGTGGTTTGGGTGCCATACTCCTTGAGGCCCTAAAAATATAAGAACAAAATGTTGATTAGTAAAGTAAGTATATAACGACATGACAGCTTTATAAATACACAATTTTATTTTGCAATGGCCTCTAGTGATTATGTGATCACAAAGTAAATTAAGATTTTTTTTAACCGGAATAGATATATGAAACCATATTATGAATGAATATATTTTTTGACTATTGATTTGATCTTTTGTTTTAGAATGGAGCTGTGGCATTAAGACAGAAACCCACTATCGAATTTGAGGTTGGTCAAATATGAAAACCATCTGACGCACCATATGTGTTTCTCTATATCGCAACAAGCAATCCCATTTTTGTCTGTTATACCTGCAGTGTGGTTCTAGTCTTCTAGAGTATATTATCTTAACGTGAATACACGGGAACCAACATCCATGGCATCACCATTAGGTCCTCATCCCCCCGCGTCGTCCGCTCTCGGGCGACTCGGGGGCCAAACCCTAGGCGCCGCCGGTCCCCCCCCTTCTCCTCCTCCCCCGCCGCCGCCAGCAGCCGTCGTCGGGCTTGCCCGCGCGGCAGTAGGCGGCGGCGGGGGCTTCCCCGCGCGCCCGCCTCGACCTCTGGAGGGCCCTCCACCCCGCATCGGGCGCCGCCGCCCGCTTCCCCTGCTCCCTGGTGGCCGCCGAGGTCGGCCCTCTGCGGCGGCTGCCGCCGGCGTTGTCGCCCCGCGCCTGGTCGCCGGGGACGGCTCCGCCAGTCAGATCCGGCCGCCTCGGCCCTGGGATCGGGGCCATCTCCGATCTGGCGGCTGGTGGGCCGGGGTTCGCCGGATCCACCGGATCTGGCCAGCGTGGCCTTGCCTCGTCTTGCCCGGCTTGGGTGTTCGCGGTGTGGTGCTCCCTGATGGCGGCGGTGCGGGTCGTTCTCCATGTTTTGACGGGATGTGTGCGGTGGGTGGATGCCGGGGCGGCGGCCTCGGGCGGTGTGGACGGCGTTGCCTCTTTGGCGGGCGACGGCCGTGGGTGTTGGTGGTCTGCGACTTCGGCCGTGCGGGCGGCGAGGTCTCGGTGGACGTCTACTACAGTGGGTCGGGGTGCCCCGTCACCCGGCGTGCCTGCTTCGATGAAGTCGAACGCCTTCTTCAGCTGCGTGCGCTCCTCTGGCCAGGTCTTTAGCCGAGTGGATGGGATGGGGGGGAAACCCTTGGCCGTCGGCGGAGGCCACGACAATGGCGGCGCCTTTGCTGGGCGTCGGTTCCCTTCTTGGAGGCCTTGTCGAGGTCCGCTCCCATCTTTCACTGTGCTCTTCTTTTGGGCGAAAGCTCTAGTTCCCCTTGTGGGCGACGGCGTCGTACCCTCATCGTGCTCCTTCTTGAAGGCGTCGCCTCGGGTTCCCGGAATCACGGTGGGCGCTTTGCGGTGCGTGTGAGGTGTTTGGCGGCGGCAATGTGTGCAACGTTTCATCTATTCTACCGCCGGTCTTCATCTTGTGGTAGCGCTCCTTCGGCTTGGAGATGGACTGGCATAGGTGGTGGTCGTCATTTGGCGTCATGGTGGCGTCGATGGCGGAGGAACCTGCCAAGGTTGGTACCTCAATCTGCTCTGAAGATGGACAAGTGGAAGATGGTGGCGACGACACATGCTAGTGCGTCGGACTGGATTGTGCCCCGGACCCGGTATGTGGCTCGGTCGGGGCTTCCACCTTTAGATGTTAGGCTTAGGTGAGAGGCCTGGGTATGTGGCCCAGCTTGCACCCCTTCATCATATGGATAGGAGTAGCGGCATATGTTGCCAAGATGGCGGATTCAGGCATATTACTGTAATACTTTGTAAGGTCCTCGAGAATAATCAATAAAATGGCCGCATGCATCTCCCTGATGCAGAGGCCGGGGGTCATCCTCCTTTTCTAAAAAAAATGGCATCACCATTAAGACATGAACCCACACCTATAGAATTGCATTACTTAATCTAGAATACACATGATAGTTTTTCTATTTCAATATAATTAACATTCCGATCTAACATGTCAGATGTTGTTAGATGAGCACTTCCTAGAGTATAATTGAAGTATTATTGATCCTTAATAGGCCTGATTAATTTCGTGCAGTTGGTACTTACTTGAGGTAACTCTGCCTATGTTGTCTCAACATAGCCGGTCCCAAGCCCGGGTAAAGGAGGAGGGTTGTGATAGGCTTGGCGAGCCAACGTAAAAACTCAGCCACTCTGATGGAGATGAAACCCAAAAGGTTTTCGTTGGGGCGTAACCCTCTCAGCGACGCGCCACATCGGAACCCGGGTGTGGTGGAAAATGGGCAAGGGTCGGGCCGTCACCCCCCAAGTGGCGCGCCGTATCTTGATCCGGATACGGTGGCAAGTGAGCGAGGATCGGGTCGTCGCATCCTTAGTGGCGCGCTACATCGGCGCCCGGGTGTAGTGGAAAATGAGCAAGGGTCTTCGCATTTGACTCGACGAGTGCGAAGGGTAAGGAAGCTAGCCGAGCCTAGGAGGATTTGCTTAGGTAGCTGGAACGTAGGGTCTCTGACAGGGAAGCTTCGGGACCTAGTTGATGCAGCGGTGAGGAGAGGTGTTGATATCCTTTGCGTCCAAGAAACCAAATTGAGAGGACAGAAGGCGAAGGAGGTGGAGGATACCGGCTTCAAGCTGTGGTACACGGGGACGACTGCAAACAGAAATGGCGTAGGCATCTTGATCAACAAGAGCCTCAAGTATGGAGTGGTAGACATCAAGAGACGTGGGGACCGGATTATCCTGGTCAAGCTGGTAGTTGAGGACTTGGTTCTCAATGTTATCAGCGCGTATGCCCCGCAAGTAGGCCACAATCAGAACACCAAGAGGGAGTTCTGGGAAGGCCTGGAAGACATGGTTAGGAGTGTACCGATTGATGAGAAGCTCTTCATAGGAGGAGACCTCAATGGCCACGTGGGTACATCTAACACAGGTTTTGAAGGGGCGCATGGGGGCTTTGGCTATGGCATCAAGAATCAAGAAGGAGAAGATGTCTTAAGCTTTGCTCTAGCCTACAATATGATTGTAGCTAACACCCTCTTTAGAAAGAGAGAATCACATCTAGTGACTTTTAGTAGTGGCCAACACTCTAGCCAGATTGATTTCATCCTCTCGAGAAGAGAAGATAGGCGTGCGTGCCTAGGCTGTAAGGTGATACCTGGAGAGAGTGTTGTACCCCAGCATAAGCTTGTGGTTGCTGACTTCCGCTTTCGGATTCGTGTCCAGCGGGATAAGTGTGCCAAAGTCGCTAGAACGAAGTGGTGGAAGCTCAAGGGGGAGGTAGCTCAGGTGTTCAAGGAGAGGGTCATTAAGGAGGGCCCTTGGGAGGAAGGAGGGGATGCGGACAATGTGTGGATGAAGATGGCGGCTTGCATTCGAAAGGTGGCCTCGGAGGAGTTTGGAGTGTCCAGGGGAAGGAGAAGCAAAGATAAGGATACCTGGTGGTGGAATGATGACGTCCAGAAGGCGATTAAAGAGAAGAAAGATTGCTTCAGACGCCTATACCTGGATAGGAGTGCAGACAACATAGAGAAGTACAAGATGGCGAAGAAGGCCGCAAAGCGAGCTGTTGGTGAAGCAAGGGGTCGGGCATATGAGGACCTCTACCAACGGTTAGGCACGAAGGAAGGTGAAAGGGACATCTATAAGATGGCTAAGATCCGAGGAGAGGAAGACGAGGGATATTGGCCAAGTCAAATGCATCAAGGACGGAGCAGGCCAACTCTTGGTGAAGGACGAGGAGATTAAGCATAGATGGCGGGAGTACTTCGACAAGCTGTTCAATGGGGAGAATGAGAGTTCTACCATTGAACTGGACGACTCCTTTGATGAGACCAGCATGCGTTTTGTGCGGCGCATCCAGGAGTCTGAGGTGAAGGAGGCTTTAAAAAGGATGAAAGGAGGCAAGGCGATGGGCCCTGATTGTATCCCCATTGAGGTGTGGAAAGGTCTCGGGGACATAGCGATAGTATGGCTAACCAAGCTTTTCAACCTCATTTTTCGGGCAAACAAGATGCCAGAAGAATGGAGACGGAGTATATTAGTACCAATCTTCAAGAACAAGGGGATGTTCAGAGTTGTACTAATTATCGTGGAATTAAGCTGATGAGCCGTACAATGAAGCTATGGGAGAGAGTCATTGAGCACCGCTTAAGAAGAATGACAAGCGTGACCAAAAATCAGTTTGGTTTCATGCCTGGGAGGTCGACCATGGAAGCCATTTTCTTGGTACGACAACTTATGGAGAGATATAGGGAGCAAAAGAAGGACTTGCATATGGTGTTCATTGACTTGGAGAAGGCCTATGATAAGATACCGCGGAATGTCATGTGGTGGGCCTTGGAGAAACACAAAGTCCCAGCAAAGTACATTACCCTCATCAAGGACATGTACGATAATGTTGTGACAAGTGTTCGAACAAGTGATGTCGACACCGATGACTTCCCGATTAAGATAGGACTGCATCAGGGGTCAGCTTTGAGCCCTTATCTTTTTGCATTGGTGATGGATGAGGTCACAAGGGATATACAAGGAGATATCCCATGGTGTATGCTCTTTGCGGATGATGTGGTGCTATTTGACGATAGTCGGACGGGGTAAATAGGAAGTTAGAGTTATGGAGACAAACCTTGGAATCGAAAGGGTTTAGGCTTAGTAGAACTAAAACCGAGTACATGATGTGCGGTTTCAGTACTACTAGGTGTGAGGAGGAGGAGGTTAGCCTTGATGGCCAGGTGGTACCTCGGAAGGACACCTTTCGGTATTTGGGGTCAATGTTGCAGGAGGATGGGGGTATTGATGAAGATGTGAACCATTGAATCAAAGCCGGATGGATGAAGTGGCGCCAAGCTTCTGGCATTCTCTGTGACAAGAGAGTGCCACAAAAGCTAAAAGGCAAGTTCTACAGGACGGCGGTTCGACCCGCAATGTTGTATGGCGCGGAGTGTTGGCCGACTAAAAGGCGACATGTTCAACAGTTAGGTGTGGCGGAGATGCGTATGTTGAGATGGATGTGTGGCCACACGAGGAAGGATCGAGTCCGGAATGATGATATACGAGATAGAGTTGGGGTAGCACCAATTGATGAGAAGCTTGTCCAACATCGTCTGAGATGGTTTGGGCATATTCAGCGCAGGCCTCCAGAAGCTCCAGTGCATAGCGGACGGCTAAAGCGTGCGGAGAATGTCAAGAGAGGGCGGGGTAGACCGAATTTGACATGGGAGGAGTCCGTTAAGAGAGACCTGAAGGATTGGAGTATCACCAAAGAGCTAACTATGGACAGGGGTGCGTGGAAGCTTGCTATCCATGTGCCAGAGCCATGAGTTGGTTGCGAGATCTTATAGGTTTCACCTCTAGCCTACCCCAACTTGTTTGGGATTAAAGGCTTTGTTGTTGTTGTTGTTGTTGTTGTTGTTGTTATTGGTACTTACTTGAGATGGTCTGATTGCTCGATGGAGCCAGCTAGTGTCCACTGGAGGAAGACAATGCCAAAGTGCCACTGGTTGGAGGAGTTGACTTTGAAGTGTCGTTCGCGGGAGGAAGATGATGTACAAGGTATATCATCTAGTCTAGAGGACAATTAACCCTTGAGGCGTAATTGCTCTGGTTTGGGCAATCAAATCTCTGTACATTACTGTGAGAGTTTGGAGATATTGCATCTCTGAACTTTTTTGTGCCTGTTCTTTTTATTGTGGGATGGTCTGATGGCTCATGGATGGTCAAACCTGTTGGGATCATGAGGTTTCTATTGTGGGATGGTCTAATCGCTCAACCTGTTGGGGTCATGAGATCATAAATTGTGGGATGGTCTAGTCGCTCAACCTATTGGGGCCGTGAGATTATAATTGTGGGATGTTTTTTTAACTGATCGTGGGATTTTTTTTCTGGATTGATCGTGGGATGTTTCTTACATCAATCGTGGGATGTTTTTTTTACATCAATCGTGGGATGGTTTGATAGCTCATGGGTTTCAGACTTGATGGGATTGTGAGATTTAAAGTTCCCATCTGGTTTACGAACATCTAATGGTTGTAGCTTGTTGATTGGAAATAGGCACACTGAATTAAAGGTCACATATTTCTAATTATTGTGAGATTTTCTAAGCTAATTACCTTTATTCTGATTACCCTGTCAAGTCTCCCTCCGTCTCATAATAAGACATTTTTTAACACTAATATAATGTCAAAATACATTTTATATTATGGGACTGAGGGGGTACTTTTTATATATAATAGGTAGATACTCTAAAACGGAGGTGTACCGTGTTATATATATCTCCAGTTGTAATTGCACAATAAGGCACACTTTTCATAAAAGGAACCCTCAGTTCAGCATCTCATAGGAAATCAATTGTTTTCAATCTGCTACAGATCAACTATTTCAAACTAACAACAAAGAACACAAAGTAATGCATGGATCAGTTACTGCAAAATCATCACCAGTAGCAAAGAAAACCTAATTAGACTAAATATTAGTAAGAATGGCAGGCGAAGATACCAAGATATGGTTAGAATTTTTTTAACAGAAACTGCACAATAAACAATGGAGAGCGTGGCAGCATCCACGGACAACCTTCAGGCGAAGGTCCTAGTCTGTGTGCTCCACCTATTAGGAACTCGATTGAACAAATGCCAAAAAAAATAGAAAAGATACTTGGTGAGATTAAGTGCCAGAAAGCAAGGATACCTAGAAATTGATGGGCTCCTTTGTATGGATAGCAATTTGTGCATCCGCTGGTGCAAGCACTGCCCTTCGGCAATCTTGTGAGTCCAGCCTAACATCGCCGCCAACTTGAATGCATCTACTATCTCTCATGACAGCGCAATCTTGTGAGTCCAGCCTAACATCGCCGCAACTTGACTGCATCTACTATCTCTCATGACAGATCGCTGAGTACGCGCTTGAACGTGGCTGCCGGTGCTATTTCTGAAGCATGGTTTCGATGGAAGCCATCTGCAGGACCAGATCACCGATTACTGCTTGCACTCCGCGGACGAAGGAATAAAGAAGGGAAGAAGACGGAGGCATGTGCGCGTCGACGATCTGCTGGAGGGCAAGGCCAAAGGTTGTGGTGGCGGCTAGTTGAAAGGATGGGATGGGAACCTTGCTGGGAAGGAAGGAAACTATTGGAAATATGCCCTAGAGGCAATAATAAATTGGTTATTATTATATTTCCTTGTTCATGATAATCGTTTATTATCCATGCTAGAATTGTATTGATAGGAAACTCAGATACATGTGTGGATACATAGACAACACCATGTCCCTAGTAAGCCTCTAGTTGACTAGCTCGTTGATCAATAGATGGTTACGGTTTCGTCGTTGATAACGGGATCACATCATTAGGAGAATGATGTGATGGACAAGACCCAATCCTAAGCCTAGCACAAGATCGTGTAGTTCGTTTGCTAAGAGCTTTTCTAATGTCAAGTATCATTTCCTTAGACCATGAGATTGTGCAACTCCCGGATACCGCAGGAATGCTTTGGGTGCACCAAACGTCACAACGTAACTGGGTGGCTATAAAGGTGCATTACAGGTATCTCCGAAAGTGTCTGTTGGGTTGGCACGAATCGAGACTGGGATTTGTCACTCCGTGTAAACGGAGAGGTATCTCTGGGCCCACTCGGTAGGACATCATCATAATGTGCACAATGTGACCAAGGAGTTGATCACGGGATGATGTGTTACGGAACGAGTAAAGAGACTTGCCGGTAACGAGATTGAACAAGGTATCGGGATACCGACGATCGAATCTCGGGCAAGTACTATACCGGTAGACAAAGGGAATTGTATACGGGATTGATTGAATCCTCGACATCGTGGTTCATCCGATGAGATCATCGAGGAGCATGTGGGAGCCAACATGGGTATCCAGATCCCGCTGTTGGTTATTGACCGGAGAGTCGTCTCGCTCATGTCTGCGTGTCTCCCGAACCCGTAGGGTCTACACACTTAAGGTTCGGTGACGCTAGGGTTGTAGAGATATTAGTATGCGGTAACCCAAAAGTTGTTCGGAGTTCCGGATGAGATCCCGGACGTCACAAGGAGTTCCGGAATGGTCCGGAGGTAAAGATTTATATATGGGAAGTCTTGTTTTGGTCGCCGGAAAAGTTACGCGCATTATCGGTATTGTACCGGGAGTGCCGAAAGGGTTCCGGGGGTCCACCAGCCCCGGGGGGGCCCACACGGGCTGTGGGGTGTGCGCCTTGGCCTATATGGGCCAAGGGAACCAGCCCCAAGAGGCCCATGCGCCAAGAGATAAGATAAAGGGAGAGTCCTAAAGGGGGAAGGCACCACCTAGGTGCCTTGGGGAGGATGGACTCCTCCCTGGCCGCACCCTTCCTTGGAGGAAGGGCCAAGGCTGCGCCCCCCCTCTCCCTTGGCCCTATATATAGTGGGGGGAAGAGAGGGCAGCAAAACCTAAGCCCTGGCGCCTCCCTCCCCCTCCCGTGACACATCTCCCTCCTCCCGCAGCGCTTGGCGAAGCCCTGTTGGAATCCCGCTACTTCCACCACCACGCCGTCGTGCTGCTGGATCTCCATCAACCTCTCCTCCCCCCTTGCTGGATCAAGAAGGAGGAGACGTCGCTGCTCCGTACGTGTGTTGAACGCGGAGGTGCCGTTCGTTCGGCACTAGGATCATCGGTGATTTGGATCACGACGAGTACGACTCCATCAACCCCGTTCTCTTGAATGCTTTCGCTCGCGATCTACAAGGGTATGTGGATGCACTCCTTCCCTCTCGTTGCTAGTAAACTCCATAGATTGATCTTGGTGATGCGTAGAAAATTTTGAATTTCTGCTACGTTCCCCAACAGTGGCATCGTGAGCTAGGTCTATGCATAGTTTCAATGCACGAGTAGAACACAAAGTAGTTGTGGGCGTCGATTTTGTCAATTTACTTGCCGTTACTAGTCTTATCTTGATTCGGCGGCATCGTGGGATGAAGCGTCCCGGACCGACCTTACACGTACTCTTACGTGAGACAGGTTCCACCGACTGACATGCACTAGTTGCATAAGGTGGCTAGCGGGTGTCTGTCTCTCCCACTTTAGTCGGATCGGATTCGATGAAAAGGGTCCTTATGAAGGGTAAATAGAAATTGGCATATCACGTTGTGTCTTTTGCGTAGGTAAGAAACGTTCTTGCTAGAATCCCATAGCAGCCACGTAAAACATGCAACAACAATTAGAGGACGTCTAACTTGTTTTTGCAGGGTATGCTATGTGATGTGATATGGCCAAAAGGATGTGATGAATGATATGTGTGATGTATGAGATTGATCATGTTCTTGTAATAGGAATTACGACTTGCATGTCGATGAGTATGACAACCGGCAGGAGCCATAGGAGTTGTCTTGATTTATTGTATGACCTGCGTGTCAATGAAAACGCCATGTAATTACTTTACTTTATTGCTAAACGTTAGCCATAGTAGTAGAAGTAATAGTTGGCGAGACAACTTCATGAAGACACGATGATGGAGATGATGGTGTCATGCCGGTGACGAAGGTGATCATGCCGCGCCTCGACGATGGAGATCAAAGGCGGAAGATGATATTGGCCATATCACGTCACTTTATGATTTGCATGTGATGTTTGTCATGTTTACATCTTATTTGCTTAGAACGACGGTAGCATAAATAAGATGATCCCTCACTAAAATTTCAAGAGACGTGTTCCCCCTAACTGTGCACCGTTGCGAAGGTTCGTTGTTTCGAAGCACCACGTGATGATCGGGTGTGATAGATTCTAACGTTCGAATACAACGGGTGTTGACGAGCCTAGTATGTACAGACATGGCCTCGGAACACATGCGAAACACTTAGGTTGACTTGACGAGCCTAGCATGTACAGACATGGCCTCGGAACACAAGGGATCGAAAGGTCGAACATGCGTCGTATAGTAGATGCGATCAACATGGAGATGTTCACCGATGATGACTAGTCCGTCTCACGTGATGATCGGACACAGCCTAGTTTGACTCGGATCATGTATCACTTAGATGACTAGAGGGATGTCTATCTGAGTGGGAATTCATTGAATAATCAAATGAACTTAATTATCATGAACATAGTCAAAAGGTCTTTGCAAATTATGTCATAGCTTGCGCTTTAGTTCTACTATTTAAGATATGTTCCTAGAGAAAATTTAGTTCAAAGTTGATAGTAGCAATTATGCGGACTGGGTCCGTAAACTGAGGATTGTCCTCATTGCTGCACAGAAGGCTTATGTCCTTAATGCACCGCTCGGTGTGCTGAACCTCAGCGTTGTCTGTAGATGTTGCGAAACATCTGACATACACGTTTTGATGACTACGTGATAGTTCAGTGTGTGATGCTAACGGTTTAAAATTGTGGCGACAAAGACGTTTTTGAAACGTCGCAGAACATATGAGATGTTCCGAAGGCTGAAATTGGATTTTCAGACTAGTGCCCATGTCAAGAGGTATGAGACCTCTGACAAGTTCCTTAAGCCTACAAACTAAGGGAGAAAAGCTCAATCGTTGAGCATGTGCTCAGATTGTCTGAGTACCACAATCGCTTGAATCGAGTGGGAGTTAATCTTCCAGATGAGACAGTGATGGTTCTCCATAGTCACTGCCACCAAGCTATTAGAGCTTCGTGATGAACTATAACATATCAGGGATAGACATGATGATCCGTGAGTAACTCGCGATGTTTGACACCGCGAAAGTAGAAATCAAGAAGGAGCATCAATTGTTGATGGTTAGTAAAACCACTAGTTTCTAGAAGGGCAAGGGCAAAAGGGATACTATATGAAACAGCAAATCATTTGCTGCTCTAGTGAAGAATCCCAAGGTTGAACCCAAACCCGAGACTAAGTGCTTCTGTAATGAGGGGAACGGTCACTAAAGCAGAACTACCCTAGATACTTGGTAGATGAGAAGGCAGGCAAGGTCGACAGATGTATATTGGATATACATTATATGAATGTGTACTTTACTAGTACAACTAGCAGCACCAGGGTATTAGATACCGGTTCGGTTGCTAAGTGTTAGTAACTCAAAATAAAAGCTGCGGAATAAACGGAGACTAGCTAAAGGTGAGGTGACGATATGTGTTGGAAGTGTTTCCAAGGTTGATGTGATCAAGCGTCGCATGCTCCCTCTACCATCGAGATTGGTGTTAAACCTAAATAATTGTTATTTGGTGTTTGCGTTGAGCATAAACATGATTGGATTATGTTTATCGCAATACGGTTATTCTTTTAAGGAGAATAATGGTTACTCTGTTTATTTGAATAATACCTTCAATGGTCTTGCACCTAAAATGAATCTCGATCGCAGTGATACACATGTTCGTGCCAAAAGATATAAGATAGTAATGATAGTACCGCATACTTGTGGCACTGCCACTTGAGTCATATTGGTATAGAACGCATGAAGAAGATCCATGTAGATGGATCTTTGGACTCACTCGTTTTTGAAAAGATTGAGACATGCGAACCATGTCTATTGGTATATATGCATGAAGAAACTCCATGCAAATGGATCGTTTGGACTCACTTGATTTTGAATCACATGAGACATGCAAATCATACCACATGGGCAAGATGACTGAAAGGCCTCGTTTTCAGTAAGATGGAACAAGAGAGCAACTTGTTGGAAGTAATACATTTGATGTGTGCAGTCCAATGAGTGCTGAGGCACGCAGTGGATATCGATATGTTCTTACTTCACAGATGATTTGAGTAGATGCTGAGAATATTTACTTGATGAAACACAAGTCTGAATTATTGAAAGGTTCAAGTAATTTTAGAGTGAAGTTGAAGATCGTCGTGACAAGAGGATAAAATGTCTATGATATGATCATAGAGATATCTGAGTTACGAATTTGGCACACAATTAAGACATATTGGAAAGTGTTTCACAATTAATACCGCCTGGAACACCACAGTGTGATGGTGTGTCCGAACATCATGACTGCACCCTATTGGATATGGTGCATACCATGATGTCTCTTATCGAATTACCACTATCGTTTATGGGTTAGGCATTAGAGACAAACCGGATTCACTTTAAAAAGGGCACCACGCAATTCCGTTGAGACGACACCGTTTAGAGAAACCTAAGTTGTCGTTTATTAAAAGTTTGGGGCTGCGATGCTTATGTGAAAAAGTTTCAGGCTGATAAGCTCGAACCCAAAGCGGATAAATGCATCTTCATAAGAATACCCAAAACAGTTGGGTATACCTCCTATTTCAGATCTGGAAGCAAAAGTAATTGCTTCTAGAAACGGGTCCTTTCTCGAGGAAAGGTTTCTCTCAAAAGAATTGAGTGGGAGGATGGTGGAGACTTGATGAGGTTATTGAACCATGACTTCAACTAGTGTGTAGCAGGGCACACGAAGTTGTTCCTGTGGCACCTACACCAATTGAAGTGGAAGCTTATGATAGTGATCATGAAACTTCGGATCAAGTCACTACCAAACCTCGTAGGACAACGAGGATGCGTGCTACTTCAGAGTGGTACGTGATCCTGTCTTGGAAGTCATGTTGCTAGACAACAATGAACCTACGAGCTATGGAGAAGCGATGGTGGGCCCATATTCCGACAAATGGTTAGAAGCCATGAAATCCGAGATAGGATCCATGTATCAGAACAAAGCATGGACTTTGGTGAACTTGCCCGATGATCGGCAAGCCATTGAGATAAATGGATCTTTAAGAAGAAGACAGACATGGACGGTAATGTTACCGTCTATGAAGCTCGACTTGTGGCAAAGAGAATTTTCACAAGTTCAAGGAGTTGACTACGATGAGATTTTCTCATCCGTAGCGATGCTTTAGTCCGTCGGAATCATGTTAGCATTAGCTACATTTATGATATCTGGCAGATGGATGTCAAAACAAGTTTCCTTACCAGTTTTCGTAAGGAAAGGTTGTATGTGATACAATCAGAAAGGTTATGTCGATCCTAAGAATGCTAAAAGGTATGCTAGCTCCAACGATCCTTCCATGGACTAGAGCAAGCATCTCGGAGTCAGAATATACGCTTTGATGGAGTGATCAAAGTTTTTGGGTTTATACAAAGTTTGTTAGAAACTTGTATTTACAATAAAGTGAGTGGGAGCGCTACAACATTTCTGATAAGTATATGTGAATGACATATTGTTGATCCGAAATGATGTAGAATTTCTGGAAAGCATAAAGGGTTGTTTGAAAGGAGTTTTTCAAAGGAAGACCTGGATAAAGCTGCTTACATATTGGGCATCAAGATCTATAGAGATAGATCAAGACGCCTGATAATACTTTCAAATTAATACATACCGTGACATGATTTTGAAAGAGTTCAAAATAGATCAGCAAAGAAGGAGTTCTTGGCTGTGTTACAAGGTGTGAGTATTGAGTAAGACTCAAGACCTGACCACAGCAGAAGAGAGAGAAAGGACGAAGGTCGTCCCCTATGCTTTAGATGTAGGCTCTATAGTATGCTATGCTGTGTACCGCACATGAAGTGTGCCTTGCCATGAGTTGGTCAAGGGGTACAATAGTGATCCGGGAATGGATCACATGACAGCGGTCGAACTTATCCTTAGTATCTAGTGGACTAAGGAATTTTCTCGATTATGGAGGTGAAAAGGAGTTCGTCGTAAAGGGTTACGTCGATGCGAACTTTGACACTAATCCGGATGACTCTGAGTAGTAAACCGGATTCGTATAGTAGAGCAGTTATTTGAAATGGCTCCAAGTAGCGCGTGGTAGCATCCACAAGATGACATAGATATTCGTAAAGCACACACGGATCTGAAAGGTTCAGACCCGTTGACTGATAACCTCTCTCACAAGCATAACATGATCAAACCAGAACTCATTGAGTGTTAATCACATAGTGATGTGAACTAGATTGTTGACTCTAGTAAACTCTTTGGATGTTGGTCACATGGTGATGTGACCTGTGAGTGTTAATCACATGGTGATGTGAACTAGATTATTGACTCTAGTGCAAGTGGGAGACTGTTGGAAATATGCCCTAGAGGCAATAATAAATTGGTTATTATTATATTTCCTTGTTCATGATAATCGTTTATTATCCATGCTAGAATTGTATTGATAGGAAACTCAGATACATGTGTGGATACATAGGCAACACCATGTCCCTAGTAAGCCTCTAGTTGACTAGCTAGTTGATCAATAGATGGTTACGGTTTCCTGACCATGGACATTGGATGTCGTTGATAACGGGATCACATCATTAGGAGAATGATGTGATGGACAAGACCCAATCCTAAGCCTAGCACAAGATCGTGTAGTTCGTTTGCTAAGAGCTTTTCTAATGTCAAGTATCATTTCCTTAGACCATGAGATTGTGCAACTCCCGGATACCGTAGGAATGCTTTGGGTGTACCAAACATCACAACGTAACTGGGTGGCTATAAAGGTGCATTACAGGTATCTCTGAAAGTGTCTGTTGGGTTGGCACGAATCGAGACTGGGATTTGTCACTCCGTGTAAACGGAGAGGTATCTCTGGGCCCACTCGGTAGGACATCATCATAATGTGCACAATGTGACCAAGGAGTTGATCACGGGATGATGTGTTACGGAACGAGTAAAGAGACTTGCCGGTAACGAGATTGAACAAGGTATCGGGATACCGATGATCGAATCTCGGGCAAGTACTATACCGGTAGACAAAGGGAATTGTATACGGGATTGATCGAATCCTCGACATCGTGGTTCATCCGATGAGATCATCGAGGAGCATGTGGGAGCCAACATGGGTATCCAGATCCCGCTGTTGGTTATTGACCGGAGAGTCGTCTCGGTCATGTCTGCGTGTCTCCCGAACCCCTAGGGTCTACACACTTAAGGTTCGGTGACACTAGGTTTGTAGAGATATTAGTATGCGGTAACCCGAAAGTTGTTCGGAGTCCCGGATGAGATCCCGGACGTCACGAGGAGTTCCGGAATGGTCCGGAGGTAAAGATTTATATATGGGAAGTCTTGTTTTGGTCGCCGGAAAAGTTTCGCGCATTATCGGTATTGTACCGGGAGTGTCGAAAGGGTTCCGGGGGTCCACCAAGGGGTCCACCAGCCCCGGGGGGCACATGGGCTGTGGGGTGTGCGCCTTGGCCTATATGGGTCAAGGGAACCAGCCCCAAGAGGCCCATGCGCCAAGAGATAAGATAAAGGGAGAGTCCTAAAGTGGGAAGGCACCACCTAGGTGCCTTGGGGAGGATGGACTCCTCCCTGGCCGCACCCTTCCTTGGAGGAAGGGCCAAGGCTGCGCCCCCCTCTCCCTTGGCCCTATATATAGTGGGGGGAAGAGAGGGCAGCAAAACCTAAGCCCTGGCGCCTCCCTCTCCCTCCCGTGACACATCTCCCTCCTCCCGCAGCGCTTGGCGAAGCCCTGTTGGAATCCCGCTACTTCCACCACCACGCCGTCGTGCTGCTGGACCTCCATCAACCTCTCCTCCCCCTTGCTGGATCAAGAAGGAGGAGACGTCGCTGCTCCGTACGTGTGTTGAACGCGGAGGTGCCGTCCGTTCGGTGCTAGGATCATCGGTGATTTGGATCACGACGAGTACGACTCCATCAACCCCGTTCTCTTGAACGCTTCCGCTCACGATCTACAAGGGTATGTAGATGCACTCCTTCCCTCTCGTTGCTAGTAAACTCCATAGATTGATCTTGGTGATGCGTAGAAAATTTTGAATTTCTGCTACGTTCCCCAACAGAAACATCAAGCGATGAGGGAGGACCTGATCGTGTGTTCATTATTTGGTCTATTTTTTTCCTTTGAGCTTTAGCTTTGAGTTTTTTTTCAGGATGAGTATTTTTTTTTCTTTTTGAAACGTTTTGCTTTGAGTCTTTAATATCATGGGCCTACACAAAATATATGGCAAAGGAAAATAACTACCAGTAGGATACGTAATGGCAAAGGTGGGTAATTAATTTTCCCTTAGTTAGATCGAACGATGTAAATTGTTAGTCGATCAAATGAATGGCTAGATGTTCCTAATTTTTGTGGTAATTTCTAGCTAATTCTCTTTTTTCTGGTTAACCCGTAAAGTACTTTTTATATATAAATAGATATGTAACAAATGCTTGCTTTCCAAGCTACTTATGGTGTGCGTGCGTGAGGTCTTTGGACCAAGTCAGGGTGCGGCTATTATATAAATCCTATCTAGTCCTTTGTAAAATTGAGGTTACTTTTGATGAAATAGACACAATGTGTTTTTGAGGGTAGACACCCGTATCATGTTTTGGAGAGATCTTTAGAAAACCTCTATGCTGCGATTTCTCTTCGTGGAAATTGTTTTGCACGTGAGTACCTTCGTCGAGATTGGTTTTATCATACTGGGCCGCAAGGTTCAAACCCTCTACTTCGTGTACATCGCGTGCGCGGGCGAGAGGTTGCTGCTATTGGTGGTGGAGTGCCATGAAAGGTCGGGCCACAACAACAGATCGGATCTTGCCATCGAGGTTCGGTCTATATCAGGTGGTATCAGAGCAAGGTTGTTCACGACACTGTGCAAGAGATGACTAGATTGTCATGGAAGCTAAGCTATGGATTTCAATTGGAGGAGGAAGGTCGATGGGATGGATTTTTTCATACTCGTGTTGTGGTACAAGAGAGATCATGCGCCATGACAATCGACCACATGAGTTTGATCAACGCTGCAAGCATCGAGATGGCGGAGAAGCTAGATCTACCAATGACACCACGAGCACAACCATACTTGTTTTGTTGGGGTCATGAAGAGCTCAGTGTCACACACCAAACAAAGGTACTGTTTTTGTTGGGAAATTTTCTTTGCACGGTTTTGTGTGACGTGATTCCGGTACCGATGGTTTCATGTCACTTATTGTTGGGCAAGCCACGGTACAAAGAGCACGATGTTGCTTATGATTGTCAAACACACGTATATACCATCAAGAAGGGTAAGAAGTACGACCTTGTGCCCATGGGTCAGGATGATTTTATTGCTTGGAGAAGAGAACATCAGAAGAAGATAAAAGAAGAGGAAGCTGCAAAAAGAATATGGTCGAAGCAACTGAAATTTCTATGACCACCATTCAATCCGTTCAAGGGAGAGAGGATGATGCGACCGTGTGTAATATGAATTCCGAGGTCTTTGATGTTTCGCATGAAGCCGGTAATGTTCAAAAATACACTACATGTACACCTGATTACATACGGCCAAGTCACGAAGATGAACATGCACTGGTAAATGGTATGGTCATGCAAACTGATGTGTTGGAGACCATGTGCATAGATGAGGAAAAGAAGGGCGTTCAGTTTGAGATTAAATGCCACAGGATTAGACGTGCATGTGGAGGAAACCAAGGAAAAGAGCATCCTAATTATTTTGGTAAGCCATGATTAGAAGATGGCATGAAGGAGTCCACGAGCCATCGTGATTGTTTCCTTGGCAGAATTATTTACTACGCCAGAATTAAAACAAGAAGAATATTTACGTTTATTTTTCTTCCCTGCACGGAAAAGATAAACATGAGGATTCTATTTATTTGGGAATTATTCAGCTTAAAGGACATCGGCTGGGGTACACCACAGACAGGGAAGAAGCCACATCAGAACTAGCAGTTTTTGTTTTCTTAGATAGATCAAGTCTGTTTAGCATATACATAAAAGTTATCTTCTATTTTCAATATGTAGCAAATGCTTGCTTTCCAAGCTACTTATGGTGTGCGTCCGTGAGGTCTTTGGATCAAGTCAGGGTACGGCTATTATATAAAGCCTATTTAGTCCTTTGTAAAATTGAGGTTATTTTTTATGAAATAGACATGATGTGTTTTTCAGGATAGACACCTGTAACAAGTTTTGGAGGGATCTTTAGAAAACCACTGTGTTGCGATTTCTTTTCGTAGAAATTGTTTTGCACGTGATTACCTTCGTCGAGATTGGTTTTCTCGTACTGGTCCACAAGGTTCAAACCCTCTACTTCGTGTACATGGCGTGCGCGTGCGAGAGGTTGCTGCTACTAAAGGTGGACTGTCGTGAAAGTCGGGCCGCGACAACAGATCGGATCTCGCCATCGAGGTTCGGTCTATATCAATGAGGCTTCTTGTTAGAAGCACTGGTTTGCGAGAAGCTTATACCGTAACCTGCCCCAAATGGGAAAATAATTTTTACCCCAGCATGTTGATGCCATTCCATGATAGCATGCCATGGTTCATGAATTTCAGACGGGTTTTGGATTTACTAGAATTACAAACGCAAGTACCTCGTTTGCCGGAGAGCCACGGTGTCGTGGTGTTTGAAATTCATCCCCATTGGTTGCATGGGACTTAAGCATAAACCTATGGACACATATATGATTTTACAACCCATGTTCGTGCACCGGAGCATGTGCATGTAGTTTAATTCTGAATTGTGCACCAGAAATGGCTAGAAAACCAATTTAATGTATAAAATGTCCAAACGAAACCTGAATAATTCCAATTATTTTACGACACACATATAGTTGCATGTTCACTGCAGATAAAAGTTCTAGCAATTCAAACGCCCTCCATTGCCACTGTGACCCCATTATGTAATTCGAATGAAGATGAAAAATCAAGTAGATCCCACATAGTTTATTATCACCAACCATGTGAGATGAAGTACAAAATATCTTGGAGCACCGTTGGTGTATAATACGCCTATGGCTTACACGAGAAGGTGCATGAGCTACAGTCCACAGCCGGCGTATCAAGCATGCTAGCTCGCTCCCCATATATCATTTCACTGTTCAATCGTCGCTGGTGAAAGATGTTGACGTGGACCCGCGTTGTGAGGGCAACTTCGGCGGCCCACTCCGGCGAGAGCGCGGCCACAGCCACCATGCGTGTGCTAACAAGGTGCAAGGGCGCAGCCGCAATCTGCGACCGGACGGGCAAGGCAGCTCAAACGGCCGTTGTTGCTTGTCACGTGGTGGAAGCAACATATGCCTCGGGAATAGCAATTGGCAAGAGCGGCACAGCAGTTGTCCGTTCCGTAGTGGCGGCCTTAGCCGAGATGGAGGCCGCCCACGACCATGTCGAGGACGCCCACGCCTAGCTCGTGGTGGTCACCGCACAAATCGAACGAAGCTTCTCCGACAACGGTCGGCAACCCACGGACGAAGAGTTGGCAATCGCCGAGAGTGTTCGAGAAGCCGCCCATTCCTCCGCCGCATACCTTGCCACGACGGAGCCCGTACAGGCCCAGATCGTGGCCGCCCACGCCCAGCTCGTGGCGGCCTTTTCCAAAGAGACGGCAGACGAGGGTGGCGAGATGCTTGCCTAGTATGGAGTGATGGATGCCATGGAGCCCCTTCCCCAGGAGACCGTCGGGCGCGAGCTGGACATGGAGGAGGCGGTAGAGATCGAAGAGCACTAGCCGTAGTAGTACTCTTTGTTTTGTTTAATTAAGAGCGCCGGTCTTTAATTTTTTAGAGTAATGTTTAGGTTAGCTAGCTCTGTTTAATTGTTGAACTTGCTCGATTAAGAAGTGTGGGTGTGCTGTAGTCTCCTTTGTGTACCCAAATTATGCAATGACGTGGATGACCACTGTAACCAGGGAAATCCGAACCAAATTTTTTTACGTTCAAACTCATCACACACGGGTTAAGCTATCAGAATCGTTTGTGATTTTCACATATCGTACATAGTTCTGAATAAGGGACCGTGCCTGATGACACATTGCGCGGCAGTTTTTTCGCTGAACAGATTCAAAATTTTCGGCTTCTGCGGAAATATCTACCTCCCCGCCCCCTCCCCCTCACCAAAAGCCACATTTCCCATGTTTCTGCCTTCCTTTCCATGTTGAAACCTTCGCTCATTCCTTGCAGCGCCGCCTCCTCACCGGCGACCCTCCTTCACTCTGCTCGTCCTCGTCTATCCTGGCAGGTAATCCACACCTGACTCCCATACTCCTCCTCCTTCCACATCCCACATGCCCCGACCGCCGGCGCGGCACCTTCCACCCAAATCACCGACCCTCCACCAAATAAGCGCCGCCCTAAGCCATGGTGCATGCAGTATAGCCAGGAGCTCAAGGAGCATTTAGAAGCGGAGAAGCAAATCGCGGTTGCACGCGCGGGTGAGGTCGCAATGGCTTCCGTTCGTGTCGACCCCCAGATCTTGGAGGAGCACCTTGCCATTTGCTAGCTACACTGGTTAAGCATGCTCGGTTTACCCGTTGCGTGTGCTGCTCCTGCCTTTCCTTAACAAATTCTAGTGAATTGTGCTATCTAATTTTACCATGCAATCTATTGATCTAGTGTATATGTTCTACATGTCATGTAGTGTGGTGCTCACTTATTAACTGTTTGGTTAATTAGTTGTTGTCTTTAGTTAAGTATTTGGTTCAATTCTGCAAATGTGATGTTAAATTCTTCAGGCTACAATTTTGTATTGTCTTCCATGTGAGAAATAAATCGAATTTATCTTTACAAAATACATGTGATCCGAATACAATTGCTATATTTCCAAGTTGTCAAGCATGCTTGGTTTGGTTAACTGTCTGATCTTCTAGTATGTTATACATTGTGCAATGTGGTGCTCAGTTAACATTTGGTTCATCTGTTGTGGTGTTTAGTTAACTGTTTGGTTCAATTCTACAATGCGATGTTCAATAGTTGTGGGTGCATTCTGTTACTGTATACCATGTGAGAAGTAAATCAAATTTGGCTATACTAAATACATGAGAAACAAAAACAATCGCTATATTTCCAAGTTGTTAAGTATGCTTGGTTTGGTTAACTGCCTGATCTTCTATTAGGAGTATGTTATATTGTGCAATGTGGTTCTCAGTTAATGTTTGGTTCATTTGTTGTGGTGTTTAGCTAACTGCTTGGTTCAATTCTACACTACGATGTCCAATTGTCGTGGGTAGAATTTTGTATTGTTGTGCATGTGAGGAATAAATCGAATTTGGCTGCACTTAATACATGAGAAACTTATACAAGTGCTATATTTCCTATTTCTTAATCATGCTTGGTTTGGATAAATGCGTTTTCCATGTGGCTTGAATTAATCTGATGAATCTGCAATGTGCTTATTTTTCATCAACATATTTTACAAATAGCATGCAAACCCTCACTTAACCTGATGACTAAGTACCTTATATGTGTTGCAGGGAAACAATGGGAAGCACTGAGGATTACAATCGAGGTTACCACGTGCATGGTCCTTTGTCTAATAGCACATTATTATGCACTTGCAGGAACCATTCTAATATTTAGGTTTTTAAAAATTTGGTCTTGCACATGTAGGTCCTGCCGTCAGAGGTTTTGACCCACTATTCAATCCTTTTTGCATATCGGGAAATGAGTTGTCCATGAATATCAATCAAGTCAAGAAACTCAGAAAGATTGTTAGGATAAAGAAATTAGCGACAAAAAACAACAAGATCTTTGTCTGCACAATGAATAAGACATCAGTTCACTACTAGATGGTACTAACTATTATACCTTGCCTTTTTTTATTCCTTTGCCCCATTTCCAATATAGAGAAGATATTTATGCACATCCTTGTTTTCAGGCCTTTCCAAAGCAGTTCACTGATGATTACCTCTCAAACCACCTCTATGGTCAGGAGGCGAGGAAGGTTTTCATACAACACCCACGGTTCAATATTGAAGTGTTCTTGAGGAGGACGAAGGATGGACGGCCAATCTTCCACAGGCACTGGCTAAAGTTGCAAAGACCTTCAACATCAATTAAGGCTCAATATTCGCCTTCCGCTTTAGCAGTTTTCTAGATGAGATGCATCTGTCTATGTATCATCTATGATGCTAATTTCGAGAGGTTCTAGACGTTGCATGTGAAACTTGGTACTGGTGCAGTTGTGTAATGGGGTAGCTGAGTGCTGAAGCTATATGATGTTGTACTCTGATTTATTTCAATTATGAAATCCTTCTTCCTTAATATGGAAATGAAATATATTATGTGCTTAATATGAATGTCAATTAGATTAATAAATGGATTATTAATAATAGGGCAATTAGCCTGCTAATGGACAATTATCCCGCTAATTGGGTTTTTTCTATTGGAAATGGTTATTGAGAAAACACCGTCGGTGATGACCTCAGGCAACGCACACACTTTCTAGGAATAAACTGTGTTGGATCAATGAACAATCACACACGACATCCTCCTTGTCTGATTACGGGTTCCAGCAAACCCTTGAGAGGTTCGAACTCTGGGGTGTGCACGAAGAACACTTACTCCCCAGCTCGCTCGCTCAACGATTCGACGGGCTAGCTAGATGAACCCAAAGAACAAGAGACGCGGGGTTTATATTGGTTCGGGCCACCTTGCGGTGTAATACCCTACTCAAGTGTGTGGTGGATTGCCTAGATGGGCTGAGGATGAACTAGTATAGTGGATGAACAACCTCATGAGGTGAGGTGTTCTTGAGCTCGACGAGCTGGTGGGTGCGAGGATGGTCTGAATGATCCGTCCCCTGCTACGGTGGTAGCTGGGTCCTATTTATAGTGGCCTTGGTCCTCTTCCCAAATGTTTAGGCGGGAAGGGATACCACAACGACCAAGTTTGAAGGGGGAAAACTAGTACAAGCTATCCTGACAAAAGTAGTCTTCGCCTGCCAAAGGCTCTGGTAGTGATGCTGTTGTGGGCTCCGTGATGACCTCCGTCCTGCCGTCCTGCTGGTCTTGGTCTTGTTATACCGATATGGAAACCTTTGCATGATGCCTCGGGACCCCGCGCCTGCGCTTGCCTCCTTAGCACCAAAGAGGAAACTGGTACACTGCGCTCGCTGGCGCCCGCCTAGCCTTGGTGTCATGGCTCACGTCATGCGAACCTCGCGAGGTGCCCCTTGCATAGATATCTCCGCTCCTCGGGAGATAGCCTAGTGAGACTGCCCCCAAGGAGGTCCTGGTGTCGTCCGCCCCGCGAGGCTTGGCCCCTCATGAGGGTCTTGAGTTCTTACTTCTGAAGCTGGGCCGTTGATGGAGCCACGCCACGGGCCGCAGGCAGGAAAGTCTGGGCACCCCCTGTCCCAGAACACCGACAGTAGCCCCCGGGCCCAAGGCGTGCTCGAGCTTGGCTTTGAGGCGAAGCCAAAGGGCAAGTGCAGACGTGGGCGCCTCCGCTTCCCCACGCTGCCTCGGCAACCGTTCTCGCCTGACAAAAGGCTGGCTCATGCTACAGAGGCTTCATTGCCTCCCTTCGGCTTGCTCCAGATCCCCTTCTTCTCGCCCCAAGAGACTCCAGATCCACCAGAACTCCTCCCCAAGCTTGCAGCCGATGGCGTCCGACAAGGTGAAGGCCGCGCGCTCGCCCTCCTGATACGAGCCTGCCTTGAGCGCGCCCACGGTCTTGGAGAAGAACCTTGCCGCCATGCTCCTGGTGACGGCGGGCGACATCAATGAGGAGGAAGAGACTGCGCTTTGGGTCGGCTCCGCCAAACCGGTGGCCTCGGGCAGTACTTTTTATCCCTTCTTCTGGCACAACGTCTTCACGGGGCTGGTCCCCCCTTTCTCTGATTTCTTCTATGCTGTCCTTAGCCATTATAACCTCTATGCCCTCCATCTTCATCCCAACTCCGTCCTCCTCCTGTCGATCTTTGCCTGCTACTGTGAGGCATTTGTGGGGGTGATGCCGTCTGTGGTGCTGCTCGCCATTTCTTCTACCTCCGGAACAAGGAGGGCCAGTGCTCAGGGTGCGCCAACTTCGTCACGGCCAACGGGACCAATGCAATCTCAAGAGCTGGGAAGAAAGTCGAGGGCTTCAGGAAAAGTGGGCCCTCATGGACGCCAAGAGCTCCTACCCTTGGCTGGCGCTGCCAACGGGGATGCCTTAGCGCGAAGCTCGCTGACCCCCGGGCGAAGCAGGTGCTGGAGAAGATGGCGGCTGACATGAAGCTAGACGCCCCGAAGGCGGAGAGGCTGATGGGGCCCATGATCGTCAAGGAATTCATGTCGCAGTGCTTGGCTCCGCTCCAGGCGTGCTCGCGCCCCTCGTGGACGCTCATGAAAGAGGGAGGCGACCTCCACCTGCACCCGGACGCCTTGTCCGACGAGGAGTTGGACAAGGCCCTCCATCTCGTGGTCGGGGAGGACCAGGGGTACCCGCCAGATACCCATCTTCTGTTGTACCACCGCCCAAACGGACCGGAGGTTGCCGCCGCCATGCCCGTCTTCAACGAGCGCGGGCTCGTCCCACCGGTGCCCAGCGGGGCCCCGGTGGTGTTGTCCTCCGGCGAGTCCGACGAGGAGGAGAGGTCTGGCTCAAAGGTGAACCGAGAGGTGGCGGGGGAGACTTCTCCTCCGCGCGTGGCAGACCTCCTCCGCATATTCCCGGACGACGACGTGGCCGGCGAGCATCCGGTGAGGAGTCGCCGAACCCCGCAGGGGTCATGACGAGTTCCAGGGGCACCCCTCCGAAGAAGCCGCAGGCCGGGGTCTCGAAGAAGAGCGGGTCGGCGTCGATCTCCTGAGGCGATGTGTGGGGACCCCGACTCATAAGTCGTGATCACCGAATGCATGTGTACAGTGATCCCAGAGATCAATGCTCACTGAACACACAGAAGCTGTATAACAAGAGTCTTACATCCATTCATACCGTCTTACATAAATTATGACCATTATGGTCAAGTCTTGAGTATAACTTTGCAGCGGAAATCTTCGTCGATAACTTGGACCCATGCCATCTGCCTTAACCCTACAAGCATTCTGACTTGGAAGCGTCCTAGCTTGCATGTTCGTCACCGAAGTATTCTTCTTCATATCCTGTTATTTCATGCCTGGCCAATAAAATAACCAGTGGCAAGCCAATGAGTACTTTGAATGTACTCGCAAGCAACCCATGTTTTGGTTCAAGATACAACAATGCATGATATAGGTAAATTTTTGCAGAAAGCTAGTTTTGAGTGCAATGTCATGTTCAACAACTTATAAGACGTGCATCAGGAGAATTCAAGTAACCATGGGGACAGGTTACAGATATCAACATAAATAGAGTGGGCATCAACCCAACTCAATCATGTCAAGTCCTTTGACTTGACCCAAGTAGTTCTTCCCACTTATCCAAACACATACACTGGTTTGTAAACATGTGGACGTAGCCCAAGAGCGTTACCCAACTGTCCTTGACCGTGGGCACGGCTATTCGAATAGTTTTACACTCTGCAGAGGTTGCACACTTTACCCACAAGATCCGGGGAACTTCCGTGTCATCCATGACCCGCGGTACCTCAAGTACCCGGGGTAAGCACCCGATCACTATCTTTCCATAGACGACACTAACATGGAGTCCACTTGATTGGTAGTAACACCCATGCCCAACATTTCACATCTTAAATTGTGCAGCCTCGCTCCCATATTTATCACATACCACTGGCACGGGGTACCAACGGTGTGTGCGGTGCCCCATAAAAATGTTCTTGGCCGCCCTACCTGGCACGACCCCGTCCCGAGAGAGCGCAACAACAACTCTCCCATCACTAGTAATGCGGGCTCCAAGCTAGTATCGGCCTAGGTAATCAATAATGCCCTTTCCCATATAAGGGTAGAGTGGTTGCGCATGTAAGGTTGGAATAACGGTCGCAACCTAAACCAATCCGTTTTTTTTGAAACCACACTCACATATCCTTCTCCGGTACACCACTTCCTTGTCAAGTGGTTACCTAGCTCAACATCTCCCTCGGGTATTAGTGGCACCCGACAGGGTTTTCAAAAAGTCTTTGGGAGCATACTTGCCTCCATCACCATGCATATACCCGTCCCATTTGCGTAGCATCTACTTTAGCATCCTATCTACTCCCACCCGCATAACCCTCGTAGGAAGGTAGGGTCATGCACAATGCAAGTATCAACAAGGAAGCAACAAAGGCAACCCACCGAAGTGGTTACCATCTCATCATGATTCCGATGCAACAATAGTAAAGTGCTATATGACATGCATAAAAAGGGTTTCATGGACATGTTCAAAGGGCTGCTTGCCTGCTTTAACAAAGTCTTCGAGGTATTCAAATATCTCTGGTCCAACTCCAAGCATTTCGTCTACTTCGTCAACTATCGTTGAAAGCAACCATAAGAAGCAACACAACAAGGCAGGAAATAAAAGTGCTCTAAAAATATCAATTTGACTTTTCTAGGACATCTCTGGTTATATGAAAATTAACCAGAGTGGTTTCGTTGGAATTGGGTCAGTGAATATTTCTAAACATTTTGATATGATGGAATTAAGGGGTTTATGGATTTGCAAGAAGTGTACAGAAACATATTTTTGAAAAATGAGCAGAGGCACCCATTTCACAAACCAAAATTTTAGAAGCACCTAGGTGTTGGTTTCACTGGATTTGGAGTTCAAATGAATTTCCTATGAATTTGCAAAGTTGACAAATATGAAGAAATGGCTCATTATATTGTGTGGCATAGAAAGTATTAATAAAAATGTTGATAAACTAAGTTATGAACTTAGAAGCATCTAGGAATTTGAATCATGGCATTTGGATCAAATCTGAGCCCTCTGTGATTTTCCAAAGTTTATGACATAAATGGAAAAATGGTATTTTGATAATTATTTGTGAAAGAAAAATTTCTGGAAAAATGTGTAACTAGCACCATGAGATAGGTCATGAATTTAAAAACTACTAGAAATTTGAATCATCAAGTTTGGAGTTAATTTGAATTATTTATGGATTTTACAAATTGTGCAGAAAGGAAAAAGGAAAAGCTTTTTACCCAAACGGGCTGGATCTCGGCGGCAACCGCGTGCACTGGGCGAGACATAGCGGGGCAACGCACTGGGCCTGGCCCAGCCGCACGGCCGCACGGGGCGACAGCGATGACGTAGAAGGCGCCCGCCTGGAGTACGCCTTGGCCTCGGGGAGACGGCTCCCGAAGAGGCCATGTCCACTTAACCTGCGGGCCCGGCCCTCAGGGTCCCCGACACGCGGGACCCATCTGTCGGGTTCATCCCCAACCTCCCGCTCGAACAGAGCAGGGGCAGGGGCGGTGTCGACGGCGGCTTGCCAGTGCCACAGGCCACCGTTTCCGGTAAGCTGACCACCGACGTGCTCAGGGGACCCGGCCGCGTCCAACCATGGGTGGCACGGTCGCCCAGGGGCACCGGGTTGAGCAGGGCGTCGGCCGCGGCAGACGAGGCTGACGGCAGGGTTCGGCAAGAAGAGGAAGGCAGGAGGAGGAGGGGATGGAGTACGGGGGGAGTTGGCGGTGGTGATGAGAGGGTGCGGGAGTGTTCATGGGGACGAGAGAGGGGTCGAGGCCCATGAATTTAAGCGGCGGCCGGCGGCACTGCTCCGGCCATGGAGGTGCAAGGAGAGCACGGGAAGAGCAGTGGGTTGGTCCAGGGATTGCACGGGAGGAGAGAAGGCCAAAGGAGTAGAGAGGGGGCTCGGGGTGGCCTTAAGTAGCCGACCCGCGGCTCACCGTGGACGCGGCGCACAGGTGGCCGTGGAAACGGCTCGGGCGGCAAGGGGAGCGAGCAAGGGGCTGTCTACGTCGTTCGTGGGAGTTGGGTGGGGCACCAGGAAGAGAGAGGTGGAGCGGGGCGTGCTGCACGCAGCCACAGGAGCTGCGCAAGCATTGGCCGAGCCGGGCGGCTCTGGGCACGCGCCGCAGGAGGTGAGAGAGAGGGAGAGACGAGGGGGCCTGCACGGTGGCGTGTTGCAGACGTCGAGGCACCTCGACTGGCTCGAGGGGGGGCTCGAGGCGGTCGGGGGACGCGGTGTCAACGCTCGGGCGCTCTGCCACGCGCTCCAGAGCATGCAAACGGCCGGCATCCGCGGCTTTTTGCGCGCACCCGTGCACCCACTTGTGTCTGGTGTATGCAGGGGGTATGGGCAAAAGCTGAGGAGAGCCTTGGATGCTCTGGAATGTCAAGGTGGGAGAGAGAGGCTGGGAGAGAGGGAGAATGCTGCTGCCCAGAGAAGAAAAATGGGGTTCTACCCCCCTTAATCATGGCTCCTCGGGCAGGGAAAGATGTAGGAGGTAGAGGAGGGCCAGATGAGGCTGTGGGAAAAAGTTGAGCTCATGGAGATTAGTGGAAATGGACAAAACATGCATTTGAAATTTCTGCCAGAAGGTGTTTGATGTAGGTTTGGGCAAGCAAATGGACTTCCCTTATCATGAGGCCTGACAGGGTCAAATGGCATGAGAAAATAAGAGGTTCCACCAAGATTGAGTTCATTTGGGTAAAGTTGCCATTGCAACTTTTGTAAACCCTAGAAATCAACAGAAATGGACTTTTCAAGATTTACTCATGCAAAGCTATTCTCCTTGATGCACCACTTAGTGTAGTGTCATCATTTGAGGTTCTGAACATGTCCAGAAAAGTTGAGATCAAAAGGAGAAAGTTGCCAATGTAAAGTTGTTCAAATTTGGTTCTGGACAGAGAGGGTTTTGGGGCACTTTGATCAAGATAACATTCTCTCCAAATTGTGCCATTTTGTCTAGATGCATTATTACACCATTTGAGCATGTGCACCAAGTCTGAGAGCATTTGGACATGTTTGACAGTGAAAAGTTGTTCAAACTTGAAAAAGGACAGAAGTGGTTTTGAGAGGATTTCATGGGGTTCTACTATTTTCCATGACTTGAGACTTGGCAAGATCATCAAACATGTCATATGTGACATGCTAGAATTTTCTTGGAATTTTTGGGGAATATTTCCTTTGTAAATATTTCAAAAGCTTGAAATATCCAGAAAGGGTTTTTGAGGGGTTTGACCAATAATTTGAACATGACCATGTGTTGAAACTCTTATATATGGACAATATATGTCCACTGAGTTTCCCTAGGTTTTTCCCAAATATTTTTGAAGCTTTAAAATAATTTTAACCTATTAAAGACCATTTCTCGTCTTAAGAAAAAGCCTGTAAATAAAATAGGAAAATAACTTTTAAAATTATATTTTTGTGGTTTCTGGGTGTCCTATATCTAATAGGAGTTAAATATATTTTTGGAAATATTTTTACTGCCCTTATTTAAGTACTTGCAGTGCAAATCTCAATTCAGGGGTTTTTGGGAAACTAATTTTTGAAAATACTTATTTGGCCGAATTATTTTTGTAAGAAATTATTTTTATACCCTATACACATGGCATGATCATTGGGCAAGGTTTTGGGATCAAGGAGAAGGAGTATAAGAGTTGGAGGATTTATTTGATTTTTAGAGCACTTGCTAACAGCAGACAAAAATCAAATCAAGCAAGGACCAAACACTCAAGAGTTTTTGTCAAACCACATTTTATCATGTTTATTAGATTAAGTGTTGTGGCATGAAAATCAGGGTGTGACACGATGCCTCCGCTTCGTTGCCGGCCGGCGTTGCTGCGGTCCCAGCCGCCGTCCCCTCATCGGCCCCTGGGGCTCGCGCGCCGGTGCCCCAGCCCACGAAGGATTCGGGCTTGGTGCTCCAGAAGAGGGCGAGGGAGTATGCCGTTGTGGACCAGTAAGTGCTTCGTCTTGATCTTTCGTCCCCGTTCTTGCCATAGTTTCATGATGCCTCCCCCTTGTACCGTTAGGCCAAAGCCTGCGGTGAAGAAGAAGAAGTAGACAACCACGACCCCCGGGACCTGGCAGCCTGCCCCGATCGCGCAACCTCTGGTGCGGAAGAGAGGTGACGGTTCCTGCGCCTCAGCGGCTAGGTCGTCCTCGCAAGATTCAGGGGCCCGACCTCAGGAGAAGGCGATCTCTATGGCCAAGCCGGCTCCGGAGGCGCCTGCCCCCAGCCTGCCTGCCGAGGCTCCGAAGGCTCAGGAGCCCCCGGCCTCTTCTGCTGCGGTCAACCTGCAGGCCTTGGCGTCGATGCCCTCATAGAGATCGGGCTAGTTAGGAAGCTGGAAACACTTCCGGGGTGTGTCGCGTGGAAAAATGTTGTGCACAGTGGGTAACTCAGGTGGTAACTCCAGCTGGTAACTGTCTTCTCTTCATCTCGTAGCAATCTCAAAGGGGGTTGTTAAATCTTGGAGTGAGCTTCTACTTGACATGGAAATGCTTGGTTCTTCTGAGAGGAGTGACCCGTTGGTACACATGGTCTTTGACGCAAGAGTTTACTTCTTCACGATGGTGGTTGGTTTAGTTCTTCCTCCTCGACATGGCGGTCTTCAGATGTTCCTTAACCAACTGAATGGCTCTTCTTCTGTCTTTGAGTGGAAAAGTATGTCATCATATAATGAAGACACCCAAATTGTCCAAGTACTCCGTGATGACTTGTTCACGAGGTACATAAAGTGGGTTAGCATACAGGTGGTGGTCATGGTTGTGTATTGGCCAAGGTCTTTTTGACCTAGAGCCAAAGCATGTGGTCATGATCTGACCATGTTGTGGCTTTGTAGGGATTAAGGGTTTTAAGGATTCTAGGGTGCGAGTGATCGTTTATCATCTTATCCTTGAGCACAGTTTCTGAGATGCCAATTGTTCTATCTAGTCCTTTAAACGAATCACACCATATCACCGATAACATCATATCCTATAGGTCAACTCCAATCATCACTCATGCTATTCATATTATCATGACTCCTGAGAGGAGGTCTAGCAAAATCATATATGTCTACGATCCCCAAACTCATATGTATGGCTACCCCTAACAATCCATGGGTAGAGCATACAAGCTTCCAAGCTGGAATAAAACATGACAATCCAAGTGCTCATCCTATTCTTCCAGGGTCCAAGGTAGTGCATCTTTATCCTAAGGAAACACGTCGTATGCCACTCCAAGATCTAGCTTCCTTTCCTATGAATCGACTCCAAAAGCCCATTAACTACATAATTCATTAATTCTACAAATCCAATGTCTATGGTGTTCCACATGATCTTCTAATGTCCTATAATCCCCAAATACTTGAAAAGGCTATCTCTACTATAGTCAGTCCACCAATTCCCGTTATTGTGATTTGATAAACTCCAAGGTCAAGCTTATATAGAATCCTAGATCAACTTCGACAATTAATCCACTCTCCTAGTTTATTGTCCACCGAGAAACATGGTATCATGATCGAGATCATCAGTCTAAATCCAATTTACTCCGAACCATGTAGATATACTCAGCATCTATACTCAACTAGAATCACCTACTTAAATCCAAATCTCATGTCCAACGAGAATTCCTACATGTTTACCCCAAGTCATAATTGTAATGTCAACTATCTCCTATCAATATCCCCTGGTTAAGACAAATCCCTATACCTTCAAGAATCCCAGCTTGCGATCATAATTGTCCTACTAAATCCAATTTACTCAGGGGTAATGAAAGTCATGCTATCTTATTAACACGATCCCACCAAGTTCTTCTACCAATATGAAAGCCTTATAATCCACCAAAGAGTCTCAGATAATTCCTCAAGGTCACTGATATAAACTCATCAAGTCATTAGTCCTCTGTTCATATATCCCCAAATTGGTCTTTCCTATGGCATCGTCAGTTCTGGTGCTACCCTAGGATGATAATGTGCTCGCTCACTATGCCCACTAGTTCCATAATGAACCCAGTGATAAGCAAGGCTTACTGTAGCTTAACTTGTTCTCTTGTGATTCTGTAGGTTAAGCTCATGGTTAAGGATTCGAGCTGGGGTATCTTGTGAAGTCTCGAAGGGTCTAGGAATGGGTTTCTAATCTTGAGGGGCAACCATAACTCTACGGGGTTGTACTTGGTCAAGGAGGCTATAGCAAAAGTCTTCAGTGCTAGTTGGTCGCTGAGGTGGAGTCCTTGGCGCATCTTGTCTTGCTAGCCTTCAGCTGATGAGAGAGATGAGAGGGGGAAGTAGCATAGAGGAGGGGAGTGCCTAAAGGGGGTTCTATAGTGCAAGTGCAGACAAACAGGGTTCAAAAAGGGCCAAACAAAAGAAATAACGTAAGGAAGGTGATATAGTCGCGTACTTGTTGCCTAGGGCAAAAGTGCGACTTATATCAAAACACAAACAAATAAAAACAAGCAACACACAATCATGGTTCTATTCGAACCATCATATGGACTCGACTACGCATAGGGGGTACACGACTCATCCTACCCTAGGGGTTCTCGGATTCAGTAGTTGTGGTTTGCTCCGTGTCTCGTGCAGTCCTTTGGATTCTCCTCAGGTGTCGCTACGTTTCTTGTAATTGTTCAATGAAACAATCTGGGTTGAGCCTGAAGATTCTTCAACAACTTCTCGCCTGTTGAAGTGGTGGGGTGAAGGTGGCTTCTCGTAGCAGGCATTGACTCGGTCTTCTGTTGTCTTCTTAATCATGACGATCCCTTTTTGTCTTCTAAGGCGTCGATGGTACCAAGTAGGTAATCCTTTATGCAATGACATTAACAAGGCATAGTAGAGGTCCAACATGTCGGTTACGTTGATGACAACATCGACACCAAGAGCGGGGGATGAAGAGAACCGTTTTCCTGCTCACTATAGTGAGGCGGACCAAATGGCTAGGTTCTCATCCACCGGTGGTTGCCGATGCAACAACGATAAGAACATGGTTGCTCTATTAGCGATGTATATCATGATCTTGCACTTCCTATGCCCTGATCATCATAGGTTAAGGTCACATCATCTTGGGGCAGTGTCAAGGGTGTCACCATCTTCTGGGTCTTCATGTCCTCATTCCTCGAGGATGTACCTTCTGTTGGTATCGTCTTGTTGTGGTGTCGCCAATCTTGTGTTCAGAAGAGGTGGGTGAATGTCTGAGAAGGCATCCTCCTTCTAGACTATCCACAATGATTTCAAGGAATCCAGTGGTCAGGGGCATAAGGGTTCTAGCGACCAAAAGTTTTGAAGGGGAAGAGGCCGATACGGAAAATATATCTTAGTCTTTCAGAAAAACTCAGAGGGGAAGAGAAGTATAGATAGTTTTGGAAATTAGTACTAGTTTTGAAAATAGTTTAACCCTAACTATCGACCATGCTAACTAAGGCTTCCTACAGTCAGGATGGCTCTGATACCAGCTCTGTGGGGACCCCGACTCATAAGTTGTGATCACCGAATGCGCGTGTACAGTGATCCTAGAGATCAATGCTCACTGAACACACAGAAGCTGTATAACAAGAGTCTTACATCCATTCATACCGTGTTACATAAATTATGACCATTATGGTCAAGTCTTGAGTATAACTTTGCAGCGGAAATCTTCGTCGATAACTTGGACCCATGCCATCTTCCTTAACCCTACAGGAATTCTGACTGGGAAGCGTCCTAGCTCGCATGTTCGTCACCGAAGTATTCTTCTTCATATCCTGTTATTTCATGCCTGGCCAATTAAATAACCAGTGGCAAGCCAATGAGTACTTTGAATGTACTCGCAAGCAACCCATGTTTTGGTTCAAGATACAACAATGCATGATATAGGAATTTTTTTGAAGAAAGCTAGTTTTGAGTGCAATGTCATGTTCAACAACTTGTAAGACGTGCATCAGGAGAATTCAAGTAACCATGGGGACAGGTTACAGATATCAACATAAATAGAGTGGGCATCAACCCAACTCAATCATTTCAAGTCCTTTGACTTGACCAGTAGTTCTTCCCACTTATCCAAACACATACATTGGTTTGTAAACATGTGGACGTAGCCCAAGAGCGGTTACCCAACTGTCCTTGACCGTGGACACGGCTCTTTGAATAGTTTTACACTCTGCAGAGGTTGCACACTTTACCCACAAGATCCGGGGAACTTCCGTGTCATCCACGACCCGCGGTGCCTCAAGTACCCGGGGTAAGCACCCGATCAGTATCTTTCCCTAGACGACACTAACATGGAGTCCACTCGATTGGTAGTAACCCCCGTGCCCAACATTTCACATCTTAAATTGTGGAGCCTTGCTCCCATATTTATCACATACCATTGGCACGGGGTACCAACTGTGTGTCCGGTGCCCCATAAAAATGTTCTTGGCCGCCCTACCTGGCACGACCCCGTCCCGAGAGAGCGCAACAACAACTCTCCCGTCACTAGTAATGCGGGCTCCAAGCTAGTATCGGCCTAGGTAATCAATAATGCCCTTTCCCATATAAGGGTAGAGTGGTTGCGCATGTCAGGTTGGAATAACGGTTGCAACCTAAACCAATCCGTTTTTTTAAACCACACTCACATATCCTTCTCCGGTACACCACTTCCTTGTCAAGTGGTTACCTAGCTTAACATCTCCCTCGGGTATTAGTGGCACCCAACGGGGTTTTCAAAAAGTCTTTGGGAGCATACTTGCCTCCATCACCATGCATATACCCGTCCCATTTGCGTAGCATCTACTTTAGCATCCTATCTACTCCCACCCGCATAACCCTTGTAGGAAGGTAGGGTCATGCACAATGCAAGTATCAACAAGGAAGCAACAAAGGCAACCCACCGAAGTGGTTACCATCTCATCACGATTCCGATGCAACAATAGTAAAGTGCTATATGACATGCATAAAAAGGGTTTCATGGACATGGTTAAAGGGCTGCTTGCTTGCTTTAACAAAGTCTTGGAGGTCTTCAAATATCTCAAGCATTTCGTCTACTTCGTCAACTATCGTTGAAAGCAACCATAAGAAGCAACACAACAAGGCAGGAAACAAAAGTGCTCTAAAAATTTTAATTTGACTTTTCTAGGACATCTCTGGTTATATGAAAATTAACCAGAGTGGTTTCGTTGGAATTGGGTCAGTGAATATTTCTAAACATTTTGATATGATGGAATTAAGGGGTTTATGAATTTGCAAGAAGTGTACAGAAACATATTTTTGAAAAATGAGCAGAGGCACCCATTGAACAAACCATAATTTTAGAAGCATCTAGGTGTTGGTTTCACTGGATTTGGAGTTCAAATGAATTTCCTATGAATTTGCAAAGTTGACAAATATGAAGAAATGGCTCATTATATTGTGTGGCATAGAAAGTATTAATAAAAATGTTCATAAACTAAGTTATGAACTTAGAAGCATCTAGGAATTTGAATCATGGCATTTGGATCAAATCTGAGCCCTTTGTGATTTTCTAAAGTTTATGACAGAAATGGAAAAATGGTATTTTGATAATTATTTGTGAAAGAAAAATTTCTGGAAAAATGTGCAACTAGCACCATGAGATAGGTCATGAATTTAAAAACTACTAGAAATTTGAATCATCAAGTTTGGAGTTAATTTGAATTATTTATGGATTTTACAAATTGTGCAGAAAGGAAAAAGGAAAAGCTTTTTACCCAAACGGGCTGGATTTGGGCGGCAACCGCGTGCACTGGGCGAGACATAGCAGGGCAGCGCACTGGGCCTGGCCCAGCAGCGCGACCGCACGGGGCGACAACGATGACGTCGAAGGCGCCCGCCTAGAATACGCCTTGGCCTCGGGGAGACGGCTCCCGAAGAAGCCGTGTCCACTTAACCTGCGGGCCCGGCCCTCAGGGTTCCCGACACGCGGGACCCATCTGTCGGGTTCATCCCCAACCTCCCGCTCGAACAGAGCAGGGGCAGGGGCGGTGTCGACGGCGGCTTGCCGGTGCCACAGGCCACCATTTCCGGTGAGCTGACCACCGACGTGCTCAGGGGACCCGGCCGCGTCCAACCATGGGTGGCAGGGTCGCTTAGGGGCACCGGGTTGAGCAGGGCGTTGGCCGCGGCAGATGAGGCTGACGGCGGGGTTCGGCAAGGCGAGAAAGGCACGAGGAGGAGGGGATGGAGTACGGGGGAAGTTGGCGGTGGTGATGAGAGGGTGCGGGAGTGTTCATGGGGACGAGAGAGGGGTCGAGGCCCATGAATTTAAGCGGCGGCCGGCGGCACTGCTCCGGCCATGGAGGTGCAAGGAGAGCACGGGAAGAGCAGTGGGTTGGTCCAGGGAATGCACGGGAGGGAGAGAGGGCCAAAGGAGTAGAGAGGGGGCTCGGGGTGGCCTTAAGTAGCCGACCCGCGGCTCACCGTGGACGTGGCGCACGCGTGGCCGTGGAAACGGCTCGGGCAGCAAGGGGAGCGAGCGAGGGGCTGTCTACGGCGTTCGTGGGAGTTGGGTGGGGCACCAGGAAGAGAGAGGAGGAGCGGGGCGAGCTGCACGCGGCCACAGGAGCTGCGCGAGCAATGGCCGAGCCGGGCGGCTCTGGGCACGCGCCGCAGGAGGTGAGAGAGAGGGAGAGACGAGGGGACCTGCACGGTGGCGTGTTGCGGATGTCGAGGCAGCTCGACTGGCGTGAGGGGGGGCTCGAGGCGGTCGGGGGACGCGGTGTCAACGCTCGGGCGCTCTGCCACGCGCTCCAGAGCATGCAAACGGCCGGCATCCGCGGCTTTTTGCGCGCACCCGCGCGCCCACTTGTGTGTGGCGTCTGCAGGGGGTATGGGCAAAAGCTGAGGAGAGCCTTGGATGCTCTGGAATGTCAAGGAGGGAGAGAGAGGCTGAGAGAGAGGGAGAATACTCCTGCCCAGAGAAGAAAAATGGGGTTCTACCCTCCTTAATCATGGCTCCTCGGGCTGGGAAAGATGCAGGAGGTAGAGGAGGGCCAGATGAGGCTGTGGGAAAAAGTTGAGCTCATGGAGATTAGTGGAAATGGACAAAACATGCATTTGAAATTTCTGCCAGAAGGTGTTTGATGTAGGTTTGGGCAAGCAAATGGACTTCCCTTGTCATGAGGCTTGACAGGGTCAAATGGCATGAGAAAATAAGAGGTTCCACCAAGATTGATTTCATTTGGGCAAAGTTGCCAGTGCAACTTTTGTAAACCCTAGAAATCAACAGAAATGGACTTTTCAAGATTTAGTCATGCAAAGCTATTCTCCTTAATGCACCACTTAGTGTAGTGTCATCATTTGAGGCTCTGAACATGTCCACAAAAGTTGAGATCAAAAGGAGAAAGTTGCCAATGTAAAGTTGTTCAAATTTGGTTCTGGACAGAGAGGGTTTTGGGGCACTTTGATCAAGATAACATTCTCTCCAAATTGTGCCATTTTATCTAGATGCATTATTACACCATTTGAGCATGTGCACCAAGTCTGAGAGCATTTGGACATGTTTGACAGTGCAAAGTTGTTCAAACTTGAAAAAGGACAGAAGTGGTTTTGAGAGGATTTCATGGGGTTATACTATTCTCCATGACATGAGACTTGGCAAGATCATCAAACATGTCATATGTGACATGCTAGAATTTTTTTGGAATTTTTGGGGAATATTTCCTTTGTAAATATTTGAAAATCTTGAACTATCCAGAAAGGGCTTTTGAGGGGTTTGACCAATAATTTAAACATGACCATGTGTTGAAACTCTTATATATGGACAATATATGTCCACTGAGTTTCCCTAGGTTTTTCCCAAATATTTTTGAAGCTTTAAAATAATTTTAACGTATTAAAGACCATTTCTGGTCTTAAGAAAAAGCCTTTAAATAAAATAGGAAAATAACTTTTAAAATTATATTTTTGTGGTTTCTGGGTGTCCTATATCTAATAGGAGTTAAATATATTTTTGGAAAGATTTTTACTGCCCTTAATTAAGTACTTGCAGTGCAAATCTCAATTCAGGGGTTTTTGGGAAACTAATTTTTGAAAATACTTATTTGGCCAAATTATTTTTGTAAGAAATTATTTTTATGCCCTATACACATGGCATGATCATTGGGCAAGGTTTTGGGATCAAGGAGAAGGAGTATAAGAGTTGGAGGATTTATTTGATTTTTAGAGCACTTGCTAACAGCAGACAAAAATCAAATCAAGCAAGGACCAAACACTCAAGAGTTTTTGTCAAACCACATTTTATCATGTTTATTAGATTAAGTGTTGTGGCATGAAAATTAGGGTGTGACACGATGCCTCCGCTTCGTTGCCGGCCGGCGTTGCTGCAGTCCCAGCCGCCGTCCCCTCATCGGCCCCTGGTGCTCGCGCGCCGACGCCCCAGCCCACGAAGGATTCGGGCTTGGTGCTCCAGAAGAGGGCGAGGGAGTACGCCATTGTGGACCAGTAAGTGCTTCGTCTTGATCTTTCGTCCCTGTTCTTGCCGTAGTTTCATGATGCCTCCCCCTTGTACCGTTAGGCCAAAGCCGGCGGTGAAGAAGAAGAAGGAGACGACCACGACCCCCGGGACCCAGCAGCTTGCCCCGGTCGCGCAACCTCTGGCACGGAAGAGCGGTGACGGTTCCCGCGCCTCAGCGGCCGGGTCGTCCTCGCAAGATTCAGGGGCCCGACCTCAGGAGAAGGCGATCTCTATGGCCAAGCCGGCTCCGGAGGCGCCTGCCCCCAGCCTGCCTGCCGAGGCTCCGAAGGCTCAGGAGCCCCCGGCCTCTTCTGATGCGATCAACCTGCAGGCCTTGGCGTCGATGCTGCCTCCTCCTCTTCCCATCACGCCGCTGGGCCGTGATCCTTCCGCCTCGCCTCATGCTCCGGGGGAAGCTCTTTCCATGCTGACCCAGCTTCGGGACGACCTTCAAGGCGCCAACCGTCGCGTGGCGGCAGGGCGCCTGGAGTTGATCTCGGGGTGGCTGCGCTCCGACGCGTCTGTTAGGGCGGCATTGAGCCAGGCCATAGCAGCCTCCGAGGAAGGCGAGCGGGCCGCTGGCCTGGCCGTTGTTGCTCGTGACGTGGCGCCGAACGATGCTGAGGCTGCCCAAGAGCGCTGCCGGTTGGCGGAGGCCGAGCTGGAGACCATGCGCAACGAGGGCACAGTCGAGGCTCGTCAGTGCGAGGCGTGGGAGGAGAAGATGAAGGCTCGAGAGGATGCGGTCACCGGTCATGACAGCGAGCTAGAGCAGTCAGCACGGGCGCAGGCCGCGGAGTGCAGCCGCCTGGAGGAACTGGAGAAGACGATGGAGGCGGAGAAGGCCCAGCTGGAAGCCAAGGCGAAGGTTCTTGTTGAAGATCGTGCGGCCTTCAAATCCCTTGTGCTGAAGTCCCATGAGGCGCTGTGGGAGCTCTACGGGAAGGGCTTGAAGAAGCCGTTGGTGACTGACGAGGAAGGCCCCGCTGAGCTACTCCCTCAACTTGTCACGACATTCGAGGGAGTCGTTGATGGGATCAACCCCATGGTGGAGGGGGAAGCCCGCACGCTCTCTGCTTCAGCTCTGACGCGTGTCTTCAGTCATCTTCATCTTCATGACCCCAGCGTTGACCTCGACGCCCTGCTTGAGCCCGTGGACGAGGAGCACTGCGAGGCTGCTGCCAAAGCCATGAAGGACCAGGTGGAGGCCCTGCTGGAGAAATTCCTCACAATCGACCCCGCGCCCCCGGCTGATGGTGCCGCCGACCCTGCGGCCCCGGCGGACGGCACGGGTGATGGCAACGTTGTCGACGAAGGGGCACTCCTCGCGGGCGATGGCAGCGCCCAAGGCTGAAGAGAAGGCTTGCTGGCGGCGCTTCCCTCCACTTTTTTTTCCTGCAACATGCAACGTGCCTCGTGGAGGCGTTAAAACTTGTGTTTTGTATTTGGATGAACAATATGTCTTGTAATAATTTGCTACCATTCCGCGATTTCCTTCCTGTTGATTTAGTGTTCTGCGTCGGCAGAGCCCGGCCCGTGTGTACCTCAGTCGCCATTGGGTCGTCCGGATCACCAGGACGAGACCAAGGGGTGAAGGGCTACGTGACCAGTTTGGCTCCTGAGGCGTGATGCTCAGGAGTCCCCCTTGACGTACAAACAGCCATCGGGAAGGGAATGCGTGAGTAGGCCTTAGTGTTCTGCGTCGGCAGGGCCCAGCCCCGCGCATGCCTCAGCCGCCGTTGGGTCGTCCGGATCACCAGGACGAGACCAAGGGGTGAGGGGCTACGTGACCAGTTAGGCTCCTGAGTCACGATGCTCAGGAGTCCCCCTTGATGTACGAACGGACCTTCATACCTCTCCTCGCCGAGGTCCCGCTCGGGAGGGGGGCGCGACTACCAAGTCCGGGGGACCTGGCAGGGTGGCTTACACCAGGCATGACCTGAGTGTAGCCCCCAGTGCCCAGCCCCGTCGCGCGACTCTCCCGAGGGGAAAGTGTTGCGGTGAGGCTGGAAACTGAGCCTGGTGGCTCCCTAAGGTTGGTGTTGCCATGGGGCCACCCTCAGTTGTTTATCACTAGCGCGGAGCATAGCGCTTCCGCACTTGCACGGGCATAGCCGCTCCTCGACCGTGTCGACTGCGAGCGCGGAGCATGGTGCTTCCACTGGTGCGTGGGTGGGGCCCTCCTCTGAGTGGAACCCCGGGGGCGTGTACAGCCCCGCCCTGACATGTGGATTGCAAGGCAGGGCTAGACGAGGTGTGTCTAGGCACCCGTGAGCCGGCGCAGGACTCACAAGGCCCTACCCCAAGGCGGGTTGCGCCTGATTTTGATTCTTGAGAACTGAGGTGGCCCTGAGAGATGGTTAGACAACTTGCGCCGAATGAATCTCCTGAGGTGATCACATGAGAAGGCCAAACACCAATGACCCCAGGACGTGACGTGAATGGGGCCAGCCCGCCAGACAGAGCTCAGCCATTGGGTTTATCGATGCTTCAGGGATGGACCCGAGCTTAGACGCCGTGCCCAGTCTTCTCATGCGAAAAATCCTAAAGAAAGACAACCCGCGCGCGGCTCTCGTGGTGGCGAGGCACCGGGTCGCGCGCCCTAGCTCATCCGCCCGCGATTAGCTCATGCGAGAACCAAGCACCAAGTACCGTGGGAGGTGACGTACACGGGAGCTTGCCCGTGAGCCAGAGCTCAGCCTCTCTAGTTGCCATAACCTTGCAAGTGAATAACTATGCTCCAAGCTCCAATTGGTCAAGATGAAGCACCCGCACCCAGATAAGGTTCAATGGCTAAGCGACACCGACACCATCCTGGATTTAGCTAAGCTGCAAGGACGGACTCGAGCACAGACGTTGTGCCGTCCCTTAATCATGAGGCGGTCGTGGGTGGGTTCACAAGGGCGCATGACGTTCATGGCATCAAAGTGCCGGACTGGCAGGTGATAACAATCATAAAGTAATTCATGGGAGGAGGCAAGCTAGCTTGGAAAAATGCAGGAACGATACATGCCGCAGGGACGGACCCACGCGGCCTGGGGATGATGTAGCCCGAGGGGCGCCCTCAACAAAGTGAGTTAAAGACACAAAAGGATACACGTCGCAGGGACAGGCCCGTGCGACTTGGGGATAATGCTGCCCGAGGGGCGCCCCAACTGAATGAATCGGAAAGAGTCACCTGGAACCGTTGCTGGAGGGGTGTTGAAGCAGCTAAAGACGCATGTTGAAGAAGTTGCTCCTCACGAGCCGCCTGGGTCCAGAGCCTCGGGAGGCTTTGGGGGCCCGGGAGGCTCATGAAGAACCGTCGCCATCTCCGCCATGACTGCGTGATGCCTATCCTCCTGAGCCGCCAGAACGCTCCGCAGGTGGCGCTGGAAGGTGACAACCGCTTTCGGCAGGCCGAATGGCATGCGAACATAGCTGTGAGGTGGACCCTCACACCGACCAATGCACGAAGGCCAGAAACGCTCCTGGGATGCGGCCCTGTTGAGCCCTGGGATGTCGACGCAGACGCGCAGCTTGTCGTCCTCGCCAGGACAAGGAGCTGCGCCAGGTGGTGGGCGGCGGTCGCCGCATATGGTTCTCGCCTCTTGAAGCTCCTCGGTCGCCTTGGTGATGAACTCCTGAGCACCAGGCACTCCATGCCTTGTGCCCTCATGAGGGAAGCATGCGGTGGAGCATGCCTCCACGTGGTTCCTGAGCGCGTCCCTCGTGACGTTGGCTAAGTCAGAGGCCCTCCAAAAGAGAGCCCCTGAGCCCAGCCTGACGAGGGCGCCGAGCGCGCCTTCCTATGCGATAGAGGGAGGCGCCCCAGCCGTGGGCGCAGGTCCTGAGGTGGTGCCGCTGGAGACACCACTCTCCCGACTCTCTTGGCAGCACAACTGCTTATTCTTCTTGGGGACAACCTCAAGAGGGTAGGTGGCACCTTCGTTGTTCGGGTCTTCGGCCGCCGCAGCCTGGTAAGCGTGCTCGAGAGAGCACACCACATCCTTCTCCTCGCAAGCGACCGTGATGACGCCGCAGCTCCCTGGCATCTTGAGAACATTGTAACCAGGATGGGTCACCGCCATGAACTTGGCCAGGGCCGGATACCCGAGGACGGTGTTGTACGGAAGGCGTATGTGGGCGACGTTGAAGTCGATGAGCTAAGTGCAGTAGTTGTCGCGCTTGCTGAAGGTGACAGGGAGGCAGATTTGCCCTATCGGGGTGGTGGAGCCGTCGGTCACTCCTGAGAAGGGCTTGGTTGGCTATAACTGATCATATGGCACTTGGAGGCGATCGAATGTCTTGACATAGAGAACATTGAGCCCTGCGCCGCCATAGATGAGGGTCTTGGTGACAAGGACATTGCTGATGATGGGCGAGCAAAGCATCGGGAGGGCGCCGGTACTTGCCACGCATTTGAGCTTATCGGACGAGCTGAAGGTGATGGTGTACTTGGACCACCTGAGTGGGCGCGTGGCTTCGAGCCTGGGGAGGGCCGCGTTCACCTCACGAGCAAACTGCTTGAAGATGCACTGGGAGGCTGGGGCCTAAGGGCCACCCAAGATGCAGGCGACGGTGCAAGGCTCCTAGAAGCCCCCAGCCCCCTCATCCTGGTGGTGGTCGTCGTTCCTCCTTGGCGGTGGCGGCAGCGGAGGGAGTCCAGCATAGCCCTGAGGGCGGTCCTCATGAGGCTGGTCCCTCCAGGCACCCTCAAGAGGTTGGTCCTGCCAGCGATCCTCACGAGGTCGGTCACGCCACTCCTGGCGGGGGCCGTGGTCGTCCCAGCGTCCTCCACTTCTGCCTCCTCCGCGGCCGTAGCCTCGGTCGTTGCGCTCGGGGCGTCGACCGAAGCGCCCGTCGCGAATGGCCCTGAGCTCCTGATAGTCATGGGTATTGTGGTTGTGCACGTTGTGGAAGGCGCAGAACGGGCGCTTGGCCTTGGATGACTCTGGGTGGTTGCAGTCGCGCTTCATCTCGGGTTCCGCCGCGAGCACGGTGGCCCCCTTGCGCTTCACGTCCATGGTCTTGGTCTTCTTGTCTTCCGGGTCGGTAGCTGGAAGCTTGAGGAGGGAGAGGCGTCCCTCCTCAGCTCTCACGCACTTGGTCGCCATGTTGAACATCTCCAGAGCCGTGCATAGGTCCTCATGTATGCCGAGCTCCTCCTTCATCTTTACATCACGAACGCCATCAGAGAATGCTGAGATAATGGCCTCGTCCGTCACCTTGGGAATCTTGAGGTGAACGCTGTTGAAATGCTGGATGTACTTCTGCAGGGTTTCCCCCGGCTGCTACTTGATCTCCGCACGTCACCAGCGGCAGGTGGGCGGTCGCGAGTGCCTTGGAAGTTGGTGACGAAGCACTCTCGCATTTCGCCCCAGGAGGAGATCGATCCCGCGGGCAGGTTCAGGAGCCACGAGCGCGCGCCGTCTTTGAGAGCCATGGGAAACCAGTTCGCCATGACCTTCTCGTCGCTGTTGGCCGCCTCAATGCTTAGCTCGTTGAGCTGCCAGAACTCAACAGGGTCGGGGGTGCCGTCATAGCGCGGAGGTAGGTCGGGCTTGAACTTGCTAGGCCAGACAACGCTGCGTAGCTCGGGGGTGAAGGCGCGGCAGCCCGCCGTGGTCACTGGAGCCCGTCGTGGAGGTGGAGCCTGGTGTTGGTACCCACGCGCCGCCACCGCAGGCGTTGCGTGATCTTGATGCGGTGTTGCTAGGAGTGCAGGAGCATCTTCTTGCGGCCGCGGGATCTCTTGGCAACTTCCTTCTTCACGCGTGGGCGCCCTGCGCGGTGGGTCGCGCCGCGGGGCCACGCGTCTTGGTGTGAGGGCGACGTCTTGATGTGGAGGTGGCGGAGGTGCTCCATGGGCTATGTCGCCCGCTGCAGTGGGCGGACGAGGCAGCGAGAGGGACGGTGCGGGAGAGCCCCCAGAGGCGCTGACGAGCTCGGTGATGCGGTCCAGCTAGTCTTCATAGAGGTCGTCGACGGGGCGAAAACGCAGGAGCTCGCGCGCCATGAGCAGCGCAGCCTGCGCCTCCGCGGGTGCACGATGAGCGTGGGACAACGAGCCGGCTGGAGTCAGCGACGGGGTGGCGATGCGTTCCACTCGCCGCACAGAGCGGTGCAGTTACGAGGCTTGCTGCTCGTTCCCCGCCGGGCCGGTGGTGGCGTTGGCAGCGGGTGATGGAGATCAACGGGGAGGCTCGCCGACGGGCGCCGTCTGAGTGACGCGAGCATTGAGAGCGGCTCGGCGTTCAGCACGGGCTCGACGAGCGTCAGCCACGGAAGCGGTGGAGCAGTGGAACGTCGATCAACGGAAGAGAGGTTTCAGCACACCCCTACCTGGCTCGCCAAATGGCGGATTACGGGTTCTGCCAAACCCTTGAGAGGTTCGAACTCTGGGGTGCGCACGAAGAACACTCTCTCCCCAACTCGCTCGCTCAATGATTCCACGGCCCAGCTAGACAAACCCAAAGAACAAAAGATGCTGGGGTTTATACTGGTTCAGGCCACCTTGCGGTGTAATACCCTACTCCAGTGTGTGGTGGATTGCCTCGAGGGGCTGAGGATGAACTAGTATAGTGGATGAAGAGCCTCAGAAGGTGAGTTGTTCTTGAGCTCGACGAGCTGGTGGGTGCGAGGATGGTCTGAATGATTTGTCCCCTGCTACGGTGGTGGCTATGTCCTATTTATAGTGGCCTTGGTCCTCTTCCCAAATGTTTAGGCGGGAAGGGATCCCACCACGGCCAAGCTTGAAGGGGGACAACTAGTACAAGCTATCCTGACAAAAGTAGTCTTCGCGTTCCAAAGGCTCTAGTAGTGACGCTGCTGTGGGCTCCGCGATGACCTCCGTCATGCCATCCTGCTGGTCTTGGTCTTGTTGCACCGATATGGAAACCTTTGCCTGATGCCTCGGGACCTCGCGCCTGCACTAGCCTCCTTAGCACCAAAGAGGAAACTGGTACACTGCGCCCGCTGGCGCCCGCCTGGCCTTGGTCGTCACGGTTCACGTCACGCGAACCTCGCGAGGTGCCCCTTGCATAGATATATCCGCTCCTCGGGAGCCATCCTAGTGAGACTGCCCCCAAGGAGGTCTTGGTGTCGTCCGCCCCGCAAGGCTTGGCCCCTCGTGAGGGTCTTGAGTTCTTGCTGCTGAAGCTGGGCTGTACTGGGCTATTGATGGAGCCATGCCGCGGGCCGCAGGCAGGCAAGTCTGGGCACCCCCGGTCCCAGAGCGCTGACACTCCTAAAAACTGTTTGCGTTAGGCCACCTTGCACAAAACGTTTGCCACATAAAAACTGTGTGTGATAGATAGACTTTGCCACACAGTTTCTTCTATGCACCGTGTGTGATGCATTCAATAACGCAAACGATAAAATTGTTAATATCGTGTGCAATGGCAACGCTATCACAAAAGATTTAACGGGAAAATTTGTCTGTGATGTACCTGCGAAGGGAAATGTTTTCCTTGGAGCGACTGTGTGGGATGTATATACGAATGTAAATGTTTAGCGGGACTGACTGTGTGGGATGTACTTACGACCGGAAATGATTTCACATGTATAATTGTATTTTTTAGCACTACTGTAAGTATAACCGTATTTGATCACTCGCCGGTCGCACACGACCTCATTTTGCCGAGCATGTGTGCCAGGAGGGCATATCCCCGCTGGTTTCTGGGTCATGTGGGAAGGACCCCCCAATCACAGTCACTCACTAGGCGATGGTTTCAAATGCCGTCACGGAATGGGGTTAAAAATAATTTGTATAACACCTCGATGTACTAGTGATGCATCTAGTGTATTAAGTTCATGGATAAATGGAGTCATGCAATAAGAACAATGACATGATGTAGACAAGATCTGTTTATGTAGATATAGACCCCATCTTGTTATCCTTAATAGCAATGATACATACGTGACGGTTCCCCTTCTGTCACTGGGATCAAGCACCGTAAGATTGAACCCATCACAAAGCACCTCTTCCCATGGCAAGAAAAATCGATCTAGTTGGCCTAACTAAACCAAGGATTCAAAGAAGAACTACGAGGCTATAAGTAATCATGCATATAAGAGATCAAAAGACTCAAATAACTTTCATGGATAAAACATAGATCTGATCATAAACTCAAAGTTCATCGGATGCCAACAAACACAACGCAAAAAGAGTTACATCAAATAGATCTACAAGAGACCATTGTATTGAGAATCAAAAGAGAGAGAGGAAGCCACCTAGCTACTAACTACGGACCGTTAGGTCTACAATGAACTACTCAAGCATCATCGGAGAGGCACCAATGAGGATGATGAACCCCTCCGTGATGGTGTCTAGATTGGATCTGTGGTTTATGGAACTTGCGGCGGCTGGAATTGATTTTTGTCTACTCTCCTAGGGTTTCTGGAATATTGGTGTATTTATAGAGCAAAGAGGCGGCGCGGGAGGCCACTGAGGTGGGCATAACCCACTTGGGCGGGCCTGGGCCCCCAGGCGCACCCTGGTGGGTTGTGCCCCTCGGGGCACCCCTATGGTACTTCTTCAGCCCATCTTGTGTCTTCTCGTCCAGAAAAAATATCCAAAAAATTTCGATGCGTTTGGACTTCGTTTGGTATTGATTTTCTGCGAAGTAAAAAAACAAGCAAAAAACAGCAACTGGCACCGGGCACTATGTCAATAGGTTAGTCCTAAAAAATGATATAAAGTTGCTATAAGATGATTGCAAAACATCCAAGAATGATAATATAACAGCATGGAACAATAAAAAATTATAGTTACGTTGGAGACGTATCAGCATCCCCAAGATTAATTCCTGCTCGTCCTCGAGTAGGTAAATGATAAAAACAGATTTTTTTATGTGGAATGCTGCCTAAGATGTTCATCACATATTCTTTTCTTTGTAGCATGCACATTTGGACTTTTATATGATTCAAAGGAATAGTCTAGTTTTGAATGAAGGTTTCAATACTCAAGCATATCAACAAGCAACCATGTCTTTCAAAATATCAACACTAAAGCAAGTTATCCCTAGCCCATTATGCTCAATCAATTATCCATTCATGAACCACACTCGCATATTAGCTATACCCAATGCTCAAGTACAATCATAGTGCCCCTTAGTTGGTGCTTTATAAGAGAAGATGGAGACTCAAGTAAAAATAAAAATTGCATAAAGTAAAATAAATGCCCGTCGCGGAGGGAAGTTGGCATTTGTAGAGGTGCCAGAGCTGAAAGCGAAAAAGTAGATATAAAAACATTTTGGGTGGCATGGTTTTCCTATGAACGAGAACAATCGAGTAGTTCCCAACACATTCCATGCTAGATATATCATAGGCGGTTCCCAAACAGAAAATAAAGTTTATTCCTCTTTCCACCATACTTTCACTTTCCCTAGCTAACCGTATCCATGGGTGCCCTCCATACTAACACTTTCCAAGGAATTTATTATTTCACAACATAAAGTAAATTCATTTTTCATTTCGGGACTGGGCATCCCTAATACCTTTGCCTTACTCTCGTGCAATGACAAGTGAATAAACACTCATCATGAGAATAACACATCTAGCATGGAAAATATTAGCCACCCCTCACTGATAATCCCCAAGTGCACGGAATCATCGTAGCAATTCCTAATGGTGGAAGTGATAAGTATGGAGTGTCGAACCCACAAGGAGCTAAAGGTAAGATCGATATTCTCTCAAGTCCTATCTGCCACTGATACGACTCTATGTACACCGAACGTTTGCTTCCAACTAGAAACGAGAAATAAAACTACGTTGTGGGTATGAAGAGGATAACTTTGCATGGTATCGGAGAGCTAAAATATAAAAGTAGGTGTTGTTATCATAAAGTTAGAATATATTACTAAATATTATAAATAGCGAGTGTGGAATAATGATGGGTCGGTGTGCGGAATTATCCTAGACAATCATTAAAAAGACCGGTAGTCGTCATTGCAATTTCATATGAGGGAGAGGCATAAGCTAACATACTTTCTCTTTGTGGATCATATGCACTTATGATTGGAACTCTAGCAAGCATCCGCAACTACTAAAGATCATTAAGGTAAAACCCAACCATAGCATTAAAGCATCAAGTCCCCTTTATCCCATACGCAACAACCCCCTTACTCGGGTTTATGCTTCTGTCAAGCAACCCACTATAAGCGAATCATGAATGTATTGCAACACCCTACAGTGGGAATCCCTCACGCTTGCGCGAAACGGAGGGCACAATAGGACAGCACCAAAATAAAACATACAACTCATACCAATCTAGATCATCAATCAACCCAAAGACAAAGGATATCTACTCAAAACATCATAGGATGGCAACACATCATTGGATCATAATATGTGGCATAAAGCACCATGTTCAAGTAGGGATTACAGCGGGGTGCGGTAGAGTGGACCGCGTAAAAGAGATGATGATGGTGATGATGATGATGGTGATGTTGATGAAGACGATCACCGCGGCAATGATTCCCCTCCCGATGGCACTCCGGCGCCACCGAGAGAGAGGAGGAGAGGTTCTCCCCCTTGTGCTTCCTCCTCCATGGCCTCCCCCCTGGATGGGGAGAGGTTGTCCCTCTGGTCCTTGGCCTTCATGGCGATGATGGCCCCTCTGGGATCCTCCTCCATGGCCTCCGGTGATGATGCCCCCCGGCAGGGTGCCAGAGAGGGCCTAGATTGATTTCTCGTGGCTACAGAGGCTTGCGGTGGCAGAACTTCTGATCTAGGTTATTTTCTGGAGGTTTGGGTATTTATAGGAGAGGTTGGCGTCGAGAGCAAGTCAGGGTGCCCCACGGGAAGTCCAGGAGGCACAGGGGCGCGCCCTAGGGGGTGGGTGCTCCCTCCACCCTCATGGGGCCCACGGGCCTCCCCTCTGGTAACTCTTCATTCCAGTATTTTTTATATTTTCTAGAAAAATTCTCTATTGATTTTCATCGCATTCCGAGAACTTTTATTTCTGCACAAAAACAACACCACGGTAGTTCTGCTGAAAACAGCGTCAGTCCGGGTTAGTTCTAATCAAATCATACCGAAATCATATAAACTATTGTAAACATGGCATGAATACTTCATAAATTATAGATACGTTGGAGACGTATGCGCATCCCCAAGCTTAATTCCTGCTCGTCCTCGAGTAGGTAAATGATAAAAGAAATAATTTATGAAGTGTGAATGCTAGCAAGTGCATAAGTTTGACCAATGGTAGTTCCAATCACTTTTTCTAGCATCATTATATATCATAACAGTAGCTCAACTCATAAAACTTCTCATGATCAAGTAACAAGCTATTCACGTGTGAAAGTATAGATCATAAACTTTCTTGAAAACTAACAAACCGTGCTCTTAGTCATCAAACAATTACAATTCATCTTATTTTCGGGATGGGTCTATGTAAGAGCTTTGATTCAGAAACTCCACATACTCAACTATCATTTAATCTTTCACAATTGTTAACACTCATGTGATATTTATGGGTTCAAAGTTTTAATCGGACACAGAGAAAGATAGGGGCTTATAGTTTCGCCTCCCAACCTTTTACCACAAGGGTAATGTCAACAATAATAATTTATGAAAACCTACATCTAAGTGGATATATATATCCGGATCGCTCCAACACAAAGTGCTTGCCAAAGGAAAAAGTGTAAAAAGGAAAGGTGATGATCACCATGACTCTTGTATAAGGGTAGAAGATAAAAGTAAAAGATAGGCCCTTCGCAGAGGGAAGGATAGGTTGTCATGCGCTTTTATGGTTGGATGCACAAAATCTTAATGCAAAAGAACGTCACTTTATATTGCCGCTTGTGATAAAGACCTTTATTCTGCAGTCCGTCGCTTTTATTTCTTCCCTATCACAAGTTCGTATAAAGCTTATTTTCTTCGCACTAATAGATCATACATATTTAGAGAGCAATTTTTATTGCATGCACCGATGACAACTTACTTGAAGGATCTTACTCAATCCATAGTAGGTATGGTGGACACTCATGGCAAAACTGGTTTAAGAGATGTTTGGAAGCACAAGTAGTATTTCTACTTGGTACAAAGAATTTGGCTAGCATCAGAGGGAAAGGCAAGCTCAACATGTTGGATGATCCAAGACAATATAACGTTTCGGATATAGGAAAACATAACCCACTAAGTTGTCTTCCTTGTCCAACATCAACCTTTTAGCATGTCATATTTTAATGAGTGCTCACAATTACAAAAGATGTCCAAGATAGTATATTTATATGTGAAATCTCTCTTCCTTCAATATTCTTTCATGAATTGTTCAAGTGACCAATTCTGCGTTTGCTAACTTTCAATAAGTTTACTACCTATACTTATTCTGTGTGAAGTCATTACTCCCCATGGTATAAGCATCTGAAACATATATAAATTCAGATTTATGATATTCAATTCATTCAACCATTTACTCATAGGATATACGTGAAGCATGTGAGTAAATGACAAACTACTCCAAAAGATATAAGTGAAGAACACTGAGTAGTCAAATAATTAACTAGCCATGGGAGGATTCTTTTTCATTCAAGATTTAAGATCCAATGATTTTACTAAAAAAGCAAGTACAATTGAGAATACGCTCCAAGCAAAACACATATCATGTGACGAATAAAAATATAGCTCCGGGTAAGGTATACCGATAGTTTTGAAGACGAAAGAGGGGATGCCTTCCGGGGCATCCCCAAGCTTAGGCGCTTGAGTCTTCCTTGAATATTACCTTGGGGTGCCTTGGGCATCCCCAAACTTAGGGTCTTTCCACTCCTTATTCTCCTCATATCGATATCTCACCCAAAGCTTGAAAACTTCAATCACGCAAAACTTAACGGAACTTCGTGAGATAGGTTACTATGATAAAGAGTAAACCATTCACTTTGGTAATGTCAAAGAAAATTTCATAATTTTTCTCACACAATTCCTACTGTACCATACCATTTCTACAATTTATATTGAGAAATATAAGCTGTAGAAACTAGAAAACAAGCAAACTATGCAATGAAAACAGAATCTGTCAGAAACAGAACAGTATGTAATGATCTGAACATAAACCATACTTCTGCTACTCCAAAAATTATGAAATAAATTGGTGGACTTGAGGAATTTGCCTATTAATGTTCTGCAAAAAGAATCAACTCAAAAGCACTCTTCTGTAAAAAATTACAGCTAATCTCGTGAGCGCAAAGTTTCTGGCTTTTACAGCAAGATCACATTAACTTTCACCCAAGTCTTCCCAAAGGTCTTACTTGGCAATTTACTGAAACAAAAGCTATAAAACATGATTACTACAGTATATTAATCATATGAACACACAAAAACAGTAAGGTTAAATATTGGGTTGTCTCCCAACAAGCACTTTTCTTTAATGCCTTTTAGCTAAGCATGATGATTTCAATGATGCTCACATAAAAGATAAGAATTGAAACATAAAGAGAGCATCATGAAGAATATGACTAGCACATTTAAACCTAACACACTTCCTATGCCTAGGGATTTTGTGAGCACACAATTTGTAGGAACAAGTATCAACTAGCATAGGAAGGCAAAACAAGTATGACTTCAAAACCTTAAGCACATAGAGAGGAAACTTGATATTATTGCAACTCCTACAAGCATATATTCCTCCCTCATAATAATTTTCAGTAGCATCATGAATGAATTCAACAATATAACCATCACATAAAGCATTCTTTTCATGATCTACAAGCATAGAAAATTTTCTACTCTCCACATAAGCAAAATTCTTCTCATTCGGAATAGTGGGAGCAAACTCAACAAAATAACTGTCATGTGAGGCATAATCCAATTGAAAATTGAAATCATGATGACAAATTTCATGGTTAACATTATTCTTTATAGCATACATGTCATCACAATAATCATCATATATAGCAACTTTGTTCTCATAATCAATTGGAACCTCTTCCGAAATAGTGGAATCATTACTAACTAAAGTTGACACTCTTCCAGATCCACTTTCATAAATATCACACTAAGATTCAACACCCTCCAAAATAGTGGGATCACTAATTCCTAAAGTTGACACTCTTCCAACCCCACTTTAGATTATAGTATTATTCATACTCCAAAATATATAATTGAAGTTCATGGAGCATTCTACAGTTAATATAGACTAACCAATATCCAAGCTCAAAATATATAAGTGAAGAAGATTTAAGTGAAGCACAAAGAGAAATTCTATAAGATCATACTTAAAAGATATAAGTGAAGCACATGAAGCATTCTATAAATCTATGAAGGGCTATCTCATACTAGCATGGTTCTGAAAGCAAAAACAAAAACACAAAGGACACAAATCATGTGAACAAAACAAAAACCGAGGTATACCGTTAATTGTTGAAGAACAAAGATGGGATGCCAACCGGGGCATCCCCAAGCTTAGATGCTTGAGTATCCTTGAAATATTTACTTGCGGTGCCTTGGGCATCCCCAAGACTCAACTCTTGCCTCTCTTTATTCTTCTCATATTGATAGCTCCTCGATCTTTGAACACTTCATCCACACAAAACTTTAACAAAAACTTTGTGAGATCTGTTAGTATAATAAAGCAAATCATTACCTTTAGGTACTGTTGCAAACTTATTCCAATTTCATATTAGAACTATATATACTGTATTCCAACTTCACCATGGTTCATACCCCCCTATACTACCCATAGATTCATCAAAAAAAGCGAACAACACATAGAAAACAGAATCTGTCAAAAACAGGACTGTCTGTAGTAATCTGGAAGTTTAGTAAACTTCTGTAACTCCAAAAAATTCTTAACAAATATGAAAATTAATTAATTTTTTACAGAACTAATGTGCAAAAAGTTTCAGACCCATTTGACTTTCCAGTAAAAAACATAAATTCACGCACTACAGCCAAAGTTTCTGTTTTTGTACTGCACATGGTAACAAGCAATCTAATCATCCTAAAACCAAAGCTTGGCACATTATTTTTATAATACAATGGATATATACAAGGGGATAATTATTTTCAGAGAATCTTCCATGAATTTTTTTACATTTTTTCCATGAGCATGAACACAAGTGTTCAAGGTCGACACTCACTTCTCCCATGCATAACCTTCCAATCACTTCTCTTATTGAAACACTTTTTAGGCATGAGAGGCAAGTAATTTTTTTCTGTATTTTCATTCTTTAAAAAAAATTGTATGTTTCACCCACAACTAAGAAAAACTAAAAAGGGAAAACAAAAACTACTTAGTGAAGAAAGCAAACAAGCATACACGAAAGTATCAACCCCACGCTGTTGCTCCCCGGCAACGGCGCCAGAAAAGAGCTTGATAATGCCCAAGTGCAGGGAATCATCGTAGCAATTCCCAATGGTGAAAGTGATAAGTATGGAGTGTCGAACCCACAAGGAGCTAAAGGTAAGATCAATATTCTCTCAAGTCCTATCTGCCACTGATATGACTCTATGTACACCGAACGTTTGCTTCCAACTAGAAACGAGAAATAAAACTACGTTGTGGGTATGAAGAGGATAACTTTGCATGGTATCGGGGAGCTAAAATATAAAAGTAGGTGCTGTTATCATAAATTTAGAATATATTACTAAATATTATAAATAGCGAGTGTGGAATAATGATGGGTCGGTGTGCGGAATTATCCTAGGCAATCGTTAACAAGACGGTCGTCGTCATTGCAATTTCATATGAGGGAGAGGCATAAGCTAACATACTTTCTCTTCTTGGATCATATGCACTTATGATTGGAACTCTTTCAAGCATCCGCAACTACTAAAGATCATTAAGGTAAAACCCAACCATAGCATTAAATCATCAAGTCCCCTTTATCCCATACGCAACAACCCTCTTACTCAGGTTTATGCTTCTGTCACTCAAGCAACCCACTATAAGCGAATCATGAACATATTGCAACACCCTACCGCGGGAATCCCTCACGCTTGTGCGACACGGAGGGCACAATAGGACAGCACCAAAATAAAACATACAACTCATACCAATCTAGATCATCAATCAACCCAAAGACAAAGGATATCTACTCAAAACATCATAGGATGGCACACATCATTGGATCATAATATGTGGCATAAAGCACCATGTTCAAGTAGGGATTACAGCGGGGTGCGGGAGAGTGGACCGCGGAAAAGAGATGAGGATGGTGATGTTGATGAAGACGATCACCGCGGCGATGATTCCCCTCCCGATGGCACTCTGGCGCCACCGAGAGAGAGGAGGAGAGGTTCTCCCCCTTGTGCTTCCTCCTCCATGGCCTCCCCCTGGATGGGGACAGGTTCTCCCTCTGGTCCTTGGTCTTCATGGCGATGATGGCCCCTCTTGGATCCTCCTTCCTGGCCTCTGGTGATGATGACCCTCCCCGGCAGGGTGCCAGAGAGGGCCTAGATTGATTTCTCGTGGCTACAGAGGCTTGCGGTGGCGGAACTTCCGATCTAGGTTATTTTATGGAGGTTTGCGTATTTATAGGAGAGGTTGGCATCAAGAACAAGTCAGGGGGCCCCACGGGAAATCCACGAGGCGGAGGGGCATGCCCTAGGGGGGTGGGCGCGCCCTCCACCCTCGTGGGGCCCACGGGCCTCCCTTTCGGTAACTCTTCGTTCCAGTATTTTGTATATTTTCCAGAAAAATTCTCCGTTGATTTTCATCGCATTCCGAGAACTTTTATTTCTGCACAAAAACAACACCACGGTAGTTCTGCTGAAAACAGCGTCAGTCCGGGTTAGTTCTAATCAAATCATACCGGAATCATATAAAACTATTGTAAACATGGCATGAATACTTCATAAATTATAGATACGTTGGAGATGTATCACTCACCGCCTCGCGAGCCGTACGAACACACAAAAGAGAAATTTATTTTGAAAATTAGAGATGGAACATACAAATTTGCTTAGAACGGCAAAAGAATTCCGCATATAGGTAGGTATAGTGGACTCATGTGGCAAAACTGGTTTAAAGGATTTTGGATGCACAAGTAGTGATCATACTTAGTGCAAATGAAGGCTAGCAAAAGATTGAGAAGCATCCAACCAAGAAACAAAAGATCTCATAAGCAAGCATTAAGCACAACTAACAACCGAATAATGCACCACAAGTAGGATGTAATTTCATTGCATAACTATTGACTTTCGTGCTTGCATAGGGAATCACAAACCTTAACACCAATATTCTTACTAAAGCATAGTTACTCATAAACATGACTCACATATTACATCAACATATCGCAAAACTATTACAATGAATCAAGTTTATTTTGTCCAATGATCTTCATGTAAGTTTTTATTATATCCCTCTTGAATATCTATCACTTTGGTACTAATTTCATATGTTGCTTTTGATAGCTCAAACAAATCTAAGTGAAGAACAAGAGCATAAAATTTTTCTTCTCTCAAAATAATTTAAGTGAAGCAAGAGAGAATTTCCGAAAAATTTCACTAACTCTCAAATAAATCTAAGTGAAGAATGAGAGCATTTCTTCAAAAATATTAAAGAACACCATGCTCAAAAAGATGTAAGTGAAGCACTAGAGCAATTCCATAGCTCATAAAGTTTTAAGTGAAGCATATAGAGAAATTCTAACAAGTCATAGCATAATTTTGGCTCTCTCAAATAGGTGTGTCCAGCAAGGATTCATGACTAAAAATAAAAAGCAAAAAAAGCAAAGACTCATGTCATACAAGACGCTCCAAGCAAAACTCATGATATGTGATGAATAAAAATATAGCTTCAAGTAAAATACTGATGGTCGCTAGGAGAAAGAGGAGATGCCACTTGGGCATCCCCAAGCTTAGTTGCTTGCTTCTCTTTGGATAATAGCTTGGGATGCCATGGGCATCCCCAATCTTAGGCTCTTCTTACTCCTTATTCCTTCATCCATCGTAATATCACCCAAAACTTCAAAACTTCAATCACACAAAACTCAACAAAACCTCCGTGAGATCCGCTAGTATAAGAAAGCAAATAACTACTATAAGTACTGCTGCAAACCCATTCATATTTTGTTTTTGCATTATATATACTATATTCCAACTTTTCTATGGCTCAAACCCCTCGGAAGAGTCCATATATTCATCAAAATAAGCACACAACACAAAGAAAACAGAATCTGTGAAAACAAAACAGTCTGTAGCAATCTAAAAACTTTCGATACTTCTGTAACTCCAAAAATTCTCGAAAATTAGGACAACCTGGGAAATTTGTATATCAATCTTGTGCAAAAACATCAGAGCAAAAGAACGTTTCTGTGATTTATTAAAATTATTTTTCTAAGCGCAAAAGTTTCTATTTTTCAACAAGGTCAAATCAACTATCACCCAACATGATCTCAAAGGCTTTGCTTGGCACAAACACTAATTAAAACACAAAAAACACAATCATAACAGTAGAATAATTTTGCAAACATTCAAGAATAGAAAGAGAAATAAAAAAATAAATTTTATTCACTGGGTTGCCTCCCAACAAGCTCTTTCTTTATAGCCATTAAGATAGGCTTGAGATTTCAATGATGCTCACATGAAAAATAATAATTGAAACACGAAGAGAGCATCATAAAACTTGAGACAAATAAGTTTAAGTCTAACATACTTCCTATGCATATGCATTTTATAAGCAAACAAATTATCAGGACAAGCAAAAACTAGCATATGCAAGGAAGAAGAAAGAAACAATAACAATCTCGACATACTTCCTATGCATACGCATTTTATAAGCAAACAAATTATCAGGACAAGCAAAAACTAGCATATGCAAGGAAGAAGAAAGAAACAATAGCAATCTCGACATAACGAGAAGTAATTTGGTAACATGAAAATTTCTACGACCATATTTTTCTCTCTCATAATAATTACATGTAGGATCATATTCAAATTCAACAATATAGCTATCATATAAAATTTTCTCTTCATGATCCACATGCACAAAAGTCTTATAATATTCCAAAATAGTGGGATTAACATCAACTAAAGTCAGGACTCTCCAAACCCACATTTATAAAAAAATCATAAGATTGAACACTATGTGAATATGTGGGATTATTTTTACCTAAAGTTGAGTCTCTTCCAAACCCACTTTGAATACTATTGCAAACATTATTATCAATAGCATATTCATCATGTGGCATAAACAAAATTTCAAGATCATAAGAAGAATCACCCCAATCATGATCATAGCAATAAGTAGTGGACATAGCAAAATTAGCATCCCCAAGCTTGGGGTTTTGCACATTATTAGCACAATTGACATTAATAGAATTTATAATAACATCATTTCAATCATGCTTTTCATCTAAGGAACTATCATGAATTACTTAAAAAAATTCTTCTTTTAACACTTCATCACAATTTTCAGATTCATAAATCTCAAGCAAAACTTCATAAAGATAATCTAGTGAACTCAATTCACTAGCAATGGGTTCATCATAATTAGATCTTTTGAAAAGATTAGCAAGTGGATGAGGATCCGTATCAATAGATTTTTAGCAAGCGAAGATGCAAGCAAATAGAAGGCACAAGCAAACACGAGATCTGACAAGAAAAAGGCGAACGAAAAAGAGGGCGAATAAAACGGCAAATGGTGTGAAGTGGGGAGATGAAAACGAGAGGCAGATGGCAAATAATGTAAATCGCAAGGAGATCAGATTTGTGATTAGAAACCTGATAGATGTTGATGATGTAACCCCGGCAACGGCGCCTTAAATTCCTTTTGATGCGGCTTGAACTACGTCGTTATTTACCCAAAGAGGAAGGGATGATGCAGCACAGCTACGGTACATATTTCCCTTAGTGATGAGACCAAGGTTATCGAACCAGTCGAAGAACCATGCAACACCACGTAAACAGCTCCTGCACACAAAGAACAAATACTTGCAACCCGACGTAAGAGAGGGGTTGTCAATCCCTCACGGGTAAAAAGATAGGTAAAATTGTAGTAGATTTGATAAATAGATCTCGCGGGAACGTGGGATAAAATGAATAACAATAAATTTCAGCCAAATATTTTTGTATTTTTGGATTAATAGATCTGAAAAATAAAAGCAAATAAAAATATATCGCGAAGGCAAATATAATAAAGAAGAGACCCGGGGCCGTAGATTTCACTAGTGGCTTCTCTAAAGAAAAATAGCATACTGTGGGTAAACGAATTACTGTTGGGAAATTGATAGAGCTTCAAATAATCATGACGATATCCAGGAAATGGTCATTATATAGGCACCACGTCCCAGATTAGTAGACCGACTCCTGCCTGCATCTACTACTATTACTCCACACATCGACCGCTATCCAGCATGCATCTAGTGTATTAAGTTCATGGAGAAACAGAGTAATGCAATAAGAGCGATGACATGATGTAGAAAAGATCTATTTATGTAGAAATAGACCCCATCTTTTTATCCTTAATAGCAATGATACATACGTGTCGGTTCCCCTTCTGTCACTGGGCACTATGAACCCATCACAAAGCACCTCTTCCCATGGCAAGAAAAATCGATCTAGTTGGCCTAACTAAACCAAATATTCGAAGCAGAAATATGAGGCAATAAGTAATCAAGCATATAAGAGATCAAAAGACTCAAATAACTTTCATGGATAAAAACATAGATCTGATCATAAACTCAAAGTTCATAGGATCCCAACAAACACACCGCAAAAAGAGTTACATCAAATAGATCTCCAAGAGACCATTGTATTGAGAATCAAAAGAGAGAGAGGAAGCCATCTAGCTACTAACTACGGACCCGTAGGTCTACAATGAACTACTCACGCATCATCGGAGAGGCACCAATGAGGATGATGAACCCCTCTGTGATGCTTTCTAGATTGGATCTGTGGTTTCTGGAACTTGCGGCGGCTGGAATTGATTTTCATCGACTCTCCTAGAGTTTCTGGAATGTTGGGGTATTTATAGAGCAAAGAGGCGGTGCGGGAGGCCACCGAGGTGGGCATAACCCACCTGGGCGTGCCTTGGCCCCCAGGCGCGCCCTGGTGGGTTGCGCCCCCCTCGGGGCACCCCTCTGGTACTTCTTCGACCCATCTTGTGTCTTCTGGTCCTGGAAAAATCTCCAAAAAGTTTTGCTGCGTTTGGACTCTGTTTGGTATTGATTTTCTGCGAAGTAAAAAAACAAGCAAAAAATAGCAAGTGGCACTGGGCACTATGTCAATAGGTTAGTCTAAAAAATGATATAATGTTGCTATAAAATGATTGTAAAACATCCAAGAATGATAATATAACAACACGGAACAATCAAAAATTATAGATACGTTGGAGACGTATGAGTAGCCTTCGGAGCTGCATCACACTGATCGTCTTTCGAGAGATGACGTCGAAAAAGTTGCAGAGACCAATAAGCGTGTCATGGACGTGCTTGTCCATTATCCCTCTAAGGGCAACAATTAATATCTGCATCATCATCACATGACAGTTATGGGACTTCATCCCGCTGAACCTTTTCTTCTTCGTGTCTAGAAATCTGCTTATGTTCCCACAGTAACCAGAACTAACTTTGATTCCGGTAAGGCACTTGAAGAATTTATCGATCTCAGCCAGACTTAAGGTGAAGCAAGAAGGGGGGCAATAATCCTCTTTGTTCACTTTTTTGCCCTTCTTCTCCCGCGCCTCCGTCTCCGTCTCCTTTGACTTTTTACGGGGCGGCATGTGCAGATCTGCCCTGATATTCAAATCTTGCATGTTTCTTCTTTCCTTCGGCCCATCATTGGTCTTATCCGGTATGTTCATCAGTGTCGCAACCAAGCTCTCAAGGACAATCTTACATATATGCATTTGATCAAGGCAATGAGGCGTGTCGAGTTTGTGCCAGTACTCCAAGTCCCAGAAAACAAACCTCGTCTTCCAAACCTTCAGCAGCGGCTCTGGTGCCTTTTTCATCGTCTTTCCCGGCGTGGGGCACCATTCCCAATTTTTCAACATCTCATCGATTTTGGTGCCGCTCTGCTTACGTGGACGTCCTTGATGCTCAACCTCACCATTGAATAGATATCCATGGTTTCTCCACAGGTCGTCCTTCTTGAGCCATCTTTGATGCCCCATGTACACGATTTTCCCAGACCCGCCATCTTTCGTTCGCGTTAGCTGCTGAGACGGTGTATCATCCATGCACCACGTGCATCCGCAATATCTGTGGCATAGCTAGCCTGCGACATATCCGTAACCAAGATAGTCGTGCACAGTCTTGATTAGCACGGCTCTCATATAGAAATACTCGCCTTTGCTGGCGTCCCATGTCTTGGCTGGTGTTTTCCATAACGTGTCTAACTCCTCTTGAAGTAGCCCTAGATACATATTAATATTATTTCCCAGTTGTTTCGGCTCTTGAATCAGCATGCTCATGTGTATGTACTTCGACTTCATGCACAACCAGGGGGATGTTGTACATCCATACAAACACGAGCCATGTTCTATGGTTGGTGTTCTGGTTGCCAAACGGATTCATGCCATCGGTACACGCGCCAAGCACAATGTTCCTTGCATCACATGCGAAATATTGATATTCGCCATTTGTCGTGGTTTTGTCACGGCAGATGTCCTTGTGAAAGGACTTAGGTGTGCAGCCATCGCAACGTAGGTTAGCTTAAAGGGGTTGAACGGCACGAGAGACACGAGTTTACCTAGGTTTGGCTCCTCACCAACGAGGTAATTAAAAGCCTGCTTCCTGCTTTGTGTTGTATTGATTGAGTACCGATTACAAGGGAGCGAAATCGCTTAACCTAGCTCTCGATTGATTGCAACTTGAGTTAACCCGCCGTAGGGTCTTGCCTTTATATACACAGGTCGAGGCCCTGGGCTTACAAGAGTCCTGGTTGGGTAATAATATATGACGGTCCCTAGTTCTAAGTCGCCTTGAATTACTGGGCAAGTCATCGTCAGGCGGCTTACAACGCCGATTCTCGCACCATCTTCTAGGCTTGGGCCTTCGGCTCCTCACCACGTAATTCACCCTCCGGGTTCCATGTCTGATTTCTTAGGCCTACTTAGGCCTTATCTCTGAGTTGCCAATAGTATAACCCGGCCCCTCCTGGGCAGGTCACACCGTGGGGTTATATCCCCAACATTAGGCCCCAGATTGATTTGAACTTGTTCATGTCAATCTTCACTGTTTATGGTTGGCGAGTCTTCTTTGATTCCTTCCAATGCTTAACCTTGAACGAATCCTCGTAACCCGCCATGACGTCATGTGAAAATAAATCCAGAAAAACTTATGACATCACAACGAATCTTTATTCATTAACTAGCTGTCCGAGAATCGAGGCGCCTCCTCTGTTAAGATAATCATGATGCCTCCTCGATTTCCATGCGACATTTCACTGTTTCACCAACTTTTCCATATAAATAGGCAGCGGGTATCCCTTTTCACTTTTACTCCCGCCGCCCCCTCTTCTTCTTCTTCCTTGCGTCATCCATCGTCACCGAAGCTCCGCCGCCGCCGCTAAACCGCACCAACTACTCTGCGGAGGCTGCTGCATCAACCTGTTCGGACCAGAAAACTGCGGCACCCATCCGGTCTTCACCCGAATCATTAGGTAACATCCTTTCCTTTCTCAAATCCACATTAGGTCATATTAGTTCTTGACAGTTCGTCGGTGTTCGTCCATATTCAACAATGCTCTGCCTAGAAGCCGTACCTTAATCCAAAAACAAATCAGAAATAGTGCGGTAGCAGTTTTAGCCTTTATCTCATATCCTAGATAGATCCCTTCTTCATGCGCATCAATACCCAGTTTGCTAGTTCTTCCACTACCACGTTCTAGGTTTGTTTAGCAATTATGCATCTTTTTCCGAACTGCTATAGATCTGTGATTGTAGCTGCAATCTGCAAAATTTGTTTGTCCAACACTTAGAAAAATTAAACAAACTTGAATCTGTAGGTAGTTGACCCGCCCTTCACCTTACGTGCGTCTTAGCAATGAACTTGTAACCCTCCGGTATGCTACCGGCTTAGACTGCCACCACTTAATCTGCTATAGCTTAATCAATCTGAAACTCGCCTTACCCTCCTGAATAGGGCGGCTTATAATATCTCCATGATTCCTCATAATGTCCTTATAACCATGACTAGTTAGCTATTGAAATGTCATTATAATCTTTTAGGCGGCTTAGTATTGCAATATTAACTCGCCATAGTGTTATTCCTTGACCACGGCTTGTTATTTTGGCTCATCGTGACTAAAGCACCCACCTCTTGTTACTGGATTGCCTCCAGAGTCACAGAGGACACACTCATCGATTATGTGACCATGGGGGTTTTACCTGCCAAAGAGGTCATCCACTTGCGGGTTCCAGGCTCTGAATTTCTTCCTCAACCCCAAGAGGGTGAAGTTGTGGTTTTCACAGACCACCTACTCCGCGGCTTCTCACCGCCCGGCTCAAAATTCTTCTGAGACGTTCTGCATTTCTATAATCTTCATCCAGAAGATATCGGCCCCAACTCTATCTCCAACATATGCAACTTTCAAGTATTCTGTGAAGTGTACCTTGGGGAAGAACCCTTTGCTGATCTGTTCAGAGACTATTTTTATACTAAACGCCAGATTGAGATGTCAGATGGGCCCAGTCTTGGGCTTGGAGGTGTTTCTATTCAGAGGCAGAGAGATGTAACTTTCCCTTTAGCCGCCTTGCCAAGCCACCCCAAAGATTGAACTATACTTGGTTCTACTACAAGGACACCTCCCCAGCCGGAGAGAACCCCTGCTGGGTTACCGCCCCTACCACTCACCAACATGGTCAATACGCCTCCATTTTTTCAAAGGTCCGGGCTTTGATTGCCAATGGTTTAACCGGAATTGATCTGATCCACTGAGCCGGTGTGGCGGCTTAATGTGCCAATATGCGGGTGATACAAAAGACCCACAACGCTTCAACCCAACACAGCCTACTGAGAAAGATAACAACGCCACTGTTAAGTCGCTTCTTGGGGAGTCATTTGAAAATTGTAGCAAAACGTGTCTGAACCCTTTCTACACCCTTAACCCGGCTCCAACTGTAAGCGTCTTGAACAAAACTTCATCTTGCTTGTTTATCTCTTGTATATAAATTTTTTTAACCTTATTGCTCATGTAAAAACAGGACGACTCTCCTTTTTGGAGGAAGAAAATGCCAGCCGCCACTCCAGCCAAGAAGCCCAGAGGAAAGACTCAAGCCAGAGGCCGCCGTAAGAAACAAATGGTAGAAGAACTTCTTGAGCTAGATGAGTCGGAGGTAGAACTTGACTCCCTCGGCCTTCTTTTTACGCAACTTATTGATGATGATTCCTCTCGGGATGACGCGGATACAAGCAAGGCCCCTAAAGCAGAGGTAATCCCTGTCTCATCCAACTCAGAACCCTTACCAAGAAAGAAAACTCAGCGGGTCATCAAGATTACCCATGGGTAAGTACTTTAATTTGTTCATAAATGACTTGTAGTGATATACTCATGAAATCATGTATTCTTGTCATAGAGGCATAGCAAAGCCGGGTAAGAAACAAATGGTGGCAGCTCTTCAAAGGACCCCAAAACAGCTAAGCCGGAGAGGCAGGTGTGACGCCCCCGATTCGACCGTAAACTAATCATACATGAAAATGTGTACGATCAAGATCAGGGACTCACGGGAAGATATCACAACACAACTCTAGACACAAATAAAATAATACAAGCTTTATATTACAAGCCAGGGGCCTCGAGGCCTTGAATACATAGCTCGATACAAAAGAGTCAATGGAAGCAACAATATCTGAGTACAAACATTAGTTAAACAAGGATGCCTTAAGAAGGCTAGCACAAAAGCAACACGATCGAAAAGGCAAGGCCTCCTGCCTGGGAGCCTCCTAACTACTCCTAGTCGGCGGCGGCCTCCATGTAGTAGTAAGCACCCTCGTGGTAGTAGTAGTCGTCGGTGGTGTCGTCTGGCTCCTGGGCTCCACCATCTGGTTGCGACATTCGGAATGAACGGAAAAGGGAGAAAGGAGGGAGTAAAGCAACCGTGAGTACTCATCCAAAGTACTCGGCAAGGAAGGATCCACACTACATATGCAACATTATCAAAGGGAGGCTGTATATGTGGACTGGGCTGCAGAAATGGCAGAACAGAGGGGAGAGCCTATTCCTATCGAAGACTAGCATCTTCAAGCAGCTCCAAGCATCTTGCAGCATTCAGAAGAGTACAGAGTAGCATAAAGTAAAGTAGTAGTAGTGTTATCAACCTCGCCCAGAGATCCTTTCTCGACTCCCTGTGAGAAAGCAATCCCAGAGCCATACTATCCAGTTATCACCTCAAGTATCCAGTTCTAGTTGTTTCGATCGGGATACAACTCCGAGTGTCCGTTACCGTAGGACAGGCTATCGATAGATGTATTCTTCCCTGCAGGGGTGCACCAACTTACCCACCACACTCGATTAACTCCGGCCGAACACACTTGCTTGGGTCATGCCCGGCCTTGGCCAAACAATACGCCGCAACCCGACCTAGGCTTAATAGAGCGGTCAGCACGCCGGACTAAACCTATGCCCCCAGGGGTCTTGGGCCATTGCCCCGAGAACTCCTTCACGTTGCGTATGCGGCCGGTGAGCAGACCTAGCTACCTCCTTTAACAAGGCAGGTGCTTACGCAGTCCAACCCGGCGCGTGCCACTCAGTCGCTGACGTCTATTAAGCTTCGGCTGATGCATACAACGCAGAACGCCCATACTATGCCCACGTGATGGTTAGTGCTATCAGGCCAGAGGCTCCTCGGATCAAATATCCAAACCGTTAGTGTGTTGGTAGTGTGGTCACGAGCAGAGACTCATGAAAGATGTGACCCCGTCGCCCCGCCTCGGGGACTTGCGGCAAGGGCTAAGAATGCCCGGCCACACCTCGTATTCAACTCTCGGGTACCCTCCAGGTCGACCCGTCTCCACATCACTCGCAGGTACCCCTCAGGGTCGACCCGCCTTTAGTAACATGGTTCAGTGTAAAGTCATAGTAACCATAGTAACTGTGTGTCTAACACCAAGGGAACCCTGAGGAACCACCCTCGATGGATTCCACTCGATGTAATCATCAAGGTGAACGTAAGAGGAACCACCCTCGAGGTTCACACTTGAGGGGTTGCACGACAGAGTCGTATCGGAAGTGGTTAAGGCGGAATCACCCTCGATGACCACGACCGAATAGCTACACTACAGAGATCTCATCAGGAGTGATGTATGAGGTTCCACCCTCGGCACTCGATGGTATCTCTGCAGAGTCGAGCAACAAAAGGGGCGTGATGTGATGTGAGGTGTCGGGCTCTGGTCGTCGATCACGTTGCTCAAGTCGTTGATGATGAAGCAGGGGCAACAAGGATAAGGTGGGGGTCACTGATGGATCACTAACCAATCTATACTAAGCAGTTTAGGATAAGCAGGTAAGGTAACAATAAGCAGGTTACAAAAGCAGGCTATGCATCAGAATAGGAGCAAACAATAACAATAGCGAAATCTAATGCAAGCATGAGAGAATGGAATGGGCGATATCGGGATGATCAAAGGGGGGCTTGCCTGGAGGCTTTGCTGAAAAGGAAGAAGGGTCGTTGGTGACATAGTCGATCACAGGGGCGGCATCGGTCTAGGGGTCTACCGAAGAGAAGAGGGGGAAGAAACAATAAATATAAAGCAAACATAGCATCACAAAGCATAACATGGCAATATTTTGTGCCGGGAGTGTTCTAACGTAGTGCTGCACGATACAGGTGAAGGTGGAATTCAACCGGGAAGGTATTCCCGGTTCCGGACCTGTGTCAGACAGATGACCGGAGGGGGAATGTTCCATGTTCAGATAGTTAGAGGCATCTGACAGGTAAAAGGACCGCATATTCGTATTCGTTGGATTTTTCTAAGGAACTTTCATGTAGAAAACATTTTCATCCGAGTTACGATTTATTTCCTATGAATTTCTAAAGTTTAAAACATTTTCTAAGATTATTTAGATTAACAGAATTAACAGAAAAGGAATATGACATCAGCATTGCGTGGGGATGATGTCAGCAGTCAAAAGACTCGCTGACCAGGTCAAACCTGCCTTTTGGGGCCAGCAGGACCCACATGTCACAGTCGGAGGGCTAAACTAAGTTTAACTAAGACTAAACAGGGTTAATTAGCACCTAGACCCCACCTGTCACTATCTTAAATAACTAACTAATTAATTTTAATTATAAAACCGGTTTAGTTAAACTAATTACATGGTGGGGCCCGCATGTCAGTGTGACAGAGAAGCCTAGTCAGCACGTTGACTGGTCAAACCAGTCAATGTGGACCCTTGGGCCCAGCGTCAGTGTCTCAGGGGGCCCATTTGTCATGCCACGTCACTAAAGGCGGGTCGACCCTGAGGGGTACCCGCGAGTGATGTGGAGACGGGTTGACCTGGAGGGTACCCGAGAGTTGAATACGAGGCATGGTCGGGCATTCTTAGCCCTTGCTGAAGTCCTCGAGACGGGGCGACAGGGTCACATCTTTCGTGAGTCTCTGCTCGTGACCGCACTGCCAACACACTAACGGTTTGGATATTTGATCCGAGGGGCCTCTGGCCAGATAGCACTAACCATCACGTGGGCATAGTATGGGCGTTCTGCGTCATATGCATCAGCCGAAGCTTAATAGACGTCAGCGACTGAGCGGCGCGCGCCGGGTTGGACTATGTAAGCACCTGCCTTGTTAAAGGAGGTAGCTAGGTCTGCTCACCGGCCGCGTACGCAACATGCAGGAGTTCTCGGGGCGACGGCCCAAGACCCCTGGGGGCATAGGTTTAGTCCGGCGTGTTGACCTCTCTATTAAGCCTAGGTCGGGTTGCGGCGTATTGTTTGGCCGAGGCCGGGCATGACCCAGGAAAGTGTGTTCGGCCGGAGTTAATCGAGCGTGGTGGGTAAGTTGGTGCACCCCTCCAGGGAAGAAGACATCTATCGATAGCCTATCCAATGGTAACGGACACTCGGAGTTGTATCCTGATCGATACAACTAGAACTGGATACTTGAGGTGATAACTGGATAGTATGGCTCTGGGATTGCTTTCTCGCAGGGAGTCGAGAAAGGATCTCTGGGCGAGGTTGATAACACTACTACTACTTTACTTTATGATATTATGTACTCTTCTGAATGTTGTTAGATGCTTGGAGCTGCTTGAAGATGCTAGTCTTCGATAGGACTAGGCTCTCCCCTCTGTTCTGGCATTTCTGCAGCCCAGTCCACTGATGCGTCTCCAACATATCTATAATTTTTTATTATTCCATGCTATTATATTATCTGTTTTGGATGTTTAATGGGCTTTATTATGCACTTTTATATTCTTTTTGAGACTAACCTATTAACCGAAGGCCCAGTGCAAATTGTTGTTTTTTTGCCTATTTGAGTGTTCTGCAGAAAAGGATTATCAAACGGAATCCAAACGGAATGAAACCTTCACGAGGATCATTTTTGGAACAAACGCAATCCAGGAGACTTGGAGTGGACGTCAAGGAAGCAACGAGGAAGCCACGAGGCAGGAGGGCGTGCCCAGGGGGTTAGGCGCCCCCACCCTTGTGGGCCCCTCGTGGCTCCACCGACCTACTTCTTTCGCCCATATATACTCATATACCCTGAAAACATCCGAGAGCACCACGAAACCTATTTCCACCGCCCCAACCTTCTGTACCCGTGAGATCCCATCTTGGGGGCTTTTCCAGCGCTCCGCCGGAGGGGGAATCGATCACGGAGGGCTTCTACATCAACACCATGGCCTCTCCGATGATGCGTGAGTAGTTTACCACAGACCTTCGGGTCCATAGTTATTTGCTACATGGCTTCTTCTCTCTCTTTGGATCTCAATACAAATTTCTCCTTGATCTTCTTGGAGATCTATTAGCTGTAATTCTTTTTGCGGCGTGTTGTCGAGATCCGATGAATTGTGAGTTTATGATCAAGATCATCTATGAACAATATCTGATTCTTCCCTGAATTCTTTTATGCATGATTTAAATATCTTTGCAAGTCTCTTTGAATTATCAGTTTGGTTTGGCCTACTATATTGATCTTTCTTGCAATGGGAGAAGTGCTTAGCTTTGGGTTCAATCTTGCGGTGTCCTTTCCCAGTGACAGCAGGGGCAGCAAGGCACGTATTGTATTGTTGCCATCGAGGATAAAAAGATGGGGTTTATATCATATTGCTTGAGTTTATCCCTCTACATCATGTCATCTTGCCTAATGCATTACTCTGTTCTTATGAACTTAATACTCTAGATGCATGTTGGATAGCGGTCGATGTGTGGAGTAATAGTAGTAGATGCAGAATCGTTTCGGTCTACTTGTCATAGACGTGATGCCTATATACATGATCATGCCTAGATATTCTCATAACTATGAGCTTTTCTATCAATTGCTCGACATTAATTTGTTCACCCACCGTAAATTATGCTACCTTGAGAGAAGCCACTAGGGAAACCTATGGCCCCCGGGTCTATCTTCCATCATATTAATCTCCCTTCAACTAGCTATTTCTGTCGCCATTTATTTTTGCAATCTTTACTTTTCAATCTATACAACAAAAAAACCAAAAATATTTACCTTATTATCTTTATCAGATCTCACTTTTGCAAGTGGCCGTGAAGGAATTGACAACCCCTTTATCGTGTTGGTTGCAAGGTTCTTGATTGTTTGTGTAGGTACGAGGTACTTGCATGTAGTCTCCTACTGGATTGATACCTTGGTTCTCAAAACTGAGAGAAATACTTACGCTACTTTGCTCCATCACCCTTTCCTCTTCAAGGGAAAACCAACGCATGCTCAAGAGGTAGCAAGAAGGATTTCTGGCGCCGTTGCCAGGGATATCTATGCACAATTCAAGACATACCAAGTACCCATCACAAACTCTTCTCCCTCACATTACATTATTTGTCATTTGCCTCTCGTTTTCCTCTCCACCACTTCACCTTTGCCGTTTTATTCGCCCTCTTTTTCTGTCCGTCTCTTTTCGCTTGCTCCTTCTGTGTTTGTGTGTTGGATTTATTGTTTGTCATGATGGCTCAAGACAATACTAAATTGTGTGACTTTTCCAATACCAACAAGAATGATTTTATTAGCACTCCGATTGCTCCTATTACCGATGCTGAATCTTGTGAAATTAATGCTGCTTTGTTGAATCTTGTCATGAAAGATCAATTTTCTGGCCTTCCTAGTGAAGATGCCGCTACCCATCTAAACAACTTTGTTGATTTGTGCGATATGCAAAAGAAGAAAGATGTGTATAATGATATTGTTAAATTGAAGCTATTTCTGTTTTCACTTAGAGATCGTGCTAAAACTTGGTTTTCTTCTTTGCCTAAAAATAGTATTGATTCATGGAATAAGTGCAAAGATGCTTTTATCTCTAAGTATTTTCCTCCCGCTAAGATCATCTCTCTTAGAAACGATATTATGAATTTTAAGCAACTTGATCATGAGCATGTTGCACAATCTTGGGAGAGGATGAAATTAATGATACGTAATTGCCCTACACATGGTTTGAATTTATGGATGATTATACAAAAAATTTATGCCGGATTGAATTTTGCTTCTAGAAATCTTTTAGATTCGTCCGCGGGAGGCACTTTTATGGAAATCACTTTAGGAGAAGCTACTAAACTCCTAGATAATATTATGGTCAATTATTCTCAATGGCACACCGAAAGATCTACTAGTAAAAAGGTTCATGCGATAGAAGAGATTAATGTTTTGAGTGGAAAGATGGATGAACTTATGAAATTGTTTTCTAATAAGAGTGTTTCTTCTGATCCTAATGATATTCCTTTGTCTACTTTGATTGAGAATAATAATGAGTCTATGGATGTGAATTTTGTTGGTAGGAACAATTTTGGTAACAACGTGTATAGAGGAAACTTTAATTCTAGGTCGTTCCCTAGTAATTCCCTAACAATTATTTTGACAACCAATTGGCTTTCTCCTTTTGCACGGACGAGGATGCCACTGTTAATGCAGTCCTGCAAGCTAGTGATCCTGGTGAGTTGTTCCAACTCCCCCTCTCGGCTCAAGCCCACGATGAAATCAGGGCGATCCAAGGGCAGTGCGCTCATGTTGCAATAGTGCCTGAGGAGCAAGACATTTGGGCCTGCTCGATCGCCAATCGATTCTCCCCCAGCGTGTATTACACGCACTGCTTCAGGGAGGTCGAGGTTGATGAGGCGTTTGCATGGCTCTGGAAGGCCATGTTGGAAATATGCCCTAGAGGCAATAATAAATTGGTTATTATTATATTTCCTTGTTCATGATAATCGTTTATTATCCATGCTAAAATTGTATTGATAGGAAACTCAAATACATGTGTGGATACATAGAGAACACCATGTCCCTAGTAAGCCTCTAGTTGACTAGCTCGTTGATCAATAGATGGTTACGGTTTCCTGACCATGGACATGGGATGTCGTTGATAACAGGATCACATCATTAGGAGAATGATGTGATGGACAAGACCCAATCCTAAGCCTAGCACAAGATCGTGTAGTTCGTTTGCTGAGAGCTTTTCAAATGTCAAATATCATTTCCTTAGACCATGAGATTGTGCAACTCCCGGATATCGTAGGAATGCTTTGGGTGTACCAAACATCACAACGTAACTGGGTGGCTATAAAGGTGCACTACAGGTATCTCCGAAAGTGTCTGTTGGGTTGGCACGAATCGTGACTGGGATTTGTCACTCCGTGTAAACGGAGAGGTATCTCTGGGCCCACTCGGTAGGACATCATCATTATGTGCACAATGTGACCAACGAGTTGATCACGGGATGATGTGTTACGGAACGAGTAAAGAGACTTGCTGGTAACGAGATTGAACAAGGTATCGGGATACCGATGATCGAATATCGGGCAAGTAACATACCGGTAGACAAAGGGAATTGAATACGGGATTGATTGAATCCCCAACATCGTGGTTCATCCGATGAGATCATCGTGGAACATGTGGGAGCCAACATGGGTATCCAGATCCCGCTGTTGGTTATTGGCCGGAGAACGTCTCGATCATATCTGCATGGTTCCCGAACCCGTAGGGTCTACACACTTAAGGTTCGATGACGCTAGGGTTATAGGGAATAGATATACGTAGTTACCGAATGTTGTTCGGAGTCTCGGATGAGATCCTGGACGTCACGAGGAGTTCCGGAGTGGTCCGGAGGTAAAGATTTATATATGGGAAGTCCCGTTTTAGCCACTGGAAAAGTTTCGGGTGCTATCGGTAACGTACCGGGACCACCGGGAGGGTCCCGGGGGTCCACCAGGTGGGGCCACCGGCCCCAGAGGGCTGCGTGGGCCAAGTGTGGGAGGGGACCAGCCCCAGGTGAGCTGGTGCGCCCTCCCACAAGAGGCCCAAGGTGCAGGGAAGGGGGGAAGGGGGAAACCCTAGGCTCATATGGGCCTAAGGCCCACCTAGTGGTGCGCCCCCCTCTCTCCCCCCTTGGCCGCCCCTCCAAGTCCCATCTAGGGCTGGCCGCACCCCTTGGGGGGAACCCTAGATGGGGGCGCAGCCCCTCCCCCTCCCCTATATATTGTGTGGGTTTTGGGGCTGCCAGAAACACGAGAACATCTCTCTCTTGGCGCAGCCCTACCCCTCTCCCTCCTCATCTCTCGCAGTGCTTGGCGAAGCCCTGCTGGAGTGCCATGCTCCTCCATCACCACCATGCCATTGTGCTGCTGCTGGACGGAGTCTTCCCCAACCTCTCCCGCTCTCCTTGCTGGATCAAGGCGTGGGAGACGTCACCGGGCTGCACGTGTGTTGAACGCGGAGGCGTCGTGGTTCGGCGCTTAGATCGGAATCAACCGCGATCTGAATCGCTACGAGTACGACTTCTTCATCCGCGTTCTTGAAACGCTTCCGCATCGCGATCTACAATGGTATGTAGATGCACTCCCCTTCCCCTCGGTGCTAGATTACTCCATAGATTGATCTTGGTGATGCGTAGAAAATTTTGAATTTCTGCTACGTTCCCCAACAGGCCAAAAGCCCCATCAAATTTAAAGTGTTCTGCTGGCTTCTCATGGTCGATCGTCTAAACACAAGGAATATGCTCAAACGCCGTCACTACAACATCCAGAACAATAACTACACCTGCTTATTATGTGACCGCCCCCCTGAAGAGATGGTGGAACATCTCTTTTTTCACTGTCCTTTTAGTAAGCTTTGCTGGGCCAAGCTGGGGATCTTTTTGCCAAGTAATGAGAATCATCTCAGACTGATACATGTTGGCAAGCAGAAGTGGAGCCACCCCCTCTTCATGGACATTTTCATGCTGGCTGCTTGGAGTATTTGGAAAGAAAGAAACAATGAGCACTTTAGAAGGGTGCCAGACTCCTTTGGTTCTTGGCTAGCATGTTTCAAGGACTTGATGGGACTGCTTATGCATAACTGTAAACAGGAGCTGCACCCCTTCATCTCCACGTTCCTCCAAGGGCCGTGACCTAGTTCTTTCCTTCATCTCTTGCTTTAGCTGTGTACACCTGCCTGTTGTTCTCTTCTGCATAGCTATAGTTATGACCTGGGGGCCTTAATCCCACCCTTGTAACTTTATGGTATGAGTTAATACAAAAGTCACTGGGAGCCTCTCCCACTGTCATTAACCCCTAAAAAAACAATTCCGAAAAATCCCCATGTCCATTTTTCGAATTAGCTACTGTTCTGCCCTAAAACATATTTTAGAGTTGTTAAACATGCAAAGTAATGCCACCATGTTAAACTATGCATTTTCTACCCCATTTACATATAAAGAACATTTAAATTGGAGTTACGGTTATTTAGTTATGAAATAAATCATTTTAGCATGGCATTTATGCAAAATAAATGCAAAAATCACTTTAAACATTTTAAATATGAGTGAAAGTAGCATATTATGAAACTAGATGAAATTCTAAGAACTTTACATGTTGAAAACATTTTAATATGATGCATGGTTCTGGAATTATTATATGCATGATGTTGAGGGTTTTCCTGCAAAACAGTAAATCCTGGAAAAATAACAAATCGCAGATCTTAAAAAAACACATACGGGCTGAATCTGAACAGGCACTGGGCGGCTGGGCTGCTCACCGGCTTGGCCCAGGTCGGTGGAGGTGTTGGGCAGGCAGAGCCAGCTCGGCCGAGGCGAGGCCGGCCCAGGCGCGTGCGGATCTGGCAGGTGACTCGATCGAGTCAACGTGGTCGAGTGAGAGCCGGCGTCCTCGCTGAAAAGCTCGACGCGGCTCGAAGCAGAGGGCGAGGCCGACGACTGGCAACGGCGGCGCGGCAGGTGAAGCAGAGGAGGTCCGGCGAGGGAACGACAAGGAGGTGGCTCCGGTAGGTGGGTTGAGGGACTTGGCCGGCGCCGGGGCTTGGCGTTCGATCTGGAGCAGGGAAGACATGGGACGGCGCGATGTAGAGGACGCAGGGGAGGCAGCGGCAGGGACTTGCGGTGGCGGGCGCACAGGGAAGGCCGGCGAGGAGCAGTTTCCGGTGGAGCCGCGAGGGACTTGGGCGCGACGGTGGAGGCGCGCTGTTGCGTTCGACGCGAGGCAGGGAGCGGTCAACGCGAGGAGATCGGGAGGAGCGGTTGGTGCGGGAAGCGACGATGGGCAGCGGTGGCTGGGAGCAGAGCTCCGGCGAGCGGGGCGAAGGGGCGGCGAGGTCTTGGCCGTCCGGATCTGGCCGGGAACGGGCTTGGACGGCGCCGGTGCAGGGATGATGCGGGGACGGACTTGGTGCGGGGGAGCTCGGGCCCTGGGAGGTCTCTGCGAGGTCAGGAACGAGATGAGGAACTAAGGAAAAAGAGAAGAATGGAAGGGAGGCGGGGCGGCGCTGTTCCTGGTGGTGGTGCTCGTCTTCGGTGAGCTGGCAGGAGCACGGGACGATGGCGGGGCCGAGCAGAGGAAGCTCCTCTTCCCTGGATCGAGAGGAGACAGGGGCTTCGGGAGAGCGGGGAGGATCTCCTATCCTTGGATCGTGCGCGCGAGGCAGAGACGGCGGGGACTGGGAGGCGAGGTGTTGTTGGTGGTGGATCGGGGCCGGTTGAGAGCTGCAACGCCAGTTGGGCAGGCGCACAGATCGAGGGAGGTGGGTGGCCAGAGCTGGTTGGGGAGGGACGGATCTGGGAGGATCCCGAGAGAGAAGGGAGTTTGTCAGGTGGCGGCGGAGTCTGCGGGATGGATTGATTGGACAGGCTAGTCAGGGTTTCATCTTTATATAGAGCACGAGGATTTTGGTCAGGGCGTAATCGGACCCTTCGTTTAAAATCGAATGGTCGAGATAAATAGGCTAGGACAGCTCAAATAAGAAACCGGAGATATTTTAGGGATGTTTGGGGATGATCTGGACCCATCGGTCATGACCGTGCGTTCGTGTTCGTGAGAGGTTTCGGATGGGCGCGAGGGATTTGACAAAAGGCCACGGAGACAAGAGGTTTGATGGGCTCAGAAAAGAGAGAGAAGAGAGCGGTCCGGTTTATCTGAGAGAAGGTCAACCGAGACAAGGAAGAAGCGGCAACTACGAGCGGATGCAAGTTTTGAAAACAATGACGGCAACGAGTGCCGACGCAATGCGAATGATGCGATGATGAATGTAACAAACAAATAATCAACACAACTGACACGCAAAACATGGTAGGCATCTGAAGTGTCGGCCTCGGGGCTTTACAACACTCCTCCACTTACAAGAGATTTCTTCCCGAGATCTAGGGTTGGCACCGAAGAGAAACGGAGGAGGAAGAGGTAAAACAAAGTTGCTTCTTTGACAAACGAGTGAAACCAACAAACCTTGGAAGGTTGAAACTTGAAGAAATGACATGACGGAGATAATGAAATTGAAACACTCCGTGAGGAACAAGGAATACGACGAGAACAAAGAGGCTGAAGGGATAAGATAGGCTTTGAAACCATTCTGATTAACCGAAATAGAGAAGGAGTAAGAACGAAAGAACTCAGACAACACTCCGGTTGAAAAGAGAGGCAAGACCTCATAAGGTGAGAAGAACTTGAAGAGACGACACAACACTCCGGCTAAATGGATAAGCAAGCAAAAGAACATGATCTTGAGGAAATGAGATGATTGGTCGAAGAGAGCAACATCACAACGCCTCCGGAGCGAACGAATAGAAGCTAGATCGTCGGAATAAGAGAACGGAGAAGGAAATGATAACTTCTACCACAATTGAATTTGGAAAGCATCCTTCCAAGAAGGTTAGAACGGAGTTTTTGGAAAACCAACAACAAAAAGAATAAGCTTGTAGTGGGCTTATGGAAACATCTCAACACTTGAGGTGAAATTCTGCCACTAACGAAAAAACAATTGATTGCTTTGAGATGAATGAAGAGATGAACACTTCTATCACCGAGATGCAGGAGAAAACTAGAATCATTGTTAAGCACCACAAGTAGCAACATTCCTTAGGGAAGGCTTTAGGTGAAATATAACCCAAGATAACTCCAACGAAGAGATTGATGGATTTAAAATACCTCATTCTTGACAACATGTGAACCTTGAAACACAAAGGGAACTTGTCAAGAATGGCATAACACCACCTCAAAAATTAGGTAGAAAGAATTGCACTTCAGAATGCAAGATGAAGAATACTTGAACTCCTCAAAACAAAACATGTGTTGAGCACCATGTTTATTTTAGAGTATAGCTTGGCGGATCTTAGCTTCGAGAGAAATCTTTAACAACAATTGAGGAATGAAAGGAATCCTTGACGAACCACCATGCTGAGCCTTCTTGAGAACTCCGGTAATAAAAGAATGATCAAACGAAAGGAAAGCTGAAAGAACTCCGGTAATAAAAGGATGATAGAAAGAAAGAGAAGTTAAAAACACAGGTGAATCCTTGCAATGATTTAGATGGAGCTTCGCATGAGTTAACTGAGAGAACTTGGAACTCCGGAAAAGAAGGATGAACAACTTGAAACCGAGAAGTTATTCCTCACGAAGAAACTCCGAAGGAACGGATCAGACAGTTGGATGGTACAAGAATAAGAATTATGTTATGCCTATCCTTCATCAAATTAAATTAATGACAACCAATGGATTTGGCATAGTACTCATTCTCATTGAAAAAGGATTAAGGAGATTTTTAGCTCAACTTGAAGGTCTTCAACAAACCGCCGGTATGATTTTGGAAAGAACGGATGAATTGATACGATAACAACGAAAGAGAAAAGTTGGACGAACCACCGTAAGAATCTGAAAATCAACGAAGATAAAGAATGAATCGTCGGAAGAATTGGAAAACGAGCGAAATTACTCGAGGGAATTTAGATACAAGAGAACGGAGAGATCATGAACTGACTAGAGAATACTTCAATGATGCACCGGTAAGATTTTGGGGAACGAGAGCTGAAAGCTGAGAATGAGTAATATTTGAAATGATGGCCTTCGGATAATCGAGAAAGGAACACAACTCCTGAAATGCGTTGGATGGGTGAAAAGAATTTTCACAATCGAGAACAATTATGAGAGGATGGCATCAAGGTTGAACTACACATCTTCAAGAGAACGGAGCAAGATTTAAGAGAAAATCTTCTTCAGTCTTCAAATGTTGAGAATGATGATGAGGAACACCAACAAAATTGTTGAGATACTTCGAGAGAATGAAAAGCGAAGAGGTAGAGTCAACAATGAAAATGATTTGAAATCGAACTTGGAATAGCATCCGACTGATGAAAGTCATTCTTACATCAAACTTCGAAAATGAATTTGAGAATAACTCCGGGAAAATTAGAAGAGTCAGGTAAGATCATGGGAAAGACCTGTGGGTTAGGGCCCACTCAAAAGATACACCGTTGAACGATGTAAAAGAGAGATTGTGCCGGTTGAATTAAATGGCTCAAAAGAGATAACAACCTCGAGATAGCCTGAACGGATTAGGAATGAAAACACGAATCTCCTGAGATATCTTCAGCACTCCGGAACAAATGAATAGCGAGAGGTGAATGAATAGGGGTGCACCGGCATGGATAAGCATTTGAAACAAGGAAATGAATGTGATCAACACTGAAGGCTTGAATTGGATCCACTGGAGAAGAAAAGGAACGAAGAATGATTAACTTGAAGCTCCGTTAGTATCATCCTGAGAATCACCGAATAAGAACTTTGATGGAAAAGAATGGAGACTTCCCATCAATAAAAGGATACTTCATTAAGAAATCTGAGTCCTTGAAGAAAAAGGGTGGGAGGGCGGGAAAACAAAGGCAACTTAGGATGAATGAAATAGAGACCATTGAGAAAACTTAGAATTGATCTTGCGGATGGGGAGAATGATGGGATCATCTTGAAGAGAAGCGCACCGGTTGGAAAGAATTGAAATGACAATCTAGATGATCAAGAAGGATTAGCATCCACATAGAAATATGAGTAGAAAAGGTATGAAATCACACTTGACATTGAAGCAACTCAAATACCACAAACCAAAACAAAACAAAGGATTTGGCTTGCAAGATAAGCCGGAAACAAACATATGATAGACCCCATATCGTATCATGTGTCTGTTGGAAATATATCCTACGAGATACTTGAATTCCCACCTATAAACTCCCAAAACTTTCTGGTTATGCAATCTGGTGTTGGGGATACAGGGGAAGCAATATATCTCACCCAAACTAACAATCCCTACATCCAGCTGTATCCATCCGTCAACACATAACCAAGAAACTCCGGAAATCGTGTACCTCAACCTTCGAAAAGCATCTGTTATACGAGCTATGGAAATACTCCCGAACTGCCACCCCAGTACTGGGTGGCGTCGAGGTTATCTCACCATTGGCTGCATAAAAGAAATTTTCAATGTCGGCGAAACTAAGGTATTCCAGAACTGCAACGATAAAATTGCGATGACAACACCTCAGAGCTCAACTCCCCGGGACACTGCCACAACCCCTAAATGTCAGGAGTCACCAAGAACAATGTTCTCGTCACAAGAATATCAGAATGATCCCAAGATACCCGCGTGATCCTAATTTTTTTTAATGAAATTTGAGGAGAAGAAAGTCAAAACATCTATGTCAGGTGGCCTCACCAGAGCGACGAAGGGACTGAGGAGTAAAAAGAATCCTACTCTCCGATATATATAATCCTAAGACTCAAAACATTTTGTTCTAGACTCAACAACGTCAGCAGTTCGATCAAGAAGGGGGCTCCTAAGTCGGGGATGGCTCTGATTACCAACTTGCACTACAAAAAAAATACACTTCCGTGATGATATGTGTTTGTCATAGTAGGTCACGTTTTCTGTCATGCATGTACATCCATGACAAATTTATGACAGAATCAAGATAGTCATACCTGTGCTGTCGTAGAAGTGTTCCATGACATTACCAAAATTATCATCACGGAAGTGTCCACTTACATGACGATAAATCGCGCGTCACAGAAGTGCTTTCGTCAAGGGTGACCGACACGTGGCATCCACCGTAACGGAACGCCGTTAAGCTATCGGGTCCGGTTTTGGATCCGATAACCCGTTAACAGCCCGGACCAATGGGGATTTTCCACATGTAAAATCATCATTGGCCGGAGGAAACACGTGTTGCCTCACCGTTGGGACAGATGTCATCCACTCATTGGATAGGAGGCGTCTATGATAGGTCGACACGTGGCACGGCCCAACAGTGGCCCATTCCGGTGAAAAAGGTTGGCCCAGTAAAAAAATAGCAGGCCGGCCCATATAAGGCCTACTTGTGTCAGGTCCATTTAAGCCCACGGCCCATACGAGATGTGCCAATTCGGCCCGTCAACGGCCCGTTAAAGATTTGACACCATTGCAGCCCATCGTCAGTTCGAGCCCGTTAACAGCCCGCTATATATTTGGGCTCAATATCGGCCCGATGAGATTTTGTCCTGTTAACCGCCCATTCAGTGGATGGGCCAATTTTCACGATGTACATCTTTCGGCCTTTTAGCGACCCATTTAAATGTTGGGCTAATTTCCGGCCCAGTTTGTCTTTCAGCCTGTTGACGACCCATAAATCAGTTGGGCCATTTGTAGTCGGACCTGAGTTTCGGCCTTTTAGCGACCCATTGAAGCGTTTGGCCAATTTCCGGCCCGGTGTGTCTTTCAGCCTGGTAACGGCCCATATATCTGTTGGGCCATTTGTAGTCGGACCTGAGTTTTGGCCTTTTAGCGACCCATTTAAGTGTTGGGCCAATTCCCGGCCCTGTGTGCCTTTCAGCCTGTTAACGAACCATAAATGAGTTGGGCCATTTGTAGTCGGACCTGAGTTTTGGCCTTTTAACGGCCCATGCCCTTCATGGTCCAATACCAGCCCGGTTTCTCTTTCGGCCTGCTAAAGGCCCACAACACAGTTGGGCCATTTACAATACGACCTGACTTTCGGCCTCTTAGCGGCCCATGCTCTTCATGGTCCAGTACAAGCCCGCTGTCTCTTTCGGCCTGCTAAAGGCCCACAGTATAGTTGGGCCATATGTAGCCCGAACATAGTAACGGCCTGTTAATGGCCCGTGAAATCAATTGGGCCCACCTGTTGCCCGCTTCGATGTCGGCCTGTTAACGACCCGGGAGTTAAGAGGGCCGACCATTAACTTTCGGCCTGGTAACGTCCCATTTACTTAATGGGACCACTAAAGTTCTACATGTCTTTAGGCCAAATTAGATAATTTGAGCCCATTACGACGAGCAATTATGCATAGGACCAAAACCGATCAAGCAAAGGTACGTCATACAGGGAAAAACCTTGCACATCCAGCATATATTACAGGAAATTACATCCACTTGGCAATCAGAGATTGATGCCAGTGCAAATAAATGAACAGAACCTAATGATCTACAACGTCACAATCTGCAACCTCACCACGGATGACGCCCATAAGCATGTGGGCAAGTTCTTGCTGCTTTGCTACACTGTCTCTGAAAACATTGATCAGTTGTTGTGTCGCACGACTCTGCACCTCTGATTCCTCCACCATTTCCATCATTCCTTCAGCCATTAATTGGTTCACAAACATACATTTTTTCGTTGCATTCGAGACAGAGGATACTGAATAGATTCAGATGGCGATTTTGGCAAGCTTGTATTATTGATAGTGGAGAGTGTCTCGACCACTGCATCATAACATAAATTAGGAGGGGAACCAAACAGATTAATCATGAGTTATTGGCATATTACCTGGCCTAGATTTATTGGAAAGAAACAATGGGGTTGCCTTGCTGTTTTCAGAGTTTGTCTTCTTATCTTCAGTAGCCTGCACCAAATTAAGACACTAGCGTTGCTACCATTGGCCAAGTCAGATAATAGGAAAGCAACATTGGCACAATGAACGTTTGGGCAACTAGCCAACACCAAATTAACACAATATGGCACAGCTATCATAAGCCAGGTAAGGTAATACGAAAGCAACATTGACACAATGAATGAATGGGCAACCAGAGCAGCATTACAATTCAGTAATGTGCATGATATGAGATAGTACACTCATGCAACTCAGCATGCAAAACTACCAGGCATTTTCCTTTACAAAAATCAACATTGGCGCCTTTAACATTTTGCTACAACTAATTTTAGATCAGATAAAGGTTGGATTCACGCCGATTTGCAAAATACATGCTGATGTAAGAATGTAGTGATATACAACAAGTACTTACATCAGCATTGGAGCACAGAGAATTCCCGCAAGATATTTTCCTCGAATACAATCCCAATGAAGGAAGTCTTCTATCATTTAACCTTATTTTCTAAAAGAGAGATGGGTAAGAAACATGTAGGAAATATGATCAGAATGCTATAAAATTTCATGATGCGAGGATACGCACACACTTCTTCGAATGGAGTTGACATTCTTTTGCTGGACTGGAGCGAACTAGTTCTTTGGCCACTGGAATCTTCTTATTATAAGTGGGAGTTGGGTTTCTCTGTGCTGGAGCAGTATCTATGAAAAATGGAGTTGGTTTATTATCTCCTGGCGTTTGGATCTTTTGCAAAGACCTGGTTTGTAACCCTTCAGATTCTAACATAGCCGTCTTCCCCTTGCATGCCTTATATAGAAGAATGGTGCTTCAATTATAAAACATGCTACAGCAGAGATGGAATAGGTACTGAAGAGTATAAAGGCATGACATATTGACATGTATTCCCTCCATCCGGAAATAAATGGATGGGTCTAGGCGTATTTCAGTTCTAGATACATCCAGTTTTATCCATTTCTGCAACATGTAATCCGGACGGAGGGAGTATGATGTAAGAGCTAGGGATACGACAGGACAACACACTAAAAAAACACTGAAACCCCATTGCAGAACCAAAGTAATCAAACCCACTGATATGAGATAGTACACTCATGCAGCTCAGGATGCAAAACTACCAGGCAGTTTTCCTTCCAAAAATCAACATTGTGGCCTTTAATCATACATTTTGCTACAACTAAATTTAGATCAGATAAAGGTTGGATTCATGCCGATTAACAAAATACATGCTGATGTAAAAATATAGTGATATACAATAGGTACTTACATCTGCATTGGAGCATAGAGAATTCCTGCAAGAATCTTTCCTCACAGACGATACCAGTGCAGAAATTCTTCTATCTGTTAAGCTTATTTTCTAAAAGAGAGATGGGTAAGAAACATGTAGAAAATATGATCAACATGCTATAAAATTTCATGATGCAAGGATACGCACACGCTTCTTAGAATGGAGTTGACATATTTTTGCTGGACTGGAGCGGACTAGTTCTTTGGCCACTGGAATCTGCTTATTATCAGTAGGAGTTGGGTTTCTCTGTGCTGGAGCAGTATCTATAAAAACTGGAGTTGGTTTATTATCTCCTAGCGTTTGGATCTTTTGCAAAGACCTAGTTTTTAACCCTTCAGATTCTAACATAGTCGTCTTCCCCTTGCATGCCTTGTATAGAAGAATGGTGCTTCAATTATAAAACATACTACACCAGAGAGATGGAATAGGCACTGAAGAATAGAAAGGCATGACATATTGACATGTATTCCCTCCATCCGGAAAAAATGGATGGGTCTAGGCGTATTTCAGTTCTAGATACATCTTTTTTATCCATTTCGGCAACATGTAATCCGGACGGAGGGAGTATGATGTAAGAGCTAGGGATACGATAGGAAAACACAGTAAAAAAAACACTAGTTGAATGTAAAACTATATGCTAGCGGAATACGTACAGAAAAAACTAAGGCAACATACACGTGTATGATTGGGAAACTAAGATGGCATTGCAATAGAGCAGTAGAACAACACTTCAATGTAAAAAACATGGTATGGTAGACAGATGAAGTACATATTGATGAATAACAATGCATAAGATATTCAGAAGCATGATGTCCAAATTAAGCAGATGTCATTGCGATAGAGTAGAATGACAGTACTTGAATTTGAAAACATGTTATCATGAATGGAATAGGTACTGAAAAACAGAAAGGCATAACATATTTACATGCATGATCAGCATGCTAAGCACATGGCATTGCAACAGAGTAGATACACTCCAGGACATTATATGCATGTTGTACCCATATCATGGGCCAAGTTAGAGCAAGGACCTTGTGGGGTGAAGAGGATTCAACATATTTCTACAAGTCTTCTGAAGAACTGCCTTTACATGTTCCATCATATTGGGTATCATTGACATCAAGTTGATTGGCCTTTACATTGCTCCGTGAGGTTCTTGTGGATATATCAGTGTGTGCAATTATATCTAACATGCATGGAAGACAACTAGTAGTTAGATTTATGTAATGAGTGCCTGTAGGAGATGACATAAATAGTAGGACTGGGGTTAACTAGCAGCAACAGGTCTCAAAAACTAAAGGGAGAACAGAGATGAAAGCTACAGAATATGTATCGTTTGTACTCGAGATTAACTAGATGGCACACAAAAGTATTAAAGAACAACATAGGTAATACTAGAAGTGGTATAATACTATAATCACCAGCCTGTGGGATAGCATTGGCTGATGGATGATAACTATGGAACAACGTTACCTAAAGAACAAGTATCTTAGTTGTACTATGGAACAACATTAACTCCTGAACAAGACCCGTAAGATATCAGCATGAATATACAGTGAAATGTGATAATCTATTTTCCATGCTTAGATGAATAACAAAGCCATAAATGTTGCACACAAGTAAGATGAGGGTACAACCTATCTGGCCGCCATCCATAGGAGTGAGCATCATGTGCTGACTTGTCGATGGCCCTACAGTTGTTGTGGATGTCCATGTCGGGCACGCGCATTCGATGCAGGGAACTGTTGAGTGGGGACTATAGCTCCCTTTTGGTGTATGCTTCCCTTGTTGGAGCAGCTGCGGTGAGTCGGAAGACGGTGTGTGTTGGGGATATTACTACTAGGTGTAAACCGGCCAAGATAGCCGGGTTATCCCCATAATGGATTGTTTATGCTTAAAGCCCATGAAGACAAGGATAAAGCGGATTATTACAGAGACTTGAAGGCCCAAGGCTTAAAGGTAGATTAAGGCCTGTAGTTATAAACCGCCATGTAATTCATGACTTGTATTATAAGGCATGACGAAGTAGAGACCGGGCCGGTATGTGTATAAACCGGCGTCGGGACTCTGTAAGCCGGCGGGCGTCGACCTGTGTATATAAAGGCACGACCCGGCGGCGGTTCAAGGAAAACAGATAACAACTCGAGACTCAGGCGAAGCATATTTGCTCCCTGATCATCGAAACCACAGCAATTCCATCACAACTAGACATAGGCTTTTACCTTCATCATAAGGGGCCGAACTAGTATAAAACTCTCGTGTCCCTTGTCCGGTTTAACCCCTTTAAGCTAACCCGTTGCGATGGCTCCACGACTAAGTCCTTTCACTAGGACATCTGCCGTGACAATTCCACGATAGTTAGCGCCCACCGTGGGGCTATCGCGCGATGGTTTCGAGTTCTTGAAGGGAAATTTCGAAGGGCTCAAGGGATACGCCGTGGGCCGGATGACCAAGAGTCGTCGCAGCAAGCTCTACATCGATGATGCATGCTGGTGCCCCGAGGCCGGCTCAATCGAGTACGGGTACCGGGTCCCCTTTGGAGGAATGCACGTCTTCATCGGCAAGATCGGCGAACCGGGCCCTGAGCCGGACATCTACACCGACCTCGTCGAGACGGCTCAGCGTGCAAGCCCTGCCCGGGTTCAGCCCGCCGTGAAACGTGCGTTCGTAGGCTTCATCAATGGTGCGGAACTTGAACCGGCGTCCGATGGCGAGACCGTCGTCCACTCAAATGACGAGTCGTCCACCGGGGAGACCGAGTCACTGTACCAACTGCAAGATGGCCAGTTTGGGGGCTATTCCGATGGCGACTGTATTCCAGACCCCTTTTAACCGGCAAACCGGGTTGCGATCTTCATGACTGGAACTCAGCCCACGTTGCAACCTTCAACCGCGGCAGCAATAATTTCTGGATCGGCAGCTGGGGCGGGAGGCCCCGCGCGCCGGCCGGCCCAAATCTTATCCGATTTATTGGACGCCTGGACGGCCTTACTGACCACACAAGTTACCGCCGATACGCAAGATCAGCATAATGCGGAGGTGGCGAAGCTGCAGGATCAGATAACTCAAGCTAAGGAGGACTTAGCGGCTGAAGAAACCAGGATGGCTCAGGAGCGGGTCGCTTTAGAGGCACAAGCACAGCGGATTCACACGGAAAATTATCGACTCCTGTTGGATCAGAACACTTCAAACGACGTGTTAAGGAGAAGGCATCAGTCACGACTACCACCGGTTTATGAGGCAATGAATCTCTTTGGAACGCCAGGAGCAGGAACCAGTAATCTGGCAGCGGTGAACCAGATTGAGGCGCCGAGGACCGGAGCACCGGATCAGCCACGGATGACGGATCCCCCTCGAAGGACCCATAACCCGCTGCAGATTATACCGGCACCGCCGGGTCACTTCTCCACCCCTTTGGATAATATGATCGCGGCCGCTATCCCAATGGAGGGTGAATCCCCAGCGGCGGTTGAGACGCGGCATGCTAGGGTTCTTCTTCAGACGGCTATGATGCAGCAGCAGGCTTATTCATACAACCGAGACAGAATTCATTCAACCCCACGCCCGAGCCGGAGTTATAGCAGGCACATTGATGAACCGGCTGTGTCAAGCAGTGCGCGGAACCGAGACGCTCCTCGAGGGCCTAATCCGGCGTGTGGTGGGGCACATGCTCAGGATGTGGTGAACAATGGAGCACGTCGTGAAGCCGAGTTAGCTGCGCAGGACCGTCAGCTCACTCTGGTGTGTCCGGTGGTTTCCGTAGAGCAAGGCCTTACTTTCAGCTCTTGGGGGGGTGCCCTGCCTCATCCCAGCTTTGCGCAATGTACGGCTGCCCAAGGATTTCAAGGGCCCCCGTAAGGTGCCTAATTACACCGCTGATTTGCCTCCCGAGTCATGGATCGAGAGTTATGAGATGGCTATGGAGATGTTAGATGTGGATGAAGCGGCCTGCGCGAAATATTTCGCTATGATGTTGGATGGAACAACTCGCACGTGGTTGAAAGGCTTACCAGTTAATTCCATCGAGACATGGTTGAGTTGAAAGCCCGGTTTATAGCAAACTTCAAAGACACGTGCAAGCAACCTATGTCAATTGTGTACTTAGTCGCCTGCGTCTAGGGAGACGGCGAGTCAACAACCCATTGGGTGCGCCGGGTTTCAGAGATCTTACATTCTTCGGATCGCATCAAAGCCGACTCGGCGATTATAACATTGGAGGGGAATTGTCGGTTTCAGCCTTTAAAGTTGAAGTTGGGACGGCTCAAGCGTCACTGCAATGATATAGGAACACTTATGGCTGCTCTGGTTAAGTATGCTGATTCTGATAGTACCAAGGACCCCGAGTCTGATGATGACAAGCCGGGGAAGGGAAAGAAGAGCGGCAACACCAAGGGGCAGCAGCATAACCCGACGGGCCACAATAATAATGGTAAGCGGAAAGCAGATCATAATTCAGATTTTGTGGCTAACACCAATACACAGGGTAATGGTCGGCGTTGTAAAGGAAAGCCGCCCCCGAGAAGGGCAGAGCCCAGTCCTAATCCGGAGCGCCTGAATTACCTGTTGAACCAGCCCTGCCCGAAGCATCCTGGAACGCCGGATAAACCGACCACGCACCTCTGGAAAGATTGTTATATCATGCGAGAATTCAAAAATTCAGACCTCTTCCGGAATGATCATGGACCATCCGGCGGTTCGGGACCCAGGTCCTATGGGCCGGGTTATGGAGGAGGCAATCCCGGTTCAGGATTCCAAGGCAATCATGGCGGACATGGAAATCAAGGCAACCAGAGCAACCAGGGTGGTTATAACCAACAGGGACAGCAGCAGCAACAGTCAGGATACCTAAGTCACCCAAAGCAGTTGAACAGTGGACAGTACCACGTTTTCACCACCAGCTTATGCAAATGCGATCAGAAGCTTCATAAACGAGCGGTGAACTCGGTTGAACCGGCAGTACCTCATTATTTACGATGGTCTGAGCAGCCTATCATCTGGAGCCGAGAGGATCACCCGCCCCGGGTTGACAATCCGGGTCATTTGGCGTTGGTGGTGGCGCCTCAGGTTGGAGGTTATAAGTTCACTAAGGTGCTCATGGACGGAGGCAGCAGTATCAACATCTTATATTATGACACCTTCCGTCGTATGGGGTTGACAGATAAGAATCTTAAACCTGTCGAACACTGTTTTCCATGGTGTGGTGCCCGGCAAATCAGCCTACCCGGTTGGTAAAATAGCTCTGGAAGTCGCTTTTGGAGATGAGTATGACTCAAGATCAGAGACATTGACTTTCGAAGTGGTGAAAATCCAAAGCCCGTATCATGCCTTGTTTGGGCGGCCGGCTTATGCTAAGTTCATGGCACGACCCTATTATGTTTATCTGCAACTCAAGATGTCGGGTCATAAAGGGACTATCACAATACATGGAAGCCGCAAGATCGCTTTGGAGTGTGAGGAAGGTGATGTGGCCTATGCTGAGTCGGTTTGTGTAGCAGAGGATTTGAAGTTCTATAAGGACAACGTTGATCCGGCGGACATGACTTCCTTGAAGAAACCAACCACGGAGCATGATCCGACCTTGAAGTTTAAATCGGCTGATGAGACTAAGATGGCTTATTTTGTGCCTGGCGATTCATCTAAATAGTTCATCATCAGTGCAAATCTGGATCCGAAATAGGAAAGCGCGCTCATCGAGTTCGTCCGTGAGAATCGGGATATCTGTGCATGGAAGCCTTCTGACATGCCAGGTGTACCGAGGGAACTTGCTGAGCACACCCTTAATATTGATCCCAAGTTTAAACCGGTCTGATAATTCCTTCGCCGGTTCAATGAAGAGAGGCGCAAGGCTATTGGTGAGGTGGTAGCCCGGCTCTTGGCGGCAGGGTTCATTGTTGAAGTTTTTCATCCGGAGTGGTTGGCTAATCCGGTGCTGGTGCTTAAGAAGAATGGCACCTGGCGTATGTGTGTAGATTACACAGATTTGAACAAAGCATGTCCGACAGATCCTTTTGCCCTCCCCCGTATCGATCAAATCATTGATGCTACGGTGGGTTGTGAGCGTTTGAGTTTTCTGGATGCTTATTCAGGTTATCATCAGATTAAGATGGCAGTTAAGGACCAAGAGAAGACAGCTTTTATAACTCCCTTTGGAGCCTTCTGTTATGTATCTATGCCCTTTGGGCTCAAGAGTGCCCAGGCAACTTATCAGCGCTGTGTTACGAATTGTCTTCATAACCAGATTGGGCGCAACGTCCATGCTTATGTGGATGATATTGTGGTGAAGTCTAGGAAGGAGGAAACATTAATAGATGATTTAAAGGAGACCTTTGATAACCTCCGGGTTTATAAGATGATGCTCAACTCGGCCAAGTGTGTTTTTGGTGTGCCAGCAGGCAAGCTTTTGGGTTTTCTGGTATCTAACAGGGGCATTGAAGCTAATCCAGAGAAGATCAAGGCTATTACTTCACTGACTAAACCGAAGTGCATCAACGATGTTCAGTGACTTGCAGGCCGGATTGCAGCATTGAGCCGGTTTATAAGTCGTCTCGGGGAGAAGTCCATCCCTTTATATCAAATTCTGAAGAAAACGGACAACTTTGTTTGGAGTGATGCGGCTGATGAAGCGTTTGAGGCTCTGAAGCGGCAGCTTGCCGAACCACCTGTTCTTGCTGCTCCCATGGACAAGGAACCATTACTGTTATATGTGGCTGCTAATGCTCAAGCTGTCAGCGTGGCTATTGTGGTGGAGCGCAAGGAGGCAGGAAAGGGGTATCCGGTTCAACGGCCGGTTTATTATATCAGTGAGGTGCTCATTGAGTCAAAACAGAGATATCCACATTGGCAGAAGCTTGTATATGGGGTTTTAATGGCGAGCCGGAAGCTGAAGCAATACTTTCAGGGCCATCCCATTACTGTGGTCAGTTCTGCTCCTTTGGGAGATATCATCCAGAACAGGGAAGCGACCGGCCGGGTCGCTAAGTGGGATATTGAGCTTGGGCCTCACGGATTAAAATATATGCCTCGCACGGCTGTCAAGTCTCAAGCACTCGTGGACTTCATCAATGACTGGACAGAGTTGCAGGTGCCGGAGGATAGACCAGGTAACACATACTGGACAATTCATTTCGACGGATCCAGGCAATTGGAGGGCTCGGGGGCTGGAGTAGTTCTTACTTCGCCTCGAGGTGACAAATTTTGTTATGTTCTCCGCTTGATGTTTCCTTCTACTAATAATGCAGCTGAGTACGAGGCCCTGCTCCATGGTCTTCAGATGGCTAAGGAGATGAATCTGAGCCGGGTTAAATGTTTTGGTGACTCGGACCTAGTGGCTCAACAAGTTTCTGGTACTTGGGATTCCAAGGACCCCCTCATGGCAGCGTATCGTCGAGAGGTGGATATTGTTGCACGTCATTTCAAGGGTTATCAGGTTGATCATGTAGACCAGCGAAAGAATGAAGCGGCGGACGCTTTAAGCCTGTTGGGCTCCCAGCGTAAACCGGTGCCGCCCAATGTTTTCCTTGATGTTTTGCATAACCCATCGGTCAAGCTACCCACGGAGGAAGACTTAGCTATTCCTGATCTGGAGGCTCAGTTGGTGGCGGTGCTTCATGTCACCCCGGATTGGACGATCCCATATTTGGCGTATATGAACCGGGGTGAACTACCAGAGGATGAAGTTCTGGCCAGGCAGATAATCCGGCGTTCCAAGTCCATGACTATTGTCAGCGGCGAGCTACATCATTGCAGTATCTCAGGGGCTTTTCAACGTTGTGTTTCTCCTGAAGAAGGTCGTGAAATTTTACGCGAGATTCACGAAGGTGATTTTGGTCATCATGTCGGTTCAAAGTCCCTGGTGGCTAAGGCTTTTCGTCACGGTTTGTATTGGTTGACAGCTCATGCTGATGCGGAGGACTTGGTCAAAAGGTGTGATGGCTGTCAGAAGTTTGCACGCCGAGCTCATGTTCCGGCTCGGGAGTTGAGGATGATTCCAATTACCTGGCCGTTTGCAACCTGGGGGCTTGACATGGTTGGACCCTTTAAGAGGTCTAAGGATAAGAAGACCCACCTCTTGGTGGCGGTTGATAAATTTACCATGTGGGTGGAGGCAGAGCCAGTTAGCAAGTGTGATGCAGCCACGGCGGTTCAGTTTATAAAGAGGGTGATATTCCGTTTTGGTTTTCCACACAGCATTATAACAGACAATGGCACGAATTTGTCCAAGGTTGCTATGCAGGAGTTCTGTCAAAGAGAGCACATCCGTCTTGATGTGTCTTCAGTGGCCCACCCTTAGTCTAATGGCCAAGCGGAGAGAGCTAATCAGGAAATCTTGAAGGGGATCAAGCCCCGCCTTATGGTTCCTTTGCAGAGGACACCGGGTTGTGTGGTTGAAGAGTTGCCTACCGTTTTATGGAGCATTAACACAACCCCCAATAGATCTACGGGTTATACGCCCTTCTTCATGGTTTATGGAGCAGAAGCTGTCCTTCCAAGTGATATTCGTCATGACTCACCTCGAGTGGTAGTTTATGTTGAAGAAGATAATGAAAGAGCATGCCAGGATGCGTTGGACTTGTTGGATGAGAAACGGGACATAGCGGCGGCTCGCTCGGCGATTCATCAGCAAGACCTGTGGCGTTATCACAGTCGCCGAGTTAAAACCAGAACTTTTCAAGAAGGCGATCTAGTGCTCCGGCTTATCCAAGATCAGATCGATATGCACAAGTTATCCCCGCCTTGGGAAGGGCCCTTTGTGGTCAGCAAGAATCGGAACAACGGATCATATTACCTCATTGATGTTCGAGAGCATAAAGACTCACGCAAGTCAGAGGAGGAGACGATCCGGCCGTGGAACATAGCTCATCTACGGCCGTACTACACCTGAGCCATAGGCTCCTATCATGTACATATTTTGACGATGTATATATTATGATCAATGCAATAAACCGGAGCCCCAGCTAAAGCGGGGTATCTGTTGTTTTTCTCATATCATGAGTGGTTACACGGAGGATTCTGTTTGTGAAGCGACATCCGGTTTACCCTTTGATTCAGCTTTACAGCTATCTATTCAATATAAGTCACTTGGGGGCTTGGTCGTATTCGAACCATAGCTACACCTCTTGGTTGGCTCAAAAGCCAAGACAGTAAGTCACTTGGGGGCTCAGTCGTATTCGGACCATAGCTACACCTCTTGGCTGGCTCAAAAGCCACGACAGTAAGTCACTTGGGGGCATGGTCGTATCGAACCATAGCTACACCTCTTGGCTGGCTCAAAATCCACGACTTTAAGTCACTTGGGGGCTTGGTTGTGTTCAACCATAGCTACACCTTTTGGCTGGCGCAATGCCACTACTTAGGGGCCAAAGAGTGTTGTCAAGAACAACTCAAACATAGGCACCCGTTGAGCACAACTCAAAATGTTGCTTGGGGATTCTTTGCTATCGCAATGAACAAAGAAATCTACACTTGCAATAGGCTATCAAGCCGTGGCTTGGAAGCCTGGTATATATACCTAAAACCCCGGGTTAACCTGCCTTCATTAAGTAAGTCACTCTGCCCAGGTAAGCCTGGTATGACCCACCAACTTGACAAGTCAATCGCATATGACCCTGAACTTGTCAATGATAGACCGGCGATTGGTTAAAGACTGAGGACCATCTTAAAAGGCTTTGTAAAACGGTTTAACTCAGTGGCCTGGTAGCCCTTGAAAAGCCTCGACTACAAGTTTTTCTTTATTCTCTGGTTTTTTATTGGTCAATTTTGTTTTTCTCCCTTGTTAAAGTTTTGAGCTAAACCGGCGTCCAATGGCCCGGCCTGATTGTAAGTCATCCGTATAAACCGGTCTTATTTAACCCGGCCTGGAGTTAACTATAAGTTGCCAGGATGATCATCCGGTGTTTATCATAACCCGGCATCGCTTGTTTTTTTACCAGCGTAACATGGTTTGAGTTATCAATACTCAATATTTGGGTTATCACCCTTATTTACAAAAATGTTGGTAGACCAACAAGGTGATTCAATATCACAGGTATGATATGTTTCATATTTCATTATTCAAAGCTATGGTTATCAACCTTGGCTATATACTGGGTGTTATGACCCGTCCAGCGGTAAACCGCCAGGAAAGTTTTCACTTCGTTTTATGCAGAAACAGGGCTGTATAAAACCGATAAAGATCATCAGCAAATATAGCATGACGGATTAAAACTAGTGTGCGACAAGTATGCATGATGGCATATCAGATCAGCTGTTCAAGCTAGCCTATTACAAGGCGTTTCGACTGCCCAAAAAGAATGATTGTTTTTCAAGGATAACGAAAGGAACAAATTAAACCGGGTTTTGGATTATGATTCTGCTTCAGGTTGATGTGAAGGTTGCGGATCTTCCTGTGCCGGTTCATCCTCCTTCTCTCTGCCCAATGGCTGGTAGTTAATAGTTGTCCAATCAATCCCTGTTAAGGCTTGAAAGACAGCTTCGTCGTGTATCAGAACAGACGGTTCAACATCAGGAGCGTAAGTGTACTTACGGATCGGCGGGATCAGATTTTCCACATCATAAGTTGGAGCACTTATTCTCTTGCCGCTGGCATCATATACATTCTGATAAATTGACAAGTTAGTATCTTCAGCCAATTTGCTTGCCAGTGGTCGCATCTCTCTCGTGATAGCCCGGAGATCATTATTGCTGAATTCTAAACCGTCCTCCTTTTGACTCGGGTAACCGTTACCAATGTCTTTCGGATCAAGGTCAGAGATCCAGGCCTTGGCGTGTGTCAGTGCAGTAAGGGCACCGGACCTAGCAGCGGATTTCTTCAATTCCACAATCTGGGCATGCATCATAGACAATTTTTCTAGTGTTTCCTTGATTAGCGACGGTGGCAGATGGTTATTGGAAGCTGTGCAGATGGCCCGTTGCGCGCCGGTATAAAGCTGCTCTGCCAAAGTATAGACGGCCTTGAATCTTTTGCGCATATCTGTGCCAAGATGAGTAACACGGCTACCTGCAAAAGGATCCAATTTTATTAAAACCAGAAGTTTTTATAGTTGATGTTGTTACAGATTGGTGAAGAGGTTGTTACCAAAGATGGCAGAGGTCATAGTATCAATCTGCCGCTTCAGGCTGCTCAGTTCGCCGGTTTAAGGGCGTTTTCTGCATCTTCTGCCCGTTTTAACAAGGTGGCCTTTTCAGTTTCCCAATCTGCCCATTCGCCTTTGAAGGATTCTTTCAGCTGCTCCATGGTTGTTAAAGCGGTGGTCAGCGTGCTCTTGACTTTGCAAGTTTCATCTTGCTGAGACTTAATGTTCCCTTGGAGATCAGTGATTTCGGAGTCTTTTTTGGACAACTCGGTCTGCAACATACAGATAATAAATTACAACATCTAAAGTCTCAAGCACTTAACAAGTTATCTACTTGACACTTGGGGGCTAATGCGGATTGCTTCTTATCAGCTATTCATTTAAAGTCTCAAGCACATAACAAGTTATCTACTTGATACTTGGGGGCTAATGTGTATTCATTCAGATTCAGATGGATGGTCATCATTATAAGTGGTGAGATTAATAGGATGTACCGGTTCATTCTAATAGATATAAGCCGGTTCATGGGGGCTACACCAGCAAAATGCAAATATCGATTCAAGACCCGGTTCAAACCAATGTTATGAACTGGCCCTTGGGGGCTACTAGAGTTGATATATTGGACCAGTTTTAACAAAAGGACTATTGGAATATTTATGCAAAGGGAAAGTGACATTTACCTCATACCGCTCCTTCATCAGGCCTACTAAACCGGCTTCAAAGTTGCGGTTTGTATACAGGCGGTTTAAGAAAACCAGAATGTAGCTCTTGAGCGCTGAGGTTGGAATAGTTGGATAGCTCAGATTTGCATTTCCCTTTATCCATAGCAGAAATTTCTTTGGCGCTATGCTTTGATAAAGTGACAGGACGACCAGGGGAGCTGAAACCAAGGCCAGTTACGACAACATCGTTGTGTGTAGTTTTGGCAGGACTTGGCGGTTTATCCGATTCTTTAGCCGGGCTCGGCGGATCAACAGTTGGACTAAGTGGATCAGCTGACTGGCTTGGCGGATTATTTTCTACCGGTTCAACAAGTGTATCAGTTGCTTGAGGTTCTGGATTATCAGTAACAGTGTCAGCCTCCTGGTCAATAGCCTCTGGGGTTTTCTCCGGCTCGGTAGCTGGTTCATGGTCGGTTGGCTTGTTCAATTTAGCCTTCTTGCTTGGTCTGGCTTTAGCACTGAAAAAGAGAGCAGACACGAAGATCAATATGATAAAATAATACAAGACCAAAGAGTTAAGAGTATATTATGATTACCCAGGGACTGTTTTTAGAGGAGGAAGTTGTGTCGCTGACGACTCGCCGGACGATGAATGGGAAGTTCCCTGATAATTTGAGTCAGATGGATTAAGAGGATATCGGATGTAACCCGCCTTAGGGTAAAGGGTGTCAGGAGTATAAGCAACCTCTTGGCGGCGTTTGTGAACCGGCGAATTTGGTAAACCGGAGGAGGACACCACTTGGCCGCTATGTCGAGTTGTGCGGCGAGCTTCATGCTGCTGTGTCTTTAAAAGAAAGTGCGGGTCCACATAAGAAAGAGGACATGAAAATTTTACTTTCCGAATGGCTCGACGGATTCTTGGTACTGGCACAGGATCAGAATCAGAAGAAAGAATAGTTACCACATCAGCATGGCTAGCTTCCGCTTCATCCTGAGAATGATCATTGTCAATAAGGTGTATAAAAAGTGAACTGAGAGAGTCAAGTTCTACCTCTGAATCTGGATCATCTTCAATAATAGGCTCGGACGGTTCAACGTTCCTTCTTTTTGCAGGCTTTTTTGAAGCCTTGATCTTAATCCGAGGATTCTTTATTGGTTTATCTTGTGATTTTCTCTTCCAGAATGGATCATCGGCCTGTATAGACAAATAATAAGTCATCAAAGGAAAAATTTAACAAAGGATGGTTAAATGCAGAAATACGGAAGATTATACCTTTGGTGGTTTATTGGCAGCATAGAAAGGACTGAGCCCGGTTTTGCTGCATGCGTCTATTGGTTCATTAAGCATCTTTTTAACAGCTTCAGTGACTTCATCATCAGTCAGGTGGATGTCAATATGGCGTTGCAGGTCTTTCAGATCCCCTGTGTATTCACACATTAAACCGGGCCGCCGGCTTAAAGGTAAAATGCTCCATGAAACCCAGCATCGGACAAAATCCATGCCTGTCAGCCCATTTGCAATAAACGCTCTGAGCTTGGCTAGTTGAGGGGCATATTTTGCTCGCTCTTGGGCCGTCAACCGCTGAGGAAAGGGATGAGTTTGGGTAAGCCGGTGTGGACGGTAACCCGGCAAAGGATTTTCATTGACTGGAGCTGTGTTGCGGCAGTAGAACCAAGTCTGATTCCAGTCCTTAGGATGACTATGAAGCTTGGCATGAGGGAAATCAACATCTCTCCTCTTCTGAATTGAAACCCCGCCTAGTTCAGTATTGGGGCCATCCGTAAACTCAGTACGGTGGTTTAGATAAAAGAAATCCCAGAACAGATCAACAGTAGGCTCCTCTTGCAGGTATACCTCACAGAATACTTGCCAGTCACAAATATTGGATATGGAGTTTGGACCGATGTCTTGGGGATGGATTTGAAAGGCGGCAAGCACGTCACGGAAGAATTTTGATCCGGGAGGAGTGAAGCCTCGGCTTAGGTGATCAACAAATACAATAACTTCTCCGTCTTGGGGTTCAGGAGGAGATTCTAGGCCGGGGACTCGCCAATGGATAGTGTTCTTACTTGCTAAAGCGCCCGTTGAAACATAACCAGCCAGCTGCATTTCCGTAACCCGGGAAGGAACCCAATTGCAGGAAAAGAATTGTTTGGCCATTTTTGGTGACAAGCTGGAAAAAAGCACAATATCCGGTTTAAAGTTCATGGTTATAACTTATAAACCGGTGCAATGATGGAAGTACAATATCCGGTTTAAAACAGGTTGGCGGTTTAGTAGAGGGCTAATGGTATATGATGAGTTATCACAGGCTCAAGGATAAACCACCCACAGTGGTAAAGAGGTTACACATTTGCAAAAATTACTAAGTATGGTGCAAACAGATTTCACAGATCGGTGATATAAATCTAGATCTGCCACAGTTCTAAAAAGAGGAAATAAATCTAACCTAAAGTCGTGACAGTGGAAGAACACATATGCTTGGATGGGATCTTATGCAGGAAAGGGTGCTTTTTGAGGATTAAAAGGGGCGCTAAACTACTGAAGCTCGCCTTTGCTATCAGATTCGGATCAAATTATGCGATCTAGGAAAGGAAAGATGAACGGTGAAGAACACCGACGAATAGTGGAAACCCTAATGCAGATCTGACGTTCGAGGAGAGGAATACTTACTGGTGCTGCTGAACAGCGGAGGTGCGTCGCAGTTCTCTGGTCAAAACGGGTTGATGTAGTGGCCTGGGTTGGTGTAGACGCGAAGGTCGACGGCGGCGGCGGAGTTCGGGCGCTGAGGCGTCGCGAGGAAGAAGACTTGAAGAGGAAATGGGAGAGATGGAAAGGGCCCTCGGCCGTATTTATAAGGACGAAAGGATAAGGGTCAAGCGCGAGAATCGAGGAGCTTAACAAATGAATATGTGACAGATTTGTCGCCTCGATTATCGGAGGCTCATTAATGATGGTGAGGAATATACCATTTAAAATAACAGGTGACGTCATGGCGGTTTATTATGATTCTGGATGATGACGTCATGGCGGTTTACAAGATTTATGCGAAGATATGGAAGAAGAAATTTTCTCAAGGTTTTGGAGATTGACATGAACCAGTTCAAATCAATCTGGGGCCTAATGTTGGGGATATTACTACTACGTGTAAACCGGCCAAGATAGCCGGGTTATCCCCATAATGGATTGTTTATGCTTAAAGCCCATGAAGACAAGGATAAAGCGGATTATTACAGAGACTTGAAGGCCCAAGGCTTAAAGGTAGATTAAGGCCTGTAGTTATAAACCGCATGTAATTCATGACTTGTATTATAAGGCATGACGAAGTAGAGACCGGGCCGGTATGTGTATAAACCGGCGTCGGGACTCTGTAAGCCGGCGGGCGTCGACCTGTGTATATAAAGGCACGACCCGGCGGTGGTTCAAGGAAAACAGATAACAACTCATGACTCAGGCGAAGCATATTTGCTCCCTGATCATCGAAACCCCAACAATTCCATCACAACTAGACGTAGGCTTTTACCTTCATCGTAAGGGGCCGAACTAGTATAAAACTCTCGTGTCCCTTGTCTGGTTTAACCCCTTTAAGCTAACCCGTTGCGATGGATCCACGACTAAGTCCTTTCACTAGGACATCTGTCGTGCCAATTCCACGACAGTGTGGCTGAAGATGCAGATAATGCATGATGTTAAGAACGACACATCTCTTTGATCTAAAGAAATACACTAAGAGATCAACAGCAAGGTATGAGAGTGGTCACACGTTTGTTGACTGAAGACTAAATTGGGGTCACACGATTTTATTTTATTTTGGTACTGTCCGATCTAAGCCGAATGGCTTGATGGCCGTCTTGTGCCTCCCGGCTAACACTGTTAGGAACCTTCCCCGAAGAGCTAGCGACCAACGGCAGAGCAGCTTGCCTCCGCCATCCATGGTCCCGACCAAAACCCCGCTCCCCGCCCCACCGCACTGCCGTGGTTGCGCCGCCCCCGGGCCAGTCCACAAAGACTCCCTGTCATCCAAATGCGGCGACGGTAGTACCTTCAACCCACGCAACTCTAAGATAGCCATCTAAGCGCTGCTTCCGCGGTGAACTTCCGGCCCCGCACCCTTACGTTAGACACCAGCCAACCGGCAGCCTAGGAGCTCCGTCGCCTCGAGGGGTGTTGCTTCCCATTGGGAATCGATTGGCCCAGAATAAAAATTCAGACAACTGACGCTTAAATAAAGTGATTTGAGATGAGGGTGCGACCTATCCGGCGGCATGGTAAAGTAGGCAGGTCCAGCTACCGAGTCGGTGAGGCCGGCGCGGTTGCGGTGGCCACCGGCGGCAGGGAAACAGCGATGTCGCGACGGTCGATGGCTAGGGGAAGCAGCGCCGGGACTCTGGACGGATCCGAAGTTGGAGCCGCTCCGGCGCCGTGAACAACGGCGGGGGTGAATCGACTCCGGTACGGTTCACGCGGCCGTTGTCGAGGCAGCTCCAGCAGCACGGAGTAAGAGGCACACGAACCAGGGCACGACGACAAATGGACAACGTCTCTGGCATTAGGGAGGAGGGCGGCTGTGAAATTGGTGCGGTGGGGGCGCCATGGAGGAGGGGCTGAGGTTTCGTGGCTTGGGAGAAGGGAGCTTCCGGGGAGAAGGTGATTTGGCGCCCACGAGGTATGAATGGTGGGGGGGGGGATTGGGAGGGGAGTGGAACCATGTTTTACGGACGCATTTGTCTGAAATGTGAGGGGGAGTTATAGTTCTACCCCTGCCTTTAGGCTTCTCGGCTTGGGTCTGTGTACTGAGGGTCGGGGATAGTAGAGTAACTTTACTTCTCCCCAAATAGTGGGCGGGAGCGATTTCAGGCGAGGAGGGAGTATTTTGAAATATGAGCGATTTCGGGCAAGGAGAGCGTGTTTTGAAATAGTGGGCGCGAGCTATTTCGGGCGAGGAGAGCGTGTTTCGCCGACCATGGTTTATGAATTATTCGACACATGTCATTTCGGCCGAGGAGAAGGCGCGCTTGGATGAAGTTACGAACCTACCCTCGATGTACAATGGGCCAATTAATGCGTGTCCCACATAGGACGGTAATTTCATGTCTCCCATTTATTTGCTCGGGTGGATTCCACCGAGCAGAGGATGTTTAATGGTTCGTTCAAAATTTGGGAGAACGAGCATCCACGTCTACCTTACCGAGTCGATTCGAATCAAATTTTGAAATATTAGCTTGCCACTTCTTTTTTAGATGGAGAGATGATGCTCGGGAGTAATGTGTTTTTACATGCTCGTTGCTAGCGATTTACTATATGAAAAATAGTTGACCCACTCAAAAACAGGAATCAAACCCAAAATGAAATATCTCGATTCAACGAAATAGCTCGTTCACCAGGTCAAAATAGTGAACTAAATCCAAAATTGAACACCTCAATCGAATAGCATGTTATACAGTATTATAGTACTCCATGAACATGTTGAAAGTCAAATTAATGAACTTGTTTGATAAACTCATATATCCATTCATGTGTGGATTGTAGACAACATGTTCTCCAATTTAAATATTTGAATGCAAGTTTATATCGAAACATGGTTTATATCAGTCTTTGATGCATAAAACGCGAACTCCCCCTCTCCCGGACTCCTGCTCTCTCTCTCTCTCTCTCGCCGACAATCCTCAATTCTGTCGCACGCATCCAACACAAAAACCTTGTTGGTCCCTCTCGCTTTCTCTCCATCTCTCTCTCTCTTTGTGTGTGTGTGCGTGGGGGGGTTTCTTTCTAGTTCGCATGCATTTATACTCCATCTATAGGTCTCTCTCGCACACTATGTATGATTCTCTAGTCCAAGCTAGATATCTTGGGTGCACTCATCATACGCACAAAAATTCCTTGGCTCGTTGCCCGTAACTCTCTCACGCACCACTCTGTTGTCTCGGAGCTCTTCCCCCTCTCTCTCAAACTCTCCATCTACCTGGATCACACATACACATGCATATCTCACTCGCACTCGATAGGCCCATCTAAAACTCTATCTCTCTCCCTCGTTCTCTCTCCATCTCACACGCACACACACACAATCTCATGCCTAGCTAGCCAAGTATGATGGTCTCTCACTCAATTGTAGGCACACGCAGTCCCCCCTATATGTATATGACTAGCTAATCTTAGTCTCCATCACAAACATGTGCATGGTCTATCTCGATTTCTCTCGGGGCATCTTTCTATCGCGCACGCACCTCCCTCGATCTCCCACCCATATAGTCCCCTCACTATCTCGAGGGGGTCCCTCTATCACAAACACACCCTCTCACCGTCCCCATGCGTCCATGTTCTCCATGTGTCCCTCTCGACCTTTGTTCCTTGTTGGCCAGACCTCTATTGGACATGTGCTATAGGGGTGTCTCTCTCCGTTGCAAACAATCACACACTAGCTATCATCATGTATCTCCTCGCCTCACTTTTCTATCTCGGAGATGCATGCGTGATATGTTCACCTAAGAAATGAAAAAACACACTCTCTCTCTAATTTATCGTTTGTTGTCACTTTCTCTTTCACACACATACTCTTTTTGCACACTTACTCATTCTCCTTCACACGCACTTGATCCCTCTCGACTTAGGCACTCTCCTCGGTCCATAGCATATTGATTTATTGAAAAGTAAAACATCACAAAGTTTGACCATGTACGTGGAGAAAAACAATTACATCTAGAATGGCAAACATATACCATTAGATTCACCATGAGATGTAGTTTCGTATGATGTATATTTGGTATTGAAGATATAAATAACATTTGTGTAAACCTGATCAAAGTTTCCAAAGTTTGACTTCTAAAAAAATTACATGCACTGCATTATCGAGCGGATGGAATATCTCTTTCCCCCTCTCAGCTATCTGACGCACCACTCAGCCTTATCGGGGCTCCTCAATCTCTCTCAAACTTTATATCTCCCTAGTTCACACATACACATGTCTCGCTTGCGCTATACATATAGACCCATCCAATACTCTCCGCCCTTGTTCTCTCTCTATGTGACACGCACCCCCTAATAAGTACCATAATCCCTCACTCCATCATAGGCGCAAGCACTCCCCCCCTAAGTATGATTATCTCTCACTAGCCATCAGGAACACACGTATTGTCTCCTTCCATCCATACGTCTATCTCGATATCTCTCGGGGGATCTTCTATCACGCACACACCTTGTCACTCGATCTCCCACCCATGTAGTCCCATCACGATCTCCAGGGGATCTCTCTATGACAAACATACACTCTCTCCTCCCCATGTATGCATTCTCTCCGTACGTCTCTCTCGACCTCTCTCCCTTGTTTGTCAGACCCCTCTTGGCCATGTGCTAGGGGTCTTGCTCTCTCGATTGCAAACAACCACACACTATCTCCTCACCTTTCTTCCGTTGTCGAAGATGCATGTGTGATATGTTTGCATAAGACACACACGTTTTTTCTCGACTTTTATCGAGCGTTGTCCATGTCTCTTTCACACACGCACACACACTTTTTTCACTCTCTCTTTCTATTTCACTCTCTCTCTCTCTCTAGTTAGGGACTCTCTCACGTCCATCAGCATATGGATGTTTTGAAAAGTCAAACCTCAGAAAAGTTTGACCAGGTATATGTGGAGAAAAACATCTACATCTGGAAAGATCATTAGATTCATCACAACATGTACTTACTTCATACTATCATTTATCTTTGGTATTGTAGATATAAGTAATTTCTTTATAAATTTGGTCAAAGTTTCAAAAGTTTGACTTAAAAAAAGTTGGAAATACATTATCAAACGGAGGGAGTAGCTCTTTCTCTGTCTCTCTCTCTGCTATCTCTCACGGGCCTCCCCTCTCACACGAACACTCTATACCGACAGATTATACGCTCACTGTGTCAGCGTATAGCTCCGTATATTATTTAGTTGACCGGTCAACCAGTCCACATGCTGCCTTGGCAGCTCGTGTTCTGTATCTTCGTGTGCTGGCCCATGTGGCAGTGGGTGAAAATAAGTAAACTAGAGGCCCAACTGACACGCGGTGAAGTAAACAAACTTGAAACCACTCGGGGTAGCACCCCGCATGCTAGTAAATTGAGGGCGCATTGAGGACACACTTCTTCCACGTGGAGGATGCACTCGCGCATAATTCACCACTGCGCAGCGGCATGCACAGAAGGACGCACTCGCGCACACCCAGCACACAACACACACCAGCACACGTGTACACCGGCGTCGCCGCCGGTTGAGATGGACGATGAGGCAGCCAACAAGCGGAGGCGGCTCGAGCCAAAACCGCATCCGGCGAGCCTGGACTTAATCAGCAGCCTCCCCGATGACATGCTGCTCGTCATCATCGGCCTCCTCCCCACCAAATCTGCCGTGCGGACCGCCCTGCTTTCCCGGTGGTGGCACCCTATCTGGTGCCGCGTCCCCCTCAACCTCACCGTCGACGGCTGCCTCTGCGACAGGGATTGCAAACGCATGGCCGCAGTCTCCAAGATCCTTTCATCGCACCCTGGGCCAGCCAGACACCTTGACATCCGCATGTTCAGTACCAACTGCAAGGTCCAACCCAAGTTCGACGAGTGGTTCTTAGCCCCCGCCCTAGATCAGCTCGAGGAGCTCAGCTTTGAAGCTGGACGATGTCGCTCTCTACCGCCGTTCGCGCTCTGCCTCGCGCCAACGCTGCGCCGCGCTAGCTTCAGCTCCTGCTATCTTCCCCAGATTAATGCCGCGCCCGCCCTTCTTCTCCATCAACTCAAGCAGCTCGACCTCTTCGACGTTGTCATCTCGAAGAAGGCTATGGAGCACCTGCTCCGAAGCTGTACTGCGCTCGAGTACCTTCGTCTTGAGCAGATCCATGGGTTCATTTGCCTCCACATCGCCTCGACGAATCTCTGATGGATTTATGTGTCTTGCTGGCCCCGCAACAAGACATCAATTAGGAAGAGATCACTCCAGCCGTTCCACGTTATGGTCATTGAGAATGCGCCTTTCCTTGAGATATTGCTTGTATCGGATATAGAAGGTCCAATAAAACTGCATCTACGCACTGCACCGAAAGAAATGTTTTTAGTATTTTCTCACATGATCACCTGCATCGTTTTTTTGTTGTACTACTATAGTAGCCTAGGCTAGTCATAGTGGAAAGTAACTTAGACTACTCCAGTAACTCTATGGTTACCCTAAGAGAAAGTACTACCTCCGTCCTGGTTTACTCTTCCTATTTTGTAGCATCAAAATTTGACCATAGATTTAACTGACAAAATGTTAATGCATGTCACTAAGAACTATATCGTTGGATTCGTATTTGAACATAATTTCAAATGGTGTAACTTTTAGTGACATGCATTGGCATTTTCTTACATAAATATATGGTCAAAATTTTATACTAAATAAGAGGTAGTACAAAAGTGCGCTATAACGACCCTCCACTATGTAGGCTAAAACACATGCCAACTTCACTTGTGATGCATTTGGCATCGACACCCCTCCATTGCTCACCTGGTGCCCCAATCTGGATCATCTACTTTGCTCCGGTGCCAAATTAACTCACGCAATGAAAAAACACTTGCGTGGGAGAGAGAGAGGACTGAGGCAATAAAAAAACACTTGTTTGGGAGAGTGAGAGGCTGGTGTAGTTGGTTTGATTGATTTGTTTATACATGTGGGTGTGTGTGCATAGTGGTGCCAACTCTCTCACATCGCGAGAGCGGTTCCAAAATCTTTTGATTTGACATCGATGCGTATTATGTGGCATACTTTTGCGAAATATGGCATCAACCACATAGTGGAAGGCAACAATGCCCAAGCTCTTTCCATACTCCTAGATAAATGAGAGGAAAGAGAAAGAGAGAGAGAGAGAGAGAGAGTGAAAAAATATCACTAGCCAGCCAACCCTATCGTATGAGCGAATGATATTGGTACCTCTGGATGACACGGCAATCTTATACAGCCAGCTACTCTAATATGTTCTCTTCTTTTGCAGATAAAAAAAGACCCAAAAGTGAAAAATGTGATGCACTATAACAATCTCATCGAATGCCTTGATCTCCATCTTACAGAAATTGATTTGATCGACTACCGAGGCAGCACATCTGAGATTAAATTGGCCAGGTTCTTTGTTCTGGAGGCAAGTGTGCTCAAGGTAATGAGGTTTGGCGTTCTCTGGCGCAACAATGAATGGCGTGCTGATCACCGCAAGCGTCTAAGCCTAAATGACGAAGTCTTCGCAGAAGCTGAATTTGTTTTTGAAACATAAAGTGGCCAGAGACTCGAAAACTTATTTGCCCATTAGTGACTTGTCAGGCGGTGGATTTTAGTTTGTACGATAATGCTGCATCCACCTAAAGTAACGAAAGTTCTTACGTAAACTTCCTAGTAATTCCCTTCTCGTAGGTGCAGCATTACTCCTAACATTTGTAATATCAGTTTGAAACTTGTAATATTGTCGTGTCCTATTCCTGCGTTTTCAAAATCCTGCAAATCAAACAGGTCCTGAGTTGGTGATGATGTTGTGCCTGCCATCTTTCACCAATAGCCGTCGGATCTAGATCTGACGCATACAAACCAAACTTCTCCAGTTTTGCAAAAAGATGCCCGCGCTTGTTCCCTATTTACAAACAACTCCTTGTCTCTCACAATCAGCCTTATCTCTTCCCCACCACATCTAGAAGGCCATGGAAAAATCTGGCGAGATCGCCGTTGCCGGCGCCGTCCACCCCCCCAATCTTGGTGTTCTGTGCAATGCACAGGCATCTACGCACGGGAAATTATGTCGAACACGGCTAGTTGTAAGCAGGCTAGGTCTACAGCCATGATGATAGTGACTGCAGACGGTGAGGCTGACTATGTTATGCCGAACACGACGCCTATACTCAGGTGTCATCTCCGGCGTAGGGTCTTGTCACTTCACTGTGAGGAGCAACACGTAATAATTTGACCAACGGGTAGTACAGTGCTACTACATTGGTAGTACTACTACTACTAGTACTAGCACCACCGTCTGGATTTAGTAGTACTACCACGTCCATCCGGATTTAGTATTTGACTAGCAATATCTAGTAATGCATGTCACAAAAAATGTACTACTCCCTCTGTAAATAAATACATGGTGTATTGTTTTATTCCTATCAGCGAGATAACTTAATGTCTTTTTGCTACTTAATAGGATTACATGCAATGAACTAACCACTGCATGTGATGTTTGGTAGTCTCAAGTCATTGAAAGCATGCACGAGCACGGAGGGGGACACAGGTTCATTGACTTACTGCACCTGCCTTTGGGTGTATAACACGTGGGCCCAACGGGTGGCTGGCCAACCTGTCATACAGCCAAAGGCAGGTGCAGTAGAGGGGTGAGGAGTAGATGGCCAGCACGCACATGAATTCAATGCAGTCTGCACTTCTCATATAAAGGCTCCCGCCAGTCCAATATACGAAATCCTACGCACCTACGCACCCAAGGGCAAGCATGATCACTCCAATCGCAAGATCAGTTGACTAGACGCTAGACCCATGGAGGCAATGAGCGCGAGCATCAGCCAGCTGTGCCAGATGGTCCACGGTGCCGGCCTGCGGCCCAGCACCGAGGAACGTCTCCATGTAGTGCTTGAGGCCGCCAGGGCGAGGGGCCGCTTGGACGACAGCTTCGTCTCCTTGTTCGACGAGATCCTCGTCGGCTTCCTCGACAAGTTCACCGTCGTCAAGAAGCTCGCGGACGACCTTGACGTACGCCTCCAGCCCACGCGCCCAGGCTCTGCAATGCCTGCCACCCTCAACAGCCTCTATGGTGACAACCTCTTCGACGCACTGGTGGCCCTGCGACTGCCCGCCGTCGCACCGGAGAATGTCCACCTCGAGGTCGCGCTCGCCGCTCAGCGCCTGGCGCAGCAAGACACCATCGACATAATCACCACATCTACGCGCAAATCGTCCACAAGGACTACTACATGCAAGAGGAGGACGATAGGACGATGGCCTTCTTGGACCGCAGGGCAACCTTGGACGACATTGTTCAGAAGCACGTTGAGCTTGCCGCCAACGCCGCTACTGCTGACACGTCGGTTGGTGACCCGGTGCACTAGGGTGTGAGGATGTCGTTGAGGGATCCGTATGTATCTTTATCTTTTCGTCAAATCCATGTAGTAGTATATGGTACTACTAGTAATTATCTTTCCTTTCGTATCAACTTCATAATTTTCCTACGTACTCCATGCATGAACCGCGCCAGAACCAAACTTCTCATTACTCTAGGGAAAATCGTTATTTCTATCTATCGGTCCCGCCATGGAGCAGAACCAAAATTTACAAGTTACAAGTTCAAAAGGAAAAGCCTGTCGTGTTCGGGTCGCACCCCCACACGGTTGGTCCGGCACGCCGCTCAAGGGGGAATGCGTGCTGTGTTGCATTTTCACTTACAAGTGGGACTGCAGTTGAGCAAATCGACTATCGGCAATCCCCCACCCCGCCCACCGCGCGATGGCTGAGAAAACACGAGGGAGAAGAGATGGCTATAGCACGGACTCCAAGAAAATTGGTGTCAGATGGGACTCGTGTGGGTGGCGTGTGTCGTACTGCTAGACATGAATGCTAGTTATGGCCCATGCCACCCCACTATATCGAGGTGCTTGTTACGTAGAACAAATTTCCTGGAGTCCATGCTTAGCCCTCCTCCATCCCTCTTCTCAGCCAGCCAGCAGACGCGTGGAGCCCATCGTCTGTTTGCTCATATTCGGTCCCACATGTCAGTGAAAACGCAAGAGGACCCACTGAACCTGCACATCTTTCACCTCGACGTGCTGGTGATGAAAAAAAATCCAATAAAGATCTTCGGTGGCCGCTTTTGGAGTTACTCAAGAGTAGTAAGATTCTATTTACTGTTTAACCCAAGATGCACATCACGTGGCTTCAACTACCACTCTATTTTCTTGCATGACACGACCTGGATGTTGGATGTCCCACGTGTCGGCAAAAGGAGGAAGACCTCGACCAAATCTTCGATTGTGCTCTCGGATTAGACTATTTGTGCTAACTTAAAATTTTATTGTGTAGAATGGATGCAAGTTTTGTTATTGGGAAGAAGAGTACAACGATATATTGATAGACCGCAATTTAGTAGATGTTCTAGCAGTTTTAGCTAGCATAGAGGCTAGAGATGAGACTAGTGCACTTGTTGATAGAATAGAGGCTAGATACATCTACTTCTTTACACTCTAAGAAGAAAGAAGCACGCAAGATCGAGCCTCCGCAGATCAACAATGAATGCATCGAGAAGGCACTAATCCAACTTACAGGAGCAGTTATGGAAGTTGGATATCTTCTAAAATGTATTCTTGTGGTTCTTGTTTTCTTTGGTCTTGCTTTTCTAGTCAAAATTTTGGTGATGTATTTCCGTGTACCAAAAAATAAATGATGAAAAAAAGATATGTGTTTGCAAAGAAAAATGTACGCAGCCGGGAAGCGTCCGCTCGTTTGGCGCACGGCCATCGCATCCGAGAAATGGCCCGGACACGACGCCATTGCCCTACCCAAACGGACAGAATCCAGGCAGAACGAAGGTCCGTTTGGGGTCGTGCGTTGGAGTTGGCCTTACAAGTGGGAGCGTACTTGAGCAAACCGACTATCGGCAAAACCCCACCTCGCCGCCGTGCGATGGCTGAGTTAGAGAAACGACGAGGTTGAAGAGATTGCTGTAGCACGGACTCCAAGAAATATGGTGTCAGATGGAAGTCGTGCTAGTGGCGTGTGCCGCTCCTGGACGTGAATGCTTTTTCTGGCCCATGCCACCCTACTACTCCTACTACTTATAGTAGTAGTATCAAGGATTCGAGGTGCTGGTTACGTACATCGAACACATTAACATATGGCCCACCTCACATTATGGCCAAATTTCCTGGAGTCTGTGCTAGGTTAAAAAGTGTTCTTTGTGAGGATGGGTGGCTGGTCTCAAGTTTAAATTTTTTTGTATTACGTACGTAGACGTAGAGATAGTGCAACATGTGAAGCTAGTACAAACAGTGTACTAAGTTGATTGGCCTCATCCGATAACCTGTTGCAATGCACGTACAATTATGTATTCGGAAAATATTTTTTTGCCTCGTCGCAGCACCCACTCAGAGAAGCGACTCGAAAGCCATTCATAAATTTAGTAAGTTTATCACAGGCATATCATTTTATTACGTACAACAGGTTATCAACCCACAACGACAACGAGGATACATTATAAATACTAAAGTTTTCATCACACAACAAATAACAAGCAATGAAATGAACTTCAACTCAACCAATCCTCGGCGTTGGAAACACTTGCTTTGAACCACAAGCGATTCTTCGGGAAGATCCAGCTACTGTCAATCTCGAGACCAACGCAGGACTGATCATCCAGGCTGAAGTGGCCTACTATATCACGACCAGGGTAGGGAACCACCGCAATGTTCGACGTATAGATACAGTTGCTTCTCATAAATGGTAGTAATGTTGTGTCAACAGCAGTTGGATCGCCTTTCACCATCATTGGATAGTTTTGTCCAAGGAAGAGCGAGTTTGCTCCAAGACTATCAATACCGTAGCAGGGAGAAGGTGTTGGTGCTAGCACACTAGTATCCATCCCGAATACCATGCAACGGGTGTTGGAATAGGTCCAGAGAGTGCGACCACGGGAGGCAACACCTGCTCCCTCAGTAGTAACATCAGCAGTGGGCTATATACAGATAAGAAGTGGTGATCCATTGGAATTAGTAGCCAGCCGCTAGTGAGCATATGGGCCCTGCTCGTCCTCATGCTCATGATCATCACCATCGTCATCTCCCCCTTGGTTATAAATTTTTTCAAGTATAGGTGGTGTGGAATGTTCATAGGACCTTGGAAACACAAGAAGAAGGTTAATTAGTAGAAAGGGAAACTTGCTAACTCGCATGCATGTGGATGAAACAATTATAATTACGGTGGAAGACAAACGTACCGAAACTACGAGGATCCCATGCAAAAACAGTGCCATGAGTGGTGGCAGCAAACACATGACCCTCGTATTCAATTGCATCACAATACACATCCGTGTATAGAAACTGATTTTTGAGCAATATCCATGCAGTCGAACCACGAAGGACAACAACAAGCTTGTCGAAGATAGCAACAACTTGATAGTTCTTGTAATTCCAAGAGCGGTTGGGAACTCAAGAAATTGCTATCTTCCGTAGACGACAGTCACCATGATCATATTTGAACGTACGTAGATCATCTATGTGCTCAACCTCAGGGCACTCGGAGATTTTTGGAAGTGGAATCCGCTGACGAGTGTACACATTCACAAGTTCCCACTCGCAATTGCACCCAATATGAACAACCCAATCTCCATTTGCGCCAGCCCAGGCCATACCCTGAAGCGATGGCATCTTGACATCACACGTATCGTTATCAAGCGGCATCAACTTGCACAAGGCGAGGCCTCCGTCGTCCGCGCCCATGCGAACAGGCTTATAGCGAAGAAGATAAGGGAGATCAAACCGCTCCTGGACCCCTGGATTCCTTGTAATGATGTTATTAGTTGAGTCGAGAATGGTCTTGAACGAACCTGCCATGCTAGCTGAGGTGATGACGTCGCACCGATCAATGAGTTCCCCCACCACGTCATCTTTCAGATCGGGGCAAGAATAACAGGGTCATTTCCGGCTGGTTCCCTCCATGGAGAAGACGATCGAACAATGGCATAAGGAAGGGTGAAGGTAAATGGAGGAGGGAGGAAGAGTGTGCGACAACAGTTCCAAATCGAGAGGGAAAGGCGAAGAGTTGGCGGACGGTTGCCAGTTTGCCACGGTACATGAAGAGGCGCCCCGGCCAAGACATCCTTTTGGAAATTGTACAAAAGGACTCGCCGTCGTCTCACTGACATGTTGGAACGGGACCACATGTCAACGAAACATGGTGTGTAATTTCTCGTGCAAAATGCGATCTGGCCGCGTTGGCCTGAGGTGCCGCATTAGTTATCGACCTTTATTTTTTTAACATACAATCTGAGTGGATAGCTCCGGTGGTCATCACACATGAGTGGATATATAGGTGGGCTAGGTGGGCAGGCGGCAACAATCTAAGTGCTAAAAGAGTTGATCTCGAAAAAAGAGTTGATCCAATGCTTGGTTTTGTTTGGATTTTCCAACTATGACCATTGGATAGAGTGAGTCAATAGCTTACGTCCAAAGTTATTCTCATACTATAGAATGGTATAGGAACGTGGAGAGATTTGGTTGATTTTATATCGCTGAATAATATAAAATATTATGAGTGCAGACGCTCCACCCCGAGGTTTGTAGCTCCTTCTCGGTCGTCGGGAATCTATGTTCTTCCACTCTTTCGTTTAAGACATGAGCTTTGTTCATCCTGTTGCTGACACGCGGGACATCTATATGCCTCCATTTTACAAAATCATACCATATGCCTCCATGAAACGCGGGACATCTAGCATCAAGGTGGCGTGTCATGCAAGAAAATGGAGATATGCAGTGCGTAAGTGAGTCGTGCACTTCGATGGCACCTAGTACTACACAATATTTTTTCTCCTCGATGGCACATGAATAGTGCACGTACTCAATGACAGAGCACGGGATGGTAGCCATGGACATGGCCGGCCCTTTTTGAAGAGAGTACTAATAAATACGTAACTTTGATGTGTCTCGTCAACTCGCAGAACGACAAGAAGCTTGCTTACTACGCCTTCTCCCTCGCCAACGCGTGCGTGGTGGCTCGCAGCACGAGGAGAAACTTATGCTTACAAGCGGTGGACGTGCAGTAGTTCATTTGGTGTCAGATTGCCAGAAGTAGTACATTACCATCATTATTGTTCGACTTCCAGAAGAGGAGAAGAGCCAAGCGCAAGGTCACCTACTAACCTAGTACAGTACTACTACAGCCAAAGCTGGTCCACCTTTTTAGAGTATGGTTAATTAATATAGGCGGCTCTTGCAGTGGCACATCATTTAGAGAAAGTACTCTCTTCGTAGGATCAAAGGAAGTGAAACAAAAGTTGGAGTGGATGCTAGATTGCCAATTAAAACATGATTACATAGGGGGGGAAATCTTATAGCATTCTATCCTATGAATCAAACGACCAATGTAGGAAAATTATGAGGTGGGTCTCTCCAACAGTGTTCCTCGGCTCGCACCTAGCGTCACGGTCGTCAAACTTGGAGTCATTCATCTGGTACACGTGGCATCTCAGAACTGGTACTCCAATTTTTGGTTGGCTCTATGTGATATGGCAACTTCATATACTAACCGGATGCTGGCTATACTACTACGGTACTCACACTCCTAGAAATGACTCAAAAACCATTTATAAATTGAGTCTATGGCACGCATTTGCAAATGTACCATTCATTACATACAACAAGTCATCAACACACAGCGACAACGATCATACATGTTGGATTATAGATTATTTCCAACAAAACATTCTAGTAAATACTCAAGTTTTCATGACACAACAAATAACAAGCAATGAAATGAACTTAAACTCAACCAATCCTTGGCATTGGAAATGCTTGCTTTTAACCATAGGTGCTCTGGGAAGGGCCAGCTATTATCAATATCGAGAGCAACGCAGGACTGATCATCCTGGCTGAAGCGGCATATATCAGGAGCAGGGTAGGGAACCACCGCAATGTCTGAGGTATACATACAGTTGCTTCTCATAAATGGTAGTAACGTTGTGTCAACAGCAGCTGGATCGCCTTTAACCATCATTGGATAGTTTGGTCCAAGGAAGAGCGAGTTTGCTCCAAGACTACCAATACTGTACTAGGGAGAAGGTGTTCGCACTAGCACACTAGTATCCATCCCGAATACCCTGCAACAGGTGTTGGAATAGGTCCGGAGAGGGCGACCATGGGAGACAACACTTGCTACCTCAGTAGTAACAATCACAGTGCACTGTATACAGACAAGAAGAGGTGATCCATCGAAATTAGTTGCCAGGCGCCACTGAGTATATAAGTTCTGCTCGTCCTCATGCTCGTGATCATCACCATCGTCATCTACCCCTTGGTTATAAAAAATCAAGTATAGGTGGTGGAATGTTCACAGGACCTTGGAAACGCAAGAAGAAGGTTAATTAGTAAAGGGAAACTTGCTAACCCGCGTGCATGTGGCTGAAACAATTATAATAGTGGTGGAAGACAAACGTACCAAAACTACGAGGATCCCATGCAAAAACAGTGCCACGAGTGGTGGCAGCAAACACAAGATCCTCGTATTCAATTGCATCACAGTACTCATACGTGTACAGAAACTGATTTTTGAGCAATATCCATGGATGAACCGTGGAATCAGTAACGACGTCAACAAGCTTGTCGAAGATAGCACCAACTTGGTAGTTCTTGTACTTCCAAGAGCGTTTGGGAACTCGTGAAATTGCTATCTTCCGTAGAAGACAGTCACCATGATCGTATTTGAACGTACGTAGATCATCTGTGTGCTCAACCTCAGGGCACTCGGAGATTTTTGGAAGTGGAATCCGCTGACGAGTGTACACATTCACAAGTTCCCACTCGCAATTGTACCCAATATAAACAACCCAATCTCCATTTGCGCCAGCCCAGGCCTTACCCTGAAGCGATGGCATCTTGACATCACACGTATCGTTATCAAGCGGCATCAACTTGCACAAGGCGAGGCCTCCGTCGTCCGCGCCCATGCGAACAGGCTTATAGCAAAGAAGATAAGGGAGATCAAACCGCTCCTGGACCCTTGGGTTCCTTGTAATGATGTTATTAGCTGAGTCGAGAATGGTCTTGAACGAATCTGCCATGCTAGCCGAGGTGATGACGTCGCACCGATCAATGAGTTCCCCCACCACGTCATCTTTCAGATCGGGGCAAGAATAACAGGGTCATTTCCGGCTTGTTCCCTCCATGGAGAAGATGATCGAACAATGGCAAAAGGAAGGGTGAAGGCAAATGTAGGAGGGAGGAAGAGCGTGCGACAGCAGTTCCAAATCGAGAGGGAAAGGCGAAGACTCGGTGGACGGTTGCCAGTTTGCCACGGTACATGAAGAGGCGCCCCGGCCTACACGTCCTTTCGGAAATTGTACAAAAGGACTCGCCGTCGTCTCACTGACATGTTGGAATGGGACCACATGTCAACGAAACATGGTGTGTAATTTCTTGTGCCAAATGCGATCTGGCCGCGTTGGCCCGAGGTGCCGCATTAGTTATCGACCTTTATTTTTTTAATGGCGTGCCGTTCAGTTTTGAAGCACGACTAACTGGTACTATTTGCAGAGAAAATATAAACTACTCTACCACTACTCCACCTCTAGTACTAGTAGTATTAAAAAGATATATAGGCTGGAGCTTCAGAGCTTTCTTGCTAAGGGCTGCCCACTTGCTTCTCACACTATCACCCTCTCTCCAGATCTAAAAAAGACGGCCTCTCTCTCCCTCCTCACCGGTGGTCACAGATCCGCCGGGGAAGAAAAGGACGTGCAGCGTTGACGCACTCGTCGTTGGCGAGCGAGGTCACGCACTGACGACAAGGCCGTCCTCTCAGACCTAGCGCCTGCACGAGATGGCCTCCGTCCCCAAGCTCGCTGCCGTAGTGCGTGCGGAGGACGACGACCACAAGCAAAGCCACTTCCCGCCGACCCTCAGGTATGCTACCTCTTTTCGAACCATACCCTTGTTCTATTGCCCCATCTGCCACGTCGCTGCATGTGGATCTTTTTCCACTCCACCATCTTCCCAATTTGCTATCCTCTGCTCTGCTGGTCACACAGACGAAAACCTTAATTTGCACTATTAAAGGAAACCCTACTTCACGCAGACTAATCCATGTCTGGGTTGAATAAGGAAAGGAAGGGAGACTGTACTGTCCAAGAGAGTAGGCATCAAACCCGCAAGTAGGTTGAGAAGGGGAAAATCAGTAGCTAAGGAACGAGTCTCATGTCTCTTGGTTGAAGAAGGGTAGAAAGGCATGAGAACGCAATAGAGAATGACCAGGTCGATCGGTTTGTTGTCCTCACATAGGAAAAAAGGTGGCTAAACAGAACAAAAATGGGACGTAATCCACATATGCTGCCTGGATATTTGTTACTCTGGGCAACCATACCTCCCTCACCACTCTATGTGTCCGTGGAGGTACATCGTACTGGTGCACCCACTGTCTGAATGGGCCTCCCATGCTCTTATTGTCGCTTTTTTGCTGTTAGTATAACGCCAGCAGTCAAGTCAAGCAATGCTACTGCTAAAGTGATGCCACATTTAACTAATGCCGCACTCAGTCTAATGCCACCGATAAATTTAAGCAATGCCATTTAATGTCACTGGATTATTTCAGGGTTAGCTGTTGATTGTGGATGTATTGAAAAAATTCAGCTAAGGCATTCTAATGCTGTTGCACAGCCAGTATACCAACGATGAAACTTGTTACTACCTTCAGATTTTGCACTGTTAATGCTTATAGATTACATACCTCACTTTCATGAGATAAGTTAATTTTTTTGTACAGTGTCACCAAAATGCCAAGGCGCTGATGCCATTTTATTTTGGTTAAACTGCACAAAAAATTATGAAGACAAGAGGAAAGGTCAAGAGTGGGCACCTCCTCCTCCGGCTGTTCTCTTGATTCGTTCGATCAAGTTTTTATGTTTGATCGATTATCAAGATTGGGATAGCAATTTTTAAGGTCCCCCGAGTTCAAAATGATATTTACCTTGGAGGTACATGGTTTGCAATTTTTTATACTGTCATTAGTTAATAATGCTAGTTACCTTCAGACTTTTGTATTTGGTTTAATGCTCATGCACAACTAGTATACCAATGCTGAAACGTGTTACCTTTACATTTTGTATTATTAATTCTTATAGAAATCTTCCAGTGCTAGAGTTTATTGAAATCTGTTCAGTAAAACCATTGTACTATACCCTGTAATAAAGTAGCTACTCTACTATTGCACTAGCCACTGGATTAGTGTATATTTGTAGTATTCGAAATTTCGAATGGTGTTCCATTAGCGTATGGACATAAATAAAGTGTGGCAAGCTTTCCCAGATATGTGCTCAAGAAAACTACTACCTGTTTTTCTAAATACTAGACGTTTGGGTACTTTAAATTGAGCCGCGAAAACGTCTTATATTAAGGAACAGAGGGTGTAGAGTTCACTCAAATTATCCCGGTAAAGCTAGTCACACCTTTGTTAAAATTAATGTTCATTATGTTATCGGAGGAGGTCTGTAAGTTTGTCTCTAATGCCTGTCGACTACATACCTGACATCATGATGTAATGTTAAGTCATTTCCTTTTGTACAGTGTCACTGAATTGTCAAGGCGGTGATGGCATTTTATTTTAGTTGAACTGCACAAAATATGCTTAAAAGAAGAGGAAAGGTCAGGAATCGATCATTCTTTCAGAAAGAACTATATATGCCTTTCTGACATCAGCCGATGTTGCCTTATTTATTCCTTCAAACAGGTGGTTAGAAACAGTCTTGCTACCTTTTCCCATTAAAAAATTGGAATGCTTATATTTGTGAGTCTATGCTTCAACTAGTGCCACTTTTATAGTAATCACACTTTCAATATCTATGCAAACAAGGATGCTCGATTTTGGTGGAACTGCACAAAAAGTCCAACTGGTTCAACATTAGGAGCATGTTTTCTTCCAAACCTTTATATCCAATTGGTGGCACTATGAGCTGTTCATTACGAAGGTACATGGTTTGCTACTATCTTGCTACTCTTTTTGTACTATCATTAGATAGTAATACTAGTGGTTTGCATGTGAATTTATTGGCAGGGTGGACCTACATTGGAGGTGCAGGACAGGATTCAATGATTGGATGCTCAATTTCGGTTGTATCGATTTCACCTCTTCCATCACTGCGAACATGGATATCCTTGGTCTGATGAAGAATAGGCGCTATATTTCTGCTCTGAACCAGCAAATCAATTCAGTATGAAATTGTCCAGGGCAAAACATGACTGTATCAAATTGTCTAGTGCAAAACATGACAGATGCTAAGCGGAAGAGACATGTTTAAAACGAAAATACAAGGTGGGGTATATGTTTACTAGCTGCTTGATATTTGTGCAGACAGAGATGGCTGCCCGTTGCTATTTGGGGAACACACAAAGTGACCGCAATTTTGGTTGAACTGCACAAGAGAATAGTATAGTCACTGCATGCAGTGCCACTTGAAAATAGACACAGAAAGATTGGATAGTCACTTCATGGACTACAGAAAAGTAGTACTGTACTATTTATTGGCCAACCCTAGGTGCTTCATTGTTTTGGTTTGATTATACAATGGGCATCATTTTGCCTAAGTTAAAATTTGTATTCCGAAAATAGTCTCGCCGTGTGATCGAGAGAAGACCAAATCATATTGCAGTGGATGTTCCTCCATCATGTGTGGTTCATTCTCATGGTTCCAGCTATTGGTGAAACCACTCACGTTTGCAAGAGGAATTGTAGACTTCACAAACAAATTTGTCTTTCAGTCTGTACTGAATGTGCCAAGAGAAGCATCCATGTTAGTAGGCAGAACAAATGTTTTTTCCAGATCTTTGCTTTTGGAACCACATATTTGTATATGATCTGTGAATCATTGAGATGCATTAACATGTTGATCTTATGTATGGGAATCGTACTAGTTGGTTTTAGTTGCGACGCAAGATCCGAAGTGGCTGATCTTTGCTTTTGGAGCTACATATTTGTATATGATCTGTGAATCATTGAGATGCATTAACTGTTCCTTATTTTTGTTTACTCAGTGTTTACAAGTTACTGATCGATCACTAGCTAGCCTACTAATGCGCTCCTGGCAGTTTTAGTTGCGACGCAAGATCCGAAGTGGTAGTTTTTTGAATAAAAATGCCTACCTCTGAAGGAACTGACAAGCTGCTCTAAAGAAAATGCCATGCGAATCTGAAGAAACTGCCAGCGAAAACGTTCGCAAATGCCTTATCTCCCAGCTAAAGTTCATCAACTAATGCCCTTGGCTGCGACTCGTTGCATGCTGCTCCGTGTACTGGCTGCGAGCGATTTTGAGCGCCTGCATGTAGCCGACCGTAATTAAGGCAGCTAACTGATGCGAAAAAGATGTGTTTTAATTATTGTGGGCCTTTTTAATCCGTGGAATCATTATTGACAAGGAGGGAGATGATTCGAGTGCACTCGTTTGACCGTCATGCCGGCGTGCGACCCAGCACGGACGGGACGGGACGATACATTCATAATTTCAATTTCTCTAGTTTTCCACGGCAAGCTGGCGCGCTAAGCCATGCCTCCTTCATTATGCATTGAATTCCGATGACCGTCGCGGTACCTTCCGCCTATAAGTACTGTTTCCCGGCCTTCTCCGGTGGCACCGTGACCCAACTCGCGCTATCCTCATAAGCCCCCACCGGCCTGACGTCGCTCGCCACTTATCCTCGCTCTCGCTGATGAAGCTATGTACCTAGGGTAGGGTCATAGGCCTGACCTAGCCACCCTCCCCTAGGACATCACCCTAAAGTCAGAAGCATTCAGGGGATATCATCATCCACTCGACCAGAAGCATTGCACTCGGAAGATTCAAGTTCATTTGACTAAGAGATGGTACTCACTCGACCGTAGCATTAGTCACTCGACAACCCGAAGGTCTAAAGCCGCTCTGAACAGCAACGGTCGGGCATTTACTTTGTAGACTTAATGGTCATTCATGTATCTTTATTGCTGGCGTTACCAGTAACGCCCCCTCTTTATGTACCTTAAACCCTGTGTAACTGAGGGCCGGAGGGGTCTGGCAAACTCTATATAAGCCACCCCCTCCTGAGGGACAAGGGTTTGCACCCCCTGTAACTCCACACACATATAATCTAGTCGACCGCCTCCGGGCATCGAGACGTAGGGCTATTACTTCCACCGTGAAGGGCCTGAACTCGTAAACCTTGTGTGTACAACTTCACCATAGCTGGGATCTTGCCTCCTCATACCTACCCCCCATTCTACTGTCAGTCTTAGAACCACGACAGTTGGCGCCCACCGTGGGGCAGGTGTCCTAGCGACTTTTTGGTGAGGTTGCGATTTTTCCGATTCCCATCATCATGGTTTCCGGTGGTGGATTGGCTGAGGGCCGCGAGATCCGTCTTGGCGCGATTGTCTTCGTCGCTGACGACTCCGCCTGGCTTCAGGAAGCTCCCCTCAAAGTCGAGACGCTCCCCATCCGTGGGGCGACGCACTTTCGCGCGTGCGTTCATGGCGTCCTTCTCCGGCAGCCGTCGACCCAGTATCGGTCGACTCCCATGGTGTCCTCGCTCCCCGCTATTCGCCGGTGCAAGTGATCCGGTCGGTCATGGCTTCAGCGGTGGGTGAAACACGCGGTCGCTCGTCAGTCGGCCACCCCACAAGTCGCGGCAATCGAGCCCGACGAAACTCTCTAGAGCTTGTTCGACCTGTCGACTGGCTCCGTCGAGACCGCATCCGAGTGCGATAGCAGCGACCCTGCGACTGAAGTCTTGATGGTCAACGGACCACGTAGTCCGCCTGGCTTCCGCCGCGACGACGGCGGTGATGGTGGCGGCGATCCGTCATGCGTTCACGAGGAGTACACCCCCGAACCCCTTTCTTCGCAGCAGAGGGAAGGGCTTCGCCGCCGCAACATGGATGCGCTCCACACGCCCATCGTTGGGGAAACCTCCGAGGCTCGGGCATTGGAGGAGGCGCGCCTGGCCAATTTGGCTGTGCGCACTCGGCTGGAGAACCTTCAGCATGCACTCGACGAGCGTGCTCGGCAGCGGATTCCCGACGACGACAGCTTTTTCCGCCTCAACCTCAGGTATACCGCACTCCGATTCAAAATCTCACAGCTGCGGCCCGTATAGCGGAGTCAACCCAGCCTTCCTAGTCGGAGGCTGGTAGGGGTTTGATGCAGATCCGAGCCTTACTCCGGGCAGTAGGAGAACAGAACTCAGTGGTGTCTCAGTCGCGGAACATGATTCATAGCATATCCGTGATGGCAGATACAGTTCAGTCGGCCCACAACCCAAGATCGCCCCCGCGGCGTGAGGGACGTGGGCACCGGCAGGATCAGAACATGAATCATGTGCAGTATTGTAACACCCCGGATGTAACTTTCTATATTTGTAACTCCAACTCTTGCCATTTTTGGCTATGTATTATGATATTCCCTTCGTGGTCGGGTTTTGTCTTTTATTTTGCATTTTGTTCATGTCATGCATCACATATCATGTCATCATGTGCATCTCATTTGCATACGTGTTCGTCTCATGCATCCGAGCATTTTCCCCGTTGTCCGTTTTGCAATCCGACACTCCCACACGCACCGGCGCACCCCTCTTGTCTCTTTTCGTGAGCGGGTGTTTAACGTTCTCGGAATGGACCAAGTTTTGCCAAGTGGCCTTGGTACACCACCGGTAGACCACCTGTCAAGTTTCGTTCCATTTGGAGGTCGTTTGATGCTCCAACGGTTAACCGGGTAACCGCAAAGGCCTTTTGTGTGTTGCAGCCAAACACCCCTCCAAACAGCACAATAACCCATCTAAGCCCCCACCATGCTCTCGGTCGTTCGATCACGATCGTGTGGGCGAAAACCGCACTCCATTTGGAGTCTCCTAGCTCCCTCTAGCTATAAATATGTGAGCCTCCCCGAAATCCCGCAGCCCAAAAACCCTAGCCCCGCTCCCTCCACGCGCCGGACACGTCCGGTCCGCGCCGGACAAACCCCGCCGCCGCGCCCGCACCTATTGCGCGCCACCACGTGGCGAGCTGCACCCCACTTCGCCGCCCCGCCGCCGAAGCCCGCAGGGCCCGCGGGAGGCCCTCCCGGCCCAGATCCGCCGACCGCCGCCCCGCGTGGGACCCCGCCCGCGCCCGCCGCCGACCGCCGCCGCCTCCGCCGACCGCCGCTGCCGCGCCCTTAGCGCCGGCGCCCGTTCCCGCCGACCGCCGCCGCCCAGCGCCTCCACGCCGCCGGTGCCGTCTCCTCCGACGGACCCCGGCGGCCTCCTCCCTCTCCGGCGCCCGTCCTCGTCCCCGGCGGCCTCCTCCCTCTCCGGCGCCCGTCCTCGTCCCCTCCGGCCTCCTCCTCTCCATCTCCGGCGAGATCCAGCCCCGCCTCGGCATCCATGCCAAAGTCACCCCAGATCCGCGAGGTGAAATTCCTCCAAGTCCCCGGATTTGTAATATTATGTGGCTCTGTTCATCGCATCATATCTCCTTGCTTACTGCTCCGTTTCATGTGTGTGATATATCGAAATCTTCATCAGGTTATGCTCTTCATTTTATTCCATTGTGTCATGCTCGTTGGAGTCCGTCTTGATGCCCAAATCTCTGATGCAAGAGTGCTATATGTTATTTACTGCTGTTACTTATCAGAACTTGATGTTTTGTTATTTTTGTTGCATTTGATGTGTGCATCTTTTGGGCATGAGCTCTACGTGTGTTTTGATCTATTCCATGCCATCTATACAGAGGTGTATGCCATGTAGTTTTGTGATCTATGTGGTGACTAGAACAAGCATGCAAACTAGGCTTCGTGATGTTTCTGTTTTCAGGGACTTGGAATTTTGCCAAGTCTTTACCTGCTGTTATTTTCTTGCCATGTATCCATGTGGCTACAGTGAGATCCATGCTTATTTTGGGATACTTCAGTAAGGATGTTTTGAACATATAGTTGTGCTCTATCCATCCATGGTCCTGTTTGCAATTATGGAGTGACCTAGCACGTCTCAATCTTGCTCTACGTTTGCTATAAAATGTTCCTGGCAGAATGTTAACATGATATTCAATTTTGCCAAGGTTGTTGTAGTTCATCCATACATGCTATGAACTTGCTCTTGCCATGTTTAGCTTGATGAACATGTCTTCTTGCTGTAGGTATGCTTATTTTGTCATGCATTTCTTTGTGATGAGTGAATCGAGCTCGCAAAGATGGCTTCATAATTCTGTTAATGCCGTGCTCTGTTTTCTGCCAAGTCTGAAACCTGTTAACGAAACTTGCTATGTTTACATGGGTGCCATCATATCTTCTGATCCTTTTTGGATCATGATCAGTAAGGGACTTTTATTCTATGCATTTAGTAGATTCATGCCATGCCTTGTTTTGCTATGATAAGTTCCTGTAGCATGTTGATTGCTTGCTCTGAACATTACTACCTGATGCTGTTTCAGCCATGTTCAGTATTTTCACCAAGTCTGTGAAGCTGATATCTTTTGCACTTTTGCCATGCTTGTTTGAGCCTGTTATTTTGTGATCTAGCTGTAGCTCAGTGTTCATCTTTTGTCAAGCATCTCTTTTAGATCACTGTCGTATGATTTGTTGCTATGTTGGGGTGCTGTAGCATAGTTACTTGATGTATTCTAGTTGCTATCATGCTGTTAATCGCAGAATTGTGTCATTCTTGTTTCGCTTGCCATTTGCAAACCGTGCATCCGTTTCTGGTGATCTTTATATCGATTTCGACCAAAATCAACTCATCTTTCCAGTGGCATACTTGGTTTGCCAAGTTGCTTCTTTGTTCATCCTTTTTCTTCCGGAGCACGTATATGCATCGCATATCACATCTCGCATATCATGCATGTATTGCATCATGTTGCTTGTGCATTTCCTGTGGTTGATTGTGGTTCCTTTGCTTATGTTCTTGCTGTGGGTAGATCCGGGAGACGAGTTCGTGAGCGAGGAACCTGTTGAGTACGCTTACGAGGATCAAGCTTTCGACAACTCTGAGAACCTTGCAGGCAAGATGACCATACCCTTGAAATCACTTATATCTTTGCTTTGCTAGTTGTTCGCTCTATTGCTATGCTGCGCTACCTACCATTTGCTATATCATGCCTCCCATATTGCCATGTCAAGCCTCTAACCATCCTTTCCTAGCAAACCGTTGTTTGGCTAAGTTACCGCTTTTGCTGAGCCCTTCTTATAGCGTTGCTAGTTGCAGGTAAAGTTGAAGTTGGTTCCATGTTGGAACATGGATATTTTGGAATATCACAGTATCTCTTATTTAATTAATGCATCTATATATTTGGTAAAGGGTGGAAGGCTCGGCCTTATGCCTGGTGTTTTGTTCCACTCTTGCCGCCCTAGTTTCCGTCATACCGGTATTATGTTCCTTGAGTTTGCGTTCCTTACGTGGTTGGGTGATTTATGGGACCCCCTTGACAGTTCGCCTTGAATAAAATTCCTCCGGCAAGGCCGAACCTTGGTTTTACATTTGCCTACCTAAGCCTTTTTCCCTTGGGTTTTCGCGAGCCCGAGGGTCATCTTTATTTTAACCCCCCGGGCCAGTGCTCCTTCGAGTGTTGGTCCGAACCGAGTAGACTGCGGGGCCACCTCGGGGAAACTTGAGGCCTGGTTTTACTCGTAGGATGTCTCATCCAGTGTGCCCTGAGAACGAGATATGTGCAGCTCCTATCGGGATTTGTCGGCACAGTCGAGTGGTCTTGCTGGTTTTGTTTTACCATTGTCGAAATGTCTTGTAAACCGGGATTCCGAGACTGATCGGGTCTTCCTGGGAGAAGGTTTATCCTTTGTTGACCGTGAGAGCTTATCATGGGCTAAGTTGGGACACCCCTGCAGGGTATTATCTTTCGAAAGCCGTGCCCGCGGTTATGAGGCAGATGGGAATTTGTTAATGTCCGGTTGTAGAGAACTTGATACTTGACTTAATTAAAATATATCAACCGTGTGTGTAACCGTGATGGTCTCTTTTCGGCGGAGTTCGGGAAGTGAACACGGTCTGGGTTATGTATGAACTTAAGTAGTTTCAGGATCACTTCTTGATCATTTCTAGCTTCGCGACCCTTGCGTTCCTTCTCTTATCGCTCTCATTTGCGTATGTTAGCCACCATATGCTTAGTGCTTGCTGCAGCTCCACCTCATTACCCCATCCTTTCCTATAAGCTTAAATAGTCTTGATCTCGCGGGTGTGAGATTGCTAAGTCCTCGTGACTCACAGATTCTACGAAAATAGTTGCAGGTGCCGACGATACCAGTGCAGGTGACGCAACCGAGCTCAAGTGGGAGTTCGACCAGGAACGTGGTCGTTACTATGTTTCGTTTCCTGATGATCAGTAGTGGAGCCCAGTTGGGACGATAGGGGATCTAGCATTTCGGGTTATCTTATTTTCATTTGGATTTGACCGTAGTCGATCTATGTGTGGATTTTGGATGATGTATGAATTAATTTATGTATTGTGTGAAGTGGCGATTGTAAGCCAACTCTCTTTATCCCATTCTTGTTCATTACATGGGATTGTGTGAAGATGACCCTTCTTGCGACAATACCTACAATGCGGTTATGCCTCTAAGTCGTGCCTCAACACGTGGGAGATATAGCCGCATCATGGGCGTTACAAGTATGATCACCGACTCGGCCGCGATGACCGTCGTCGAGTGCCCACACCTCCCCCGAGGAGTGGATCATATGTGCCCCGGTGATATGATGACAGACGCCCAGACAGTGGCGAGCGAAGAATACCAGCGGACCCGAGAGAGCCAGGCTTTGATGCGAGGTCTATTCTCGTTCAGGGTTTGGTCGATAGGAACAGAGCACACAGAGAGGGCCTTGACAGAGATCACCCGACAGCGGAGTTCATGTTTCAGGTCCAGAGTGTTTCAGCGGAGCCATCAGGGCCGCGAAGATTCCTCCCAACTTCAGGTTGGCGACTGGATTCAGCAAGTTCACTGGTGAGTCCAAGCCTGACACTTGGCTTGAGGATTACCGAGTGGCTGTGCAGATTGATGGCGGTAATGATGAAGTGGCCATGAAACATCTTCCTCTGATGTTGGAAGGTTCAGCCAGTGCATGGTTGACTCAGTTAACACCAGGCAGTCTATTCAATTGGGAGGAACTTGCTCGAGTGTTTGTTAGAACTTTTGAGGGTACCTGCAAGCGGCCAGCAGGATTAACAGAATTGCAGCATTGCGTGCAAAAACCGAATGATACTCTGAGAGATTACATTCAGAGGTGGACCACTTTGCATCACAAAGTGGAAAATGTGTCCCATCATCAAGCAGTTTGTGCCTACAAGGAAGGCGTTAAGTATCGAGAACTGGTCCTGAAATTCGGTCGGACGGGAGATATGTCTCTGACTCGGATGATGGAAATAGCCACTCGGTACGCTAACGGAGAAGAAGAGGATCGACTCGGCAGTGGAAAGAGCAAACCAGTCGGTCAGGACACCGGTGGAGGCAATTCCAATCGGACACAGAAGCGTAAAGCCGAGCCTGCAGGGCCTGGTGAAACTGCGGTAGTGATTCAAGGAAAGTTTAAAGGGAAACCTAAGGGGCCCTGGACCCCCAAGAAAGTGAAAGATCAAGCCGGAAATGATGTGTTGGATTTACCATGCCACATTCACACCAAGAAGGATGAAGAAGGTAATCTGATTTATCCTAAACATACCACTCGACAGTGTCGAGTTCTGATCCAGCAGTTCCGAGAGAAGCAACCCAATGAGAAGGAAAAGGAGTCAGACAAGGATGAGGACAAAGAGGAAGATGATGGTTTTCCCAATGTCAATTCCACCCTGGTAATTTTTGCTGATGTTGAGAGCAAAAGTCGATTGAAAGTGATCAACAGAGAAGTGAATATGGTTGCTCCGGCAACGACAACATACCTGATGTGGTCACAAACAGCTATCACATTTGACCAATCTGATCATCCTGCTCGCATAGCCACTCCAGGGAGGCAAGCATTGGTGGTCAACCCAGTCGTTGGGGGCACTCGATTGACCAAAATGTTGATGGATGGTGGTAGTGGTTTCAATATACTTTATGCTGAAACCTTGAAGGGGATGGGCATTCCGATGTCCAAACTTAGTGAGAGCAACATGAGCTTTCACGGCATCATCCCTGGCAAGAAGGCTCAATCACTCGGCCAGATAACCCTTGACGTGGTTTTCGGTGATTCGAAGAATTACCGTAAGGAAAAGTTGACATTTTAAGTAGTGGATTTCCAGAGTGATTATCATGCTATTTTGGGGAGGCCTGCATATGCACGCTTTATGGCTCGACCATGTTACGTGTATCTCAAATTGAAAATGCCTGGTCCCAAAGGAGTGATCACGGTCACAGGCAATCGACAGAAGGCAGAGGAATGCTTTCAGAAGGGTTCTAAAATTGCCGATGCACAAATGGCAGCAGTTGAAATGCAAGAGTATCAGAAAAATATAGATCCGAGTGATTTGTTGCGAGCCAAGAAGCCTGCCATAGATTCTGCATTTCAGTCGTCCGGTGAAACAAAGCCGATTCATATTCACCCGACCGATCCTAATGCTGCTCCTACTCATATCTCAACATCACTCGACAACAAATAGGAAGAAGCACTCATCCAATTCCTCTGTGAGAACTGGGACATCTTTGCATGGAAACCTTCTGACATGCCGGGTGTACCCAAGGGACTGGCTGAGCACCGTTTGCGAGTCGACCCGAAAGTGAAACCAGTCAAGGAACATCTTCGACGGTCCGTCATACAGAAGAGAAAGGCAATTGGCGAGGAAGTTTCTCGTCTTCTGCAGCTGAGTTCATCCGAGAGATTTACCACTCTGAGTGGCTCGCCAATGTTGTCATGGTCCCCAAGAAGGATGACTCACTTTGTATGTGCATTGACTTCAAGCATATCAATCGGGCCTACCCAAAAGATCATTTCCCTCTCCCCTGTATCGACCAAATCGTCGACTCAACTTCGGGGTGTGAGCGTTTGTCTTTTCTGGACGCCTATTCCGGGTATCATCAGATCCAATTGTATGGACCCGATGAGATAAAAACAGCTTTCATCACTCCATTCGGGTGCTTTTGTTATGTCACCATGCCATTCGGTCTCAAGAATGCCGGTGCCACATTTATGAGGATGATTCAGAAGTGCCTGCTCAGTCAAATCAGTCAGAATGTGGAAGCACAGATGGATGACATTGTGGTCAAGTCGCGTAAAGGTTCTAACTTGCTGACTGACCTCGCTGAAACCTTTGCCAACCTGAGAAGGTATGATATCAAGCTTAATCCGTCAAAATGCACATTCGGAGTTCCAGGAGGAAAGTTACTCGGTTTCCTCATTTCCGAACGAGGGATCGACGCGAACCCAGAGAAAGTTGGGGCCATACTCCGGATGAAACACCCTGTGCGTGTGCATGACGTTCAGAAGCTTACTGGTTGTTTGGTCGCATTGAGTCGATTCATCTCTCGCCTCGGTGAAAAGGCATTGCCTCTTTACCGGCTGATGAAGAAATCTGATAAGTTCGAGTGGACTCCTGAAGCTGATGTAGCGTTTGCAGAGCTCAAAACCCTACTTTCCACCCAGCCGGTGCTTGCTGCCCTGCTACCTCTTGAGCACTGCGTTGGTTTTCCCTTGAAGAGGAAAGGGTGATGCAGTAAAGCACCGTAAGTATTTTCCTCAGTTTTTGAGAACCAAGGTATCAATCCAGTAGGAGGCCACGCATGAGTCCCTCGCACCTACACAAACAAATAAAATCCTTGCAACCAACACAATAAAGGGGTTGTCAATCCCTTCACGGTCACTTACGAAAGTGAGATCTGATAGATATGATAAGATAATATTTTTGGTATTTTTATGATAAAGATGCAAAGTAAAATAAAAGCCAATAAAAATAGCTAAGTGTTGGAAGATTAATATGATGGAAAATAGACCCGGGGGCCATAGGTTTCACTAGTGGCTTCTCTCGAGAGCATAAGTATTACGGTGGGTAAACAAACTACTGTTGAGCAATTGACAGAATTGAGCATAGTTATGAGAATATCTAGGTATGATCATGTATATAGGCATCACGTCCGAGACAAGTAGACCCACTCCTGCCTACATCTACTACTATTACTCCACACATAGACCGCTATCCAGCAAACATCTAGAGTATTAAGTTCAAAAGAACAGAGTAACGCTTTAAGTAAGATGACATGATGTAGAGGGATAAACTCATGCAATATGATATAAACCCCATCTTATGATCCTCGATGGCAACAATACAATACGTGCCTTGCTGCCCCTACTGTCACTAGGAAAGGACACCGCAAGATTGAACCCAAAGCTAAGCACTTCTCCCATTGCAAGAAAGATCAATCTAGTAGGCCAAACCAAACTGATAATTCGAAGAGACTTGCAAAGATAACCAATCATACATAAAAGAATTCAGAGAAGATTCAAATATTGTTCATAGATAAACTTGATCATAAACCCACAATTCATCGGTCTCAACAAACACACCGCAAAAGAAGATTACATCGAATAGATCTCCACGATAATCGTGGAGAACTTTATATTGAGATCCAAAGAGAGAGAAGAACCCATCTAGCTAATAACTATGGACCCGAAGGTCTGAGGTAAACTACTCACACATCATCGGAGAGGCTATGGTGTTGATGTAGAAGACCTCCGTGATCGATGCCCCCTCCGGCGGAGCTCCAGAAAAGGTCCCAAGATGGGATCTCACGAGTACAGAAGGTTGCGGTGGTGGAATTAGGTTTTTTGCTCCGTGTCTGGTAGTTTGGGGGTACGTAGGTGTATATAGGAGGAAGAAGTACGTCGGTGGAGCAACGTGGGCCCCACGAGGGTGGAGGGCGCGCCCCCTACTTCGTGCCCTCCTGATTGCTTTCTTGACGTAGGGTCCAAGTCCTCTGGATCACGTTCATTCCGAAAATCACGTTCCCGAAGGTTTCATTCCGTTTGGACTCCATTTGATATTCTTTTTCTGCGAAACTCTGAAATAGGCAAAAAACAGCAATTCTGGCCTGGGCCTCCGGTTAATAGGTTAGTCCCAAAAATAATATAAAAGTGTATAATAAAGCCCATTAAACATCCAAAACAGAATATAATATAGCATGGAACAATAAAAAATTATAGATACGTTGGAGACGTATCAAGCATCCCCAAGCTTAATTCCTGCTCGTCCTCGAGTAGGTAAATGATAAAAACAGAATTCTTGATGTGGAATGCTACTTAGCATAATTTCAATGTAATTCTTCTTATTGTGGCACGAATGTTCAGATTTGATATGATTCAAGATAAAAGTTTAATGTTGACATAAAAACAATAATACTTCAAGCATGCTAACCAAGCAATTATGTGTTATCAAAATAACATAGCCAAAGCAAGTTATCCCTACAAAATCATATAGTTTGGCTATGCTCTATCTTCCCCACACAAAATATTCATATCATGTACAACCCCGATTTTAGCCAAGCAATTGGTTCATACTTTTTAACGCGCTTCAGCCTTTTCAACTCTTACGCAATACATGAGCGCAAGCCATGGATATAGCACTATGGTGGAATAAGGTATAATGATAGGGGTTATGTGGGAATACAAAAAAAGGAGAAAGTCTCACATCAACGAGGCTAATCGACGGGCTATGGAGATGCTGATGTGAATGCAAGGAGTAGGGATTGCCATGCAACGGATGCACTTAGAGCTATAAGTGTATGAAAGCTCAAACAAAAGACACTAAGTGGGTGTGCATCCAACTTGCTTGCTCACGAAGACCTCGGGCATTTGAGGAAGCCCATCATTGGAATATACAAGCCAAGTTCTACAATGAAATTTCCCACTAGTATATGAAAGTGACAAAATGAGAGACTCTCTATCATAAAGATCACGGTGCTACTTTGAAGCACAAGTGTGGTAAAAGGATAGTAACATTGTCCCTTCTCTCTTTTTCTCTCATTTTTTTATTTGGGCCTTTTCTCTCTTTTTTATGGCCTCTTTTTTTTAGTCCGGAGTCTCATCCCGACTTGTGGGGGAATCATAGTCTCCATCATCCTTTCCTCACTTGGGACAATGCTCTAATAATGCTGATCATCACACTTTTATTTACTTACAACTCATGAATTACAACTCAATACTTAGAACAAAATATGACTCTATGTGGATGCCTCCGGCGGTGTACCAGGATATGCAATGAATCAAGAGCGACATGTATGAAAGAGTTATGAATGGTGGCTTTGCCACAAATACAATGTCAACTACATGATCATGCAAAGCAATATGACAATGATGGAGCGTTTCATCATAAATGAAACGGTGGAAAGTTGCATGGCAATATATCTCGGAATGGCTATGGAAATGCCATAATAGGTAGGTATGGTGGCTGTTTTGAGGAAGATATAAGGAGGTTTATGTGTGATAGAGTGTATCATATCACGGGGTTTGGATGCACCGGCGAAGTTTGCACAAACTCTCAAGGTGAGAAGGGCCATGCACGGTACCGAAGAGGCTAGAAAATTGCGGAAAGGTAAGTGTGCGTATAATCCATGGACTCACATTAGTCATAAAGAACTCATATACTTATTGCAAAAATTTATTAGCCCTCGAAGCAAAGTACTACTACGCATGCTCCTAGGGGAAGGGTTCGTAGGAGTTAACCATCGCGATCCCGGCCGCCACACAAAGAATGACAATCAATAAATACCTCATGCTCCGACTTCGTTACATAACGGTTCACCATACGTGCATGCTACAGGAATCACAAACTCCAACACAGTATTTTTCAATTCCACAATTACTCAACTAGCACAACTATGATATTACCACCTTTATATCTCAAAACAATTATCAAGCATCAAATTTCTCATGATATTATAATTAAAGCAAATTGCCATGCTGTTTTAAGACTCTCAAAATAATGTAAGTGAAGCATGAGAGATCAATAGTTTCTATAAAACAAATCCACCGCCGTGCTCTAAAAGATATAAGTGAAGCACTAGAGCAAAAACTATATAACTCAAAAGATATAAGTGAAGCACATAGAGTATTCTAACAATTTCCGAATCATGTGTGTCTCTCTCAAAAGGTGTGTACAGCAAGGATGATTGTGGAAAACTAACAAATAAAGACTCAAATAATACAAGACGCTCGAAGCAAAACACATATCATGTGGTGAATAAAAATATAGCTCCAAGTAAAGTTACCGATGGAAGTAGACGAAAGAGGGGATGCCTTCCGGGGCATCCCCAAGCTTTGGCTTTTAGGTGTCCTTAGATTATCTTGGGGTGCCATGGGAATCCCCCAGCTTAGGCTCTTGCCACTCCTTGTTCCATAATCCATCAAATCTTTTACCCAAAACTTGAAAACTTCACAACACAAAACTTAACAGAAAATCTTGTGAGCTCCTTTAGCGAAAGAAAACAAAACACCACTTCAAGGTACTGTATTTAACTCATTCTTTATTTATATTCGTGTTAAACCTACTGTATTCCAACTTCTCTATGGTTTATAAACTATTTTACTAGCCATAGATTCATCAAAATAAGCAAACAACACACGAAAAACAGAATCTGTCAAAAACAGAACAGTCTGTAGTAATCTGTAACTAATGCAAACTTCTGGAACTCCAAAAATTCAGCCAAAATAGGACAACCTAGAAACTTTGTTTATTGATCAGCATAAATTTGAATCAATATTTTATCACGTTCTGGTGATTTTTAACAATTATTTTCGTGAACAGAAAGTTTCTGGAAATTTCAGCAAGATCAAATAACTATCATCCAAGAAGATCCTATAGGTTAAACTTGGCACAAACACTAATTAAAACATAAAAACACATCTAATGAGAGGCTAGATAAAATATTTGTTCCTAAACAGAAGCAAAAAGCAAAAAAACTAAAAATAAATTTGGGTTGCCTCCCAACAAGCGCTATCGTTTACCGCCCCTAGCTAGGTATAATAGCAAGGATAGATCTAGGTATTGCCATCTTTGGTAGGCAATCCATAAGTGGCTCTCATAATAGATTCATAAGATAATTTTATTTTCTTTATAGGGAAGTGTTCCATGCCTTTCCTTAACAGAAATTGGAATCTAATATTCCCTTCCTTCATATCAATAATTGCACCAATCGTTCTAAGGAAAGGTCTACCAAGAATAATAGGACATGAAGGATTGCAATCTATATCAAGAACAATAAAATCTACGGGCACATAATTCCTATTTGCAACAATAAGAACATCATTAATTCTTCCCATAGGTTTCTTAATGGTGGAATCTGCAAGGTGCAAGTTTAAAGAAATCATCAAATTCACGGAAACCTAGCAAATCACACAAAGTCTTTGGAATCGTGGAAACACTAGCACCCAAATCACACAAAGCATAGCATTGATGATCTTTAATTTTAATTTTAATAGTAGGTTCCCACTCATCATAATGTTTTCTAGGGATAGAAACTTCCAACTCAAGTTTTTCTTCATAAGATTGCATCAAAGCATCAACGATATGTTTGGTAAAGGCTTTATTTTGACTATAAGCATGCGGAGAATTTAGCACGGATTGCAACAAGGAAATACAATCTATCAAAGAACAATTTTCATAATTAAATTCCTTGAAATCCAAAATAGTGGGTTCATTAATATCTAACGTTTTGATCTCTTCAATCCCACTTTTACCAATTTTAGCATCAAGATCTAAAAACTCCAAATTTTTGGAACACCTTCTAGGTAAAGGTGGATCATATTCAGTCCCATCATTATCAAGATTCATATTGCAAAACAAAGATTTAATAGGGGACACATCAATAAATTTTAGATCTTCGTCTTTATTTTCAGAGAAATTTTCCGGCTTAGTGGCCATCTTATTAACTAAGGTGGCCTTCTTATTCGAAACTTCAGATATTAACTTCTCTAGATGAGCAATCTGAGATTTCAAACTGTAAAATTCTTTAGACATATAATCGAGCTCTTTATTCATGTAACCCATAAAGCTTTTTTGTTCCTTAAGCTCGTTCCTAAAGAAATTATTATGCTCAAATTGTAAAACCATAAAACTCCTGACGTTGCTTTCGATCTCTTCTAACCTTTTATGGTAAAGATCACCAGATCTAGGTAGAGCCATAGTGACAAGCAAGCAATCTAACACACGATCAAACAAAAAGCAAGCGAAAAAGAGGTGAACAGAAAGAGAGGGCGCATAAAACGGCAAGGGTGAAGTGGGGGAGAGGAAAACGAGAGGCAAATGGCAAATAATGTAATGCGGGAGATAAGGGTTTGTGATGGGTACTTGGTATGTTGACTTTTGCGTAGACTCCCCGGCAACGGCGCCAGAAATCCTTCTTGCTACCTCTTGAGCACTGCGTTGGTATTCCCTTGAAGAGGAAAGGGTGATGCAGTAAAGCAGCGTAAGTATTTCCCTCAGTTTTTGAGAACCAAGGTATCAATCCAGTAGGAGGCCACGCACGAGTCCCTCGCACCTACACAAACAAATAAAATCCTCGCAACCAACGCAATAAAGGGGTTGTCCATCCCTTCACGATCACTTACGAAAGTGAGATCTGATAGATATGATAAGATGATATTTTTGGTATTTTTATGATAAAGATGCAAAGTAAAATAAAAGCCAATAAAAATAGCTAAGTGTTGGAAGATTAATATGATGGAAAATAGACCCGGGGGCCATAGGTTTCACTAGTGGCTTCTCTCGAGAGCATAAGTATTATGGTGGGTCAACAAATTACTATTGAGCAATTGACAGAATTGAGCATAGTTATGAGAATATCTAGGTATGATCATGTATATAGGCATCACGTCCGAGACAAGTAGACCCACTCCTGCCTGCATCTACTACTATTACTCCACACATCGACCGCTATCCAGCATGTATCTAGAGTATTAAGTTCAAAAGAACAGAGTAACACTTTAAGTAAGATGACATGATGTAGAGGGATAAACTCATGCAATATGATATAAACCCCATCTTGTTATCCTCGATGGCAACAATACAATACGTGCCTTGCTGCCCCTACTGTCACTGGGAAAGGACACCGCAAGATTGAATCCAAAGCTAAGCACTTCTCCCATTGCAAGAAAGATCAATCTAGTAGGCCAAACCAAACTGATAATTAGAAGAGACTTGCAAAGATAACCAATCATACATAAAAGAATTCAGAGAAGATTCAAATATTGTTCATAGATAAACTTGATCATAAACCCACAATTCATCGGTCTCAACAAACACACCGCAAAAGAAGATTACATCGAATAGATCTCCACGAGAATCGTGGAGAACTTTGTATTGAGATCCAAAGAGAGAGGAGAAGCCATCTAGCTAATAACTATGGACCCGAAGGTCTGAGGTAAACTACTCACACATCATCGGAGAGGCTATGGTGTTGATGTAGAAGCCCTCCATGATCGATGCCCCCTCCGGCGGAGCTCCGGGAAAGACCCCTAGATGGGATCTCACGGGTACAGAAGGTTGCGGTGGTGGAATTAGGTTTTTGGCTCCGTGTCTGGTAGTTTGGGGGTACGTAGGTATATATAGGAGGAAGAAGTACGTTGGTGGAGCAACGTGGGCCCCACGAGGGTGGAGGGCGCACCCCCTACCTCGTGCCCTCCTGATTGCTTTCTTGACGTAGGGTCCAAGTCCTCTGGATCACGTTCGTTCCGAAAATCACGTTCCCGAAGGTTTCATTCCGTTTGGACTCCGTTTGATATTCTTTTTCTGTGAAACTCTGAAATAGGCAAAAAAAACAGCAATTCTGGGCTGGGCCTCCGGTTAATAGGTTAGTCCCAAAAATAATGTAAAAGTGTATAATAAAACCCATTAAACATCCAAAACAGAATATAATATAGCATGGAACAATAAAAAATTATAGATACGTTGGAGACATATCATGCCCCAATCAGCAAAGAGCCTTTACTGCTTTATATTGCAGCCACTGGACAAGTTGTCAGTACCGTACTCACGGTCGAGCGGGAAGAAGAAGGAAAAGCCTATAAAGTTCAGCGCCAAGTATACTATATTTCTGAAGTCTTGACTCCGTCCAAGCAGAGATATCCGCATTATCAGAAGCTTGTTTATGGAATCTACATGACCACGAAGAAGGTTGCACATTATTTTTCAGATCATTCCATTACAGTCGTCAGCGGCGCACCATTGCCAGAAATTCTGAACAACAGAGATGCAACTGGTCGAGTGGCAAAATGGGCGATTGAACTCCTTCCATTGGATATCAAGTTTGAGGCAAAGAAAGCTATCAAGTCCCAAGCAATAGTGGATTTCCTCGCCGAGTGGGTTGAGCAGCAACAACCGACTCAGATTCACTCGAAGCATTGGACCATGTTCTTTGACGGATCCAAGATGTTGAATGGTTCTAGTGTTGGGGTGGTATTGGTATTCCCCCGAGGAGACAGGCTCAACTATGTTCTTCAGATTCATTTTGATTCCTCCAACAACGAGGCTGAATATGAAGCACTTCTGTACGGGTCGCGTATAGCCATTTCACTCGGCGTCCGTCGCCTAATTGTCTACGACGACTCAGATTTGGTGGTTAATCAAGTAATGAAAGAGTGGGACGTCAGGAGCCCGGCTATGACTGGCTATTTCAATGCAGTGAGAAAGTTAGAGAAGAAGTTTGAAGGGTTAGAGCTCCATCATATACCCGACTGAAAAATCAAGCAGCTGATGATTTGGAAAAGATAGGTTCCAAGCGTGAGCCTATTCCCAGTAATGTGTTCTTGGAGCATCTTCACACACCGTCTGTCCAGGAGGATCCCTTCACGGAGGAGCCCCCACAACCTAAGAGCCCTACTTATCCGACTGAAGTCGAAATCCCAGCCGTGGTTGACTTGGTCAAGGAAGTTTTGGTCGTCATACCCGATTGGACAGTGCCGTACATTGCATATATTCTCAGGAAAGAGCTCCCAGAGGATGAAGAAGAGGCCCGTCAGATTGTCCACCGATCTAAAGCTTTCACAGTAATGGGTGGACAGCTTTACAGAGAAAGTGTTACCGGAGTCGCTCAGAAGTGCATAACACCAGAAGAAGGTCGAGTGATCCACAACGACATCCACTCAGGGACCTGTGGTCACCATGCGTCCTCTCGGATCATTGTGGCCAAAGCATACCGAGCGGGGTTTTATTGGCCACGAGCGAATGAAATGGCAAAAGACATAGTCGACAAATGTGAAGGTTGCCAGTTCTACTCCAACATGTCTCACAAGCCTGCATCAGCCCTGAAGACCATTCCGCTCGTCTGGCCTTTTGCTGTCTGGGGATTAGATATGGTTGGACCTCTGAGGACTGGCATGAGTGGCTTCACTCATGTGCTCGTAGCAGTCGACAAGTTCACCAAATGGATTGAAGCCAAGCCTATCAAAAATCTCGAAGCCAGTACTGCTGTCAGCTTCATCAGAGAGTTAACATTCAGATATGGTGTTCCGCACAGCATCATCACTGATAAATGGGTCGAACTTCGATTCCGATGAGTTCAGAGCCTTTTGTGCTTCCCAAGGCACTCAGGTCGACTATGCTTCAGTCGCCCATCCCCAGTCGAATGGACAAGCTGAAAGAGCAAACAGATTGATTCTGAAAGGACTGAAACCCCGATTGTTGCGTGACCTCAAGCATGCAGCAGGCGCCTGGGTCGATGAACTTCCATCAGTGCTTTGGGGATTGAGGACAACTCCTAATCGGCCGACTTGCCAAACTCCATTCTTCTTAGTCTATGGGGCTGAAGCTATGCTTCTGAGTGACTTGCTTCACAATGCACCACGGTCGAGATTTTCTTAGAAGATGAAGCAGAACAGGCTCGGCAAGATGCAATTGATCTCCTAGAAGAGGAAAGAGAGATGGCCCTGATCCGGTCGACCATTTATCAGCAAGACCTGCGTTGATTCCACGCCAGAAATGTGAGGGGTCGGACATTTCAAGAGGAGACTTGGTTCTTTGAGTGGATCAGCAGAAACCACACAAGCTCGCTCCTGCATGGGAAGGCCCCTTCGTTGTCACCAAAGTGCTCCACAATGGAGCATACCACCTCTACAATGTTGAGCACAATAAAGACGAGCCACACGCTTGGAATGCGGAGCTGCTCCGCCCCTTTTATACTTAAGCATTCAGACTGTTGAGATGTAATAAGAAATACCTTCTAGTTTGATTATCAAATACATGGTTTTACAGTCTCCTAAATGATTGTTGTTCCTTTTATATATATTCTAAATCCCCTAGTGGGTGCCTTAGATGCGATCCGCTTCGCCTAAGTTTCAAAAAATAAAATCTTGCCAAGTGAAGAGCAAGCCTCTCACTCAGAGGCTTAGCTGCGAATCCATTTCGCCTAAGTTTAAAAAATCCTACCAAGTGGTGAGCAAGCCTCTCACTCGGAGGCTTAGCTGCAGTCCAGTACTCACCTAAGTTTAAAAAATCCTACGGAGTGGTGAGAAAGCCTCTCACTCGGGGGCTTAGTTGCAGTCCAGTACTCGCCTAAGTTTGAAAAAATCCCACCGAGTGAAGAGCAACCCTCTCACTCGGGGGCTTAGCTGCAGTCTAGTACTCGCCTAAGTTTAAAAAATCCCACAGAGTGGTGAGCAACTCTCTCACTCGGGGGCTTAGCTGCAGTCTAGTACTCACCTAAGTTTGAAAAAATCCCACCGAGTGAAGAGAAACCCTCTCACTCGAGGGCTTACCTGCAGTCCAGTACTCGCCTAAGTTTGAAAAAATCCCACCGAGTGAAGAGCAAACCTCTCACTCGGGGGCTTAGCTGCAGTCCAGTACTCGCCTAAGTTTAAAAAATCGCACCGAGTGGTGAGCAGCCCTCTCACTCGGGGGCTTAGCTACAGTCCAGTACTCACCTAAGTTTGAAAAATCCTACCAAGTGGTGAGCAACCCTCTCACTCGGGGGCTTAGCTGCAGTCCAGTACTCGCCTAAGTTTAAAAAATCCTACCGAGTGGTGAGCAAGCCTCTCACTCGGGGGGCTTAGCTGCAGTCCAGTACTCGCCTAAGTATAAAACACGTTCCGAGTGAGAACCAATCTTCTTGCTCGGGGACTTGGCCACACGCTCCATCCTGATCCGCAAGGACGACGAGGTGCAGGTTGACCGCGACCTTCTCCTCAGAGCTGCACCATAAGTGCAATATGCACTCCATCCCGATCCGCAAGGACAACGAGGTGCAGGTTGACCGCGAACTTCTCCTCAGAGCGGCGCCATAAGTACAATGTGTGCTCCATCCCGATCCGCAAGGACGACGAGGTGCAGGTCGACCACGACCTTCTCCTCAGAGCTGCGCCATAAGTACAATGTGTGCTCCATCCCATTCCACGAGGGCGACAAGGTGCAGGTCGACTGATTACCTTCTCCTCAGAGCTGCATCGCAAGTACAAAGACTATTCCGAGTGAAGAAACAAGTTCCACTCGAAGGCAAACACGAGCATATTCAGAGAAAAACCAAGTTCAGATAGATCCTAAGGTTCCAGACCACGGATTAAAGTACTCGGGCATCAGGCCCGAAGGAGTTTTACGGTTACAAAATCACTCGGCATTCCGAGGCAAATTTAAGGCGAGGCATAAAGTTTTTTCACTCCGCGGGAGGAGGGCTAGCAGGCTCGACGAACTCGTCCAGATCAATTCCGTGTGCAATCCGAGTGGCAACAGCAATGAAGGTTTCCATGAAGGATTGGAAGTCATGCCTTTTGGTATTGGCAACCTTGATCACCGCTAGCTTCTCTTCTCGGGCTTCCTTGCAGTGGACACGAACCAGCGACAGAGCCACGTCAGCACCGCATCGGGCAGAAGACTTCTTCCATTCCTGCACTCGACTAGGGACCTCATTGAGTCAAGCCATCAGAGACTCAATGTCATTTTGAAGCGTCGCCCCTGGCCAGAGTGTTGTGTCGATGCGCGACACCGCAACTTTCAGACGAGCAAGGTAGTCGACAACACCAGCAACACGGGATTCCAATCGGAGCACGTTCATGGCAGCTTCGTCCTTCACAAGAGAGAGGATGGGGTCCAAGCTTGTCTCAACTCGCCCAGTCTCTTCCTCGAAGTTCTGGCAAAATTCAGCACACACAATTCAACGATGAGTCAAAGGCTATATATCGAGTCAACAACAACAAGTCTGTCGGACAAAGGGAAACACCTTCAAGCATGACGAACAGCTTCTTGGCGAGTCCTCCCAGATAATTCTCCAAGTCATCTTTCTTGCGGGCGATATCTTCCACCTTGTCAGTCAGGTCCCTCTTGTCCTTCTTTAGACGAGTCGCCTCCTTGTTGGCTTCGTCCAGAGCAGTCTTCAACTTGGCGTTCTCTTCTTCCATTTTACCGACTGAAGCAAGCTTCTGGTTGGCGAGTGCGGTTTTCTCTTCTGTCGCCTTCTGTGCAGCTGCAAGGTCCAGATCCTTCTTCGCCAGAGCGTGGTTCATTGTTTCTGAAAGAAAGAACACTTGGTTTAGAGAAAAGAAATGACACTCGATTCAGAAACAAATCAGTCGACAAAATTTTCATACCAGCAGCTTCAGCCTTGGCCTTCTGCAAATTCGTCTTGGCTAGCTCCAGATCGAGATTGAGCTGAATTTGCTTCTGCTCCAGGTCAGCAAAGCGAGCTCCAAGTTCACAGGATTTCTGTAATCAAAGGACGGTCAGTCGACAGATGAAAAGATTGGTTACTTCAGAGCAATATAGTGATAAATTCAACAAATTCTGAGACTACTGCTGAATCAAACATCCAACAGTAGTCTCGGGGACTACACCCAGTGGGTGCACTTAGTGTGCCCCCACTGGTCCAGTTTCCACTCGACATGGTCCGTCCAGGACGAGTGTAAAAAAAAGAGAAGAAGAAAGTTGTTCTCAGACCATAGTCGACTACCAGTAGTCGACTACGGTCTCGGGGACTACACCCAGTGGGTGCACTCAGCGTGCCCCCACTAGTTCAAGTTCCACTCGACATGATCCGTTCAGACCGAGTGAGAAAGTTCTGATTCTCAGACCATAGCTGACTGCCCGCAATCAACTATGGTCTCGGGGATTACACCCAGTGGGTGCACTCAGCGTGCCCCCACTGGTTCAAAAACTCAGTCGACACAACCTAGTCGACCCAAGAAACAAAACTATTCAGCAATAAGTTAAAACACCCAGTGGGTGTACAAATGCAGACCGATGAAAATATGCTCAAGGAAAGTTTTCAGGTAGCATATCCTAACAAAACAAGCGATAAGTTAAGGGATCAGTCGGCAATCAACCAACCTGGACATTGCTCTGGAGAGCTGAGCTGGCATCGTAAGCAGCTTGACTAGCCTCTCGAAGCACCTTCATCTGCTCCATCATGATGCTTGCCTGGCGTCTAGCCTCCTTGGCAGCACCCACTTGGTCCTCGGGGACGTGATGCGCAGCGAAAAGTGAAGATGGATCAACTGGAACCTGTCGACGCTGAAGGCTGGGCACTCAACAATGGTACGGCAAAAGTCACAGAAGCCCGGTTGGCATCGCCGGCCTCCTGGATCACTGGCTCCGTCACTGACGTCGACTAAGGCACCTTGCCAGTTGATGTCTTCCTGCTTCTTCTTCCCATGGGCCTCAGCGGCACATCCTCTTCGTCGTCTGGTAGATCAATGACATTGGGAGCAGCTGCAAAAAGAATCAATCGCCAGAATTCAGTCGACCAGCAAAACAGTTGAGAAACTAAAGACAAGATTACAAGAGTCGCACTCGGATTAGAAGTGACTGCATCCTCCATTTCCTCGTCTTCATCCCTATAAACGGAAGTCCTAGAGGTAGCAGCACTGCAAATCTCAAGATTCAGTCGGCCAGACCTTCCGAAATGAGTCGACTAAAGTTCAATTCATGACAAACCAAGAAATCAAGTCCAACTATTACCCGGAAGCAATGGGAACGACCACTTTGATCTTGGGCAAAGCCTTCCGTGGTTTTGACGGCGTAGCCTTAGACTGCTTCGGGGCCTTCTCAGTCGGCGCTGGAGAAGATGTCCGAGGGCGCTTTGAGGTCTGTCCAGTCTGCGCGGTCGCCTTGCCACGGATACTTACCGGGTCGTGCTTATTCTTGGAACGCCTTTCATTGCGAGGTGGTGATTTGACCTCTTCGCCACTGCTCGAGTCCTTGCTTTCCTCCTCCTCTTCTCCTCCATCAGACTGATAATCCATGCTTTCGCCTCCGCTTTCTTCTCCTTCCTGGTACTGCTCTTGCTCCCCATTCAGCATTGAGTATGTATCTGTATAGATCTGCGAAGCAAAAGAGGTGAACAAAGGATGGTCGACTCAGTAAACAATTGCAAGTCAGAATGAAAAACACTCAGAAATAAAGAATGGACCTTGTCTAGGTGGTTGTTGGTGTCGAATGGTAAAACTCTTCGGGACCCCCTGGGGTTGTCCTTGTTTCCTGTGATGCCTTGCACCCACTGCGCCACCGTCTTCTCATCAATGTCCTCCGGGTGGATCCGAGTGGAATCTTCAATCCCCGAGTACATCCACATCGAGTGATCACGAGCCTGGAGGGGCTGGATACGTCAACTGAGAAATACCTCGAGCAAATCCATTCTGGTCACACCCTCATGAATCCGCTGAACTACTCGCTCCATCAACATGGCCACCTCCACCTTCTCTGCTGGAGTCACTTTCAAGGTGGTAGGCTTCTGAACTCGCGCCAAAGAAAAGGGAGGGAGACCTGTCGAGTGGCCAGGAGTCGACTTGTCTTTGCAATAAAACCAAGTCGACTGCCACCCTCTAACCGAGTCAGGGAGAGTCATCGTAGAAAAAGCGCTCTTTCCCCGCATCTGGATGCCTAAGCCCCCACACATCTGGATTACCTGGCTTTTCTCGTCACTTGGGCTAGCTTTTTTCACAGTCTGCGAGCGACATGTGAAGATGTGCTTGAACAGACCCCAGTGTGGTCGGCAGCCCTGGAAATTCTCACACAGCGAGACAAAGGTAGCAAGGTACGTGATAGTATTGGGAGAGAAATGGTGGAGTTGAGCTTCGAAGAAGTTCAGAAAGGCACGGAAAAAGGGATGTGGGGGCAAGGAAAAACTTCGGTCGACGTGGGTGGCGAGCAAGACGCATTCGCCCTCCTGGGGCTGTCGTTCAGTTTCGTCCCCCGGGAGCCTCCAGAAACCATGCTCGATTAGCCCACTCTCGGCCAGATCTCGCAGATCATCCAGCTCGATGGTGGACTGGATCCAGTCGCCCTGAACCCAGCCGCGCGGCAAGCCAGATCGCGACGACGACCCGCTGCTGTCGGTCTTCTTCACCTTCCCCTTCCCCGCTCCCTTGTTCGCGCGTTCCAGCGCTGCCATCTTGTCCTTCGCCATCGAAGCAAGAGGAGCGCGGGCGAGAGATGGCGTCGAGAACGGAAGCGGCAGCGGTGGAGAAGCAGAGGAGAAAGAAAGGGGAATTGGGGCGCACTGTGCAGAATTCCCCAATCCAATGCCTTATATGGAACCGTTTCTGAGTGACTGACCACTGGGCCCGGGCGATCCTGTCAAATCCCGCAACTGGCGCTCGCTCAGTATGTGGCGAAAAAGGTGGCGCGGATATCGAGGCGTCCCTGCCTAATCCATCCCGATTACTGCGGCCTCCTCCGTCCCGCGCGCTTCCCAAAATTTCAAATCCCGCAAGATCCGGGAGCAGCAGAGCAGTCTATCAGACCGAAGATTTTTCCATATCAACACCCGAAGCTTTTCAGTAAAAAGTTCACTCGACAAACTAAGAATGGATCAAGGGGACTGAAAAAGAAGTTGAAGTCGTCATGATTGTTCATTGATCCCAGCAAGACGTTTTTGAAGCGCGAAAATTGAGTCGGAAGTATTTTCAACTCCTTCTCCACTCGAACCCTGAACCATTCGGGGGCTAATGATGAAGCTATGTACCTAGGGTATGGTCATAGGCCTCACCTAGACACCCTCCCCTAGGACATCACCCTAAAGTCAGAAGCATTCAAGGGATATCATTATCCACTCGACCAGAAGCATTCCAGTCGGAAGGTTCAAGTTCATTCGACTAAGAGATGGTACTCACTCGACCGTAGCATTAGTCACGCGACAACCCAAAGGTCTAAAGCCGCTCTGAACAGCAAAGGTCGGGCATTTACTTTGTAGACTTAATGGTCATTCATGTATCTTTATTGCTGGCGTTACCAGTAACGCCCCCTCTTTATGTACCTTAAACCCTGAGTAACTAAGGGACGGAGGGGTCTGGCGAACTCTATATAAGCCACCCCCCTCCTCAGGGACAAGGGTTCGCACCCCCTATAACTCCACACACATATAATCCAGTAGACCACCTCCGGGCACCGAGACGTAGGGCTATTACTTCCACCGTGAAGGGCCTGAACTCGTAAACCTTGTGTGTACAACTTCACAATAGCTGGGATCTTGCCTCCTCATACCTACCCCCCATTCTACTGTCAGTCTTAGAACCACGACACTCGCCACGTCCGCCATGCCCCCGCCCGTCCGCGATAGGCGAGGCCGGAGGCGGTCACCACCGGAACTAGTGTTTGGTTTTTCACCAGAAGGCAGATGGAGGGAGGAGGCATTCTATCGGTCTTTAGATGGCAATGCGGAGATCGAGGACTTGTTGGAGCGCGACCGCCTGGCGGAGGAGCAGCGTATCGCCGATTTGTGCCGCGAGCGGGACATGGAGTAGCACCGCACCGACGCTCTGAGTCGCGAGCAGAGCGCCCGCAACTGGGCCGACTACGTGGAGGTCGGCGCCCGAAAAATAGCCGTGGAGGCTGTCGGGCACGCACGCGTTCGCGACGCCGATTTTTACTACCAGCTCATCAAGTGGGTTTCCCGCTTAGAAGCCGAAGCTTCGGTGGACCACGCCAGCATGGGAAGGGCCAACGCGCGCAAGCAACACGCCCTATCGCACCTCTGGCAAGTCCGAGGCGAGGCGGAGGACGCCGGTGCCGGTGTTTAGCGTGTACCGCAGATGGCGGCCGGCATTGTCTAGTTAGCTAAGAGTAAGTTAGTACTTGTACGCTACTAGAGTATTAGTGGGAGTATATAGTTAACTTGGCTATGATGGTTGTCAACATGGAAGTTCAGTACTCTATACGTGGATCAGACCTATTACTTTGCTCTGAGTGTTGAACTTTCCGTTCGAACGTATGGAATGGGCTGTTATTTTTTTAAATGGGTTGTATTTGTCCTCCACGGGTTTAGAGGCTGACTTGTGGGCCTACCAAGTTGACGCGTACACAATCAGGAGATGATTGTACGTGGAGAGGATGACGGCAGGGACCCGCCAAGGTCATGGCAGTACGCAAGCAAGTGCCTCCTTATTTCAAGCCAATAAAAAATGGTTCCTCCTAATGGATTTCTGACATATGGGTCCCATGCCATTGTCAACGTAGTCAATAAACGAGAGAATTGCACAACGAGCGGCTGACACCAGGGACCCAGCAGCTCGCCTAGTTATTTTTGTTTTGGGTTAAGTTGATAAATGCCACTCCAAATCTGGTGTTTCTGAGAAATGCCACTACAATTTCCAAACTTTGAAAAATGCCATTTCATGCCATTTCCAATGGCATTTTTCGAAGTCTGGAGTGGCATTTTTCAAAGTTTGCAAATTGCAGTGGCGTTTTCCAAAGTTTGCAAAAATTGCAGTGGCATTTTTCAAAGTTTGGAAATTGCAGTGGCATTTTTATGAATCGCCATAATTGGAGTGGCATTTATCTAATTTGTTTTTGTGATGGAAGCAGGGTGTCAACTGGGTTGTGCGGGGCACTCTGGCCTGTCTAGACAGCCTTCTCTTTTATGTTTACCACAGACCAGCCCAGTAGTTTTTTTTTCTTTCTGAAAATGGCTAGCCCAGTTTTTTGTGATTTGCCAAGTAAGTCGCTTTGTCAGGCCTGTTGGGCTGCAAATCTTTCAAGACAAGGAGAGCTTCATTCGGCTGGCCGAGAAAATGGCCTATCAGTAATGAGAAATGGGTTGTACATTTTAAAAACACATCAAACCGGTAATTAGTTTCAAATTTCTTTTTTTCATTTCAAGATTTTAAATTGCATTAATTTTTATGCGTGGACAATTTGTTGGATTTTATATTGATATACATTTATTTTTAAAATCAGTTTGAATGTGACTCGAAATTTCGGGATTAAAAACAGTTCGGACCGCACCGAAATATGCAAAATTTCGTATAATTGTTTAACCGTGGCCACAATATGGGCTATAATGCTAACAAAAAGAATATGGGCTCAAAAAAAACCTTAAGAATTAGCAAATGGGCTGTAAATTATTAGAAATAATAGCAGATGGGCTGTATGCTGTTTTCCACAGATTTGAGGCTTTCCTAAAAAAAGGTTGACGCACAAGCAGTGACTGTTGGATGTCCATCCAACGGCCGTCGTGCTTCTTCAATCTCTGCTCTTCCTGCTCCAGCCGCTCAAACAAGCACCGGCGGGACTGCCTGCTCCCTCCTCCCCGCGGACGGCTGTGCTGTCGCGCAGGCCTCACCGCCCCACCGTACTCCCATCGCTGGCGTAGCCATCCCTGTACTCACCCACACCTGCTGCCATTCTCCGGCGACGGCAGACGAACCAATAAACCCTCGTACAGTCGTACTCCCCTCCGCATGGGGAACAACTGCCGAGTCTTCCCTGCCTCCGTGTCATTCCCTTCCTAGGCCTCGCCGTCGTCCACCGCCCTGGTGCTCTCGGCGCGGCCTGGTCAACGTGGTCAACGACCGACATGCATCTGAAGTGGACTATACGTGGAGAGGCTGACAGCTGGGTCCATGGCCGCACGCAAGGAAATGCCTCCTTATTACACGCAAAATGATGATTCCTCCACCTGACATCTGGGACCCACCGAAAGGGCCTCTGTATTTCGTGAAAAAAATGTTACCGCCACTGACAGCTCGGACCCACCAGCTATATCTTCGCACACAAGGAAGTGCCTCCTTATTACGCACAAAAAAATTGAATACTCTCCCTACTAGCTGGGACCCAGTATAGTGGCAGACTGACTTGTGGGCCTACTAAGTTGACGGGGACGGAGGGCTTTGTCAACTTAGTCAATATGCACAATTCTAGCTCAAGTGACCGTACGATGTCCATCCAACGGCCGTAGTGCTTCTTCAACCTCTGGTCTTCTTGCTCCAGCCACACAAACCAGCGCCGGTCGTGCCTCATGCTCCTGCCTCCCGTGGCCAGCTGCGATGCGGCGGAGGCCTCACCGCCCCCTACTACTCCCACCTCTGGCCAGGCTATCCCTCTACTCACCCACACCCCATATTATTCTGCGGCGATGGCAGCCTCACACCACAGCGAACTAGTGAACCCTCATACTCCTCTACGCGTGGGCATCCACTGCCACGTCTTCCCCGGCTCCACGTCGTCCCCTTCCTAGGCCTCGCCGTCGTCCACCGCCCTGGTGCTCTCGGCACGGCGTGGTTAACGTGGTCAAGGAACGACTTTCATCGGAAGAGTACTGTACGTGGAGAGGCTGACAGCTGGGTCCACAACAGTCGCAAGAAAGTGCCTCCTTATTACGCGGAAAATAATTATTCCTCCACCTGACAGCAGGGACCCACCGGACGGGCCACCGTATTTGGCGAAAAAAACGTTTCCCCCCTGACTGCTGGGACCCACCGGACGGGCCACCGTATTTCGCAAAAAAACATTCCCCCCCTGTCAGCTCGGACCCACCGGAAGTGCCTCCTTATTACGCACAAAAAAATGAATACTCTCCCTGCTAGTTGGGACCCACCTTGGTGGGTGGCTGACTTGTGAGCCTACTAAGTTGACGGGGATGGGGTGCTTTGTCAACTTAGTCAATACGAACGATTCTAGCTCCAGTGACCGTACGATGTCCATCCAACGGCCGTAGTGCTTCTTCAACCTCTGGTCTTCTTGCTCCAGCCGCCCAAAGCAGCGCCGGTCGTGCCGCATGCTCCTGCCTCCAGTGGCCGTCTGTGCTGCCGCGGAGGCCTCACTGCCCCCTACTATTCCCACCGCTGGCCAGGCCCTGCGGCGACGGCAGCCTGACACCAAAGCCGAACCAGTGAACCCTCGTACTCCTCTCTGCGTGGGCTTCCACTGCCGCATCTTCCCCGGCTCCGCGTCATCCCCTTCCTAGGCCTCGCCGTCGTCCACCGCCCTGGTGCTCTCGGCGCGGCATGGTCAACATGGTCAAGGAACGACTTCCATCGAAAGAGTACTGTACGTGGAGAGGCTGACAGCTGGGTCCACGGCGGCCGCAAGGAAGTGCCTCCTTATTACGCGCAAAATAATTATTCCTCCACCTGACAACAGGAACCCACCGGACGGGCAACTATATTTCTTGAAAAAAACGTTTCCCCCCTGACTGCTGGGACCTACCAGCTACATCTTCGCACGCAAGGAAGTGCGTCCGGGCAAAAAAAATGATTCGCCCCCCTGACTGCTGGGACCCACCAGACATCTTCGCACGCAAGGAAGTGCCTGACAGTCAAGACCCACCTGGTCGAAGCGTACGTAGCATTGTCATTCCGGTCGCGAACGTGTACGTACATACTGGTCGATGTAGAGGCGCGCACGTAGCATGTACACGTACGTACATCGGCCAGGGTGCAAGAAAGAAAATAGGACCAAGTACGTACATACGGGAGGGGTCTCGAATGCCTACTCGCGCATACGTACGGCCAGGGATGGGTCGGAAGAGAGAAACAACATCGTCGTCGTGTTCATGGGGAGCCAACCGGCTGGGTCAGAATGGAATGCGTCGTCGTGTTCATCGGGAGGGCTTGGACGGAACAGCCGATGAAACTGAGGCCTAGCGTACTGGAGAACGGAGGAAACGACCTTGTGTTCGACCGGCCATGTTCGAAACGGGATCCTGTTCATCGGGAGGGGTCTGGCGTACCGCAAAACGGAGGAAACGGACCTCCTACGGACGAAACGGGGGCCTGTTGATCGGGAGGGGTGTGGCGTACCGCAAAACAGAGGAAACGGACTTGTGTTGGAGTGCTACGGTCGAAACCGGGGTCCTGTTCATCAGGAGGGGTGTGGCGTACCGCAAAACGGGACTCCACGGGATACTGTTCATCTCCACTGTCGACCCCCTGCAGCCTCCACGGGCTACTGTTCATCCACCATCGACCTCCTCCAGCCTCCACCTGCGACTGTTCATCCACGGGCTCCTGTTCATCTATCCTCCACTGCGCGCTACTCCACCGGCTACTGTTCAACCAGCTCTCTCCATGGGCTCCTATTCAACCACCCCTCCACGGGCTACTGTTCATCCAGCCCTCCACCGTCTACTGTTCATCCAGCCCTCCACGGGGTGTTCCTATTCATCCAGCCCTCCACGGGGTCCTGTTCATCCAGCCCCAACCGGCTCGATCGATCGAGGTCCTGTTCATCCAGAGGCAATACCACGGGGTCCTGTTCATCCACCCCCATCGGGAACTGTTCATCCAAACCCCCCAGCAACGCTCACGGTTCATCCAGAGGTAGCATCCATCGGCTTCAGTTAGCAGCAGTAGCGAAGGAATCGCTCGATCGGGTTCAGTTAACAGCCATCGATCGATCGCTCGGGTTCAGTAACGCGTAGCCTGTAGTGCAATCGCTCGGGTTCAGTTAGAGCCCAACGCCTTGCTCGGGTTCAGTTAGAGCCCAATGCCTCGCACCCACGCGCGGGCGTGTATGAGAGAAACGTGCATCGCTCGGCCCTGACCACCCACCGTAACCGGGAACACCCCGATATTTTCCTCGCCCTCGCTTCTACCACGGTTTTTTCCGTCATGGACGGCCCAAAGAATGTCATGCAGCTGCGTCTCCGGCCCACCCAGGACGAAAAGCCCATTTTCTGTCATGATTTTTTGTCATAGAAGTAGGAGCCCACCACATCTATGATGATACCGGGTTTTGTCACAATTATCATCATAGAAGTGTCATAAGTATGACAGAAAAATTTGTTCGGCCCAAAATGTCACGGATGTATCTTTTTTTTGTAGTGTTGTAACGCCCACAATGCGGCTATATCTCTCACGTGTCGGGGCACGACTTAGAGGCATAATCGCATTGTGGTTTTGTCGCAAGAAGGGTCATCTTCACACAATCCCATGTAATGAACAAGAAAGGGATAAAGAGGGTTGGCTTACAATCGCCACTTCACACAATATTTAAACAATTCATACATCATCCAAAATACACACACATAGACCGACTACGGTCAAATCCAAAAGAAAAGAAGATAAACCCAACTGCTAGATCCGCGATCGTCCCAACTGGGCTCCACTACTGATCATCAGGAAACGAAACATAGTAGCAACCAAGGTCCTCGTCGAACTCCCACTTGAGTTCGGTAGCATCACCTGCACTGGTATCATCGGCACCTGCAACTGTTTTGGTAGTATCTATGAGTCACAAGGACTCAGCAATCTCAAAACCCGCGAGATCAAGGCTATTTAAGCTTATGGGTAGGACGAGGTAATGAGGTGGAGTTGTAGCAAGCACTAAGCAAATATGGTGGCTAACATACGCAAATAAGTGTAAGATGAGAAGCTACACAATGGTCGTGAAGCTAGAAGTGATCAAGAAGTGATCCTGAAACTACTTACATTCATACATAACCCAAACCGTGTTCACTTCCCGGACTCCGCCGAAAAGAGACCATCACGGTTACACACACGCTTGATGCATTTTAATTAAGTCCAGTGTCAAGTTCTCTACAACTGGACATTAACAAATTCCCATCTACCACATAACCGCGGGCATGGCTTTCAAAAGTTTATACCCTGCAGGGGTGTCCCAACTTAGCCCATCACAAGCTCTCACGATCAACGAAGGATATTCCTTCTCCCAGAAAGACCCGATCAGTCTCGGAATCCCGGTTACAAGACATTTCGACAATGGTAAAACAAGACCAGCAAGACCACCCGACTGTGCCGACAAATCTCGATAGGAGCTGCACATATCTCGTTCTCAGGGGACACCGGATGAGCAATCCGTACAACTAAAACCAACCATCAAGTTTCCCCGAGGTGGTGCTACAAAGGGCTCTAGTTTGGACCAACACTCAGAGGAGCACTAGCCCGGGGGGGTTAAAATAAAGATGACCCTCGAGGCTGCAGACCCCAAGGGAAGGGAATAGGTGGTAGGCAAATGGAAAACCAATGTTGGGCCTTGCTGGAGGATTTTTATTCAAAGCGAACTGTCAAGGGGGTCCCATAACCCCAACCGCGTAAGGAACGCAAAATCAAGGAACATAACACCGGTATGACGGAAACTAGGGGCGGCAAGAGTGGAACAAAACACTGGGCATAGGACCGAGCCTTCCACCCTTTACCAAGTATATAGATGCATTAATTAAATAAGAGATATTGTGATATCCCAAAATGATCATGTTCCAACATGGAGCAAACTTCAACTTCACCTGCAACTAACAACGTTATAAGAGAGGCTGAGCAAAAGCGGTGACTTAGCCAAACAACGGTTTGCTAGGAAGGTGGGTTAGAGGCTTGACATGGCGAAATTGGAGGCATGATAGACAAGTGGTAGGTAGCGCGACATAGCGGTAGAACGAACAACTAGCAAGCAAAGATAGAAGTGATATCGAGGGTAATGGTCATCTTGCCTGAGATCCCGCAAGGAAGAAGAACGATTCGACAAACGGACGTAGTTGAACGAATCCTCACAACTCCGGAACGAAACCGAAGCTAACGAGAGGAGCAACCGGAAAGAAACAAACAACATGGTAAACACACAAGCATAAACATGGCATGATGCACAACCAAGGATGATGCATGTCCGGTATAAAAGCAGGCAAGCTTTTTAACAATGTACGAGCTGGTCCATCCAACTCTGCCCATGACTTGATGGAATTAGCAGGCAAGCTTTTTAACAATGTACGAGCTGGTCCATCCAACATCATAGTGAAATACTTGGCACAGACTGCATCATTGAGATCCAACATCTCCTTGGCCAATTCATAACTCTCAATCCAGCCTTCAGGAGGGAGATCAGCTGTATAATTAGGCAGATTACAAGGGCCATTGAAATCCCTGGGCAGACGTCATTACGCAGAGCCGGAACTAAACCCAGCACTCCAACTGTCATAGAAATCGTCCCAGCCCCTACTAAAGTTGAAGGGGTCACCGAAGGCTGCTGATAAGCCCCCTGCTGAGCTGCCGCTTCCGCCTCACCGACGAGCTCTGGCTTCATCCACAATAGCCTGAACATTGACTAGTAAGTTATCATCCCGGGGCGGGTTATCACCATGGGGCGGGTTTCGACGCCGCTCGCTACTTGAAACTGCCGTCGATTCAATGCGCCGACTATAACTCCAACTTGGGTTGCCCTACTGTGTACAGTAAAAAATCCAACTTCGGCACGGGGTCAAATGGACACGATCGCCACTATATGAATAAGCCGCCTGCTGTGCAACAGCTGCTTGAAGAAGTTCGACGGTGTTCAAGGTCTGCACCGCAGCTGGTGACCCGCCCTTGATCGGAATAGCCACCAGCCGTGTCACCGCCACTAACATGTTATCTACCGGGTTAGAAAAATGCCCAGGCGGTGGTGTCAAGAAACTTTGAGGCGGTATCTAATTGGGGGCGGGTTAGGTATCCGGTTCTCCCTCCGTGCTGTCTCAGGCTGACGAGGTTGAGCCGCCACCCGGCTTCCAGGAACGTCCGGGTTCAACTGAGGATTCACCCTTGCATCAGGAGTGCTTGTCCCTACCCCCGGTGTATTGAATAGATTCATGGGCACGTACTACAAAGGCAGGCGAGTCTGGTGCCTTCGACGAAGAACTGCATTAGAGGCGTTATGATCTAGGCTAAATGCCAAGCTTCCGCCTTTACCCGCTCTGACTCAGCCACAATATGAGCCCATTCTGTTGCCATCCTCCTGGGCCTTAGTGATCTCTGCATGAATCTTTACCATCTCCGCATTGCGTTCCGCTTGATTTGCCGTAGTCACCTCCGTTGCCAAAAAGTTGTAAAATTGCCCAATAGATCTGACAAAACTTGAGCTGGCGGTCTCTCTTAGCCGCCAGCCCCAGTAGCCGCAGCCACAGCCGATCCAAATGTCATAGGTGCAGTTGTTGAAGAATTTAGAGCTGGCCGTGTGCCAGCCATAAAGATTGCAGCCCTGCACGGCGGCTCATAGGGGTACGGAATATTGTTGCCGTCGGAATAGCCCCCAAGCCCGCCATCTTGAAACTGATAGATTGATTCTATCTCTCCAGTTGAGGAATCATCATCCGAATATATGAGAGTCTCTCCACCGGATGCGGAATTTTCTGCAAGCTCCAAGCCTTGCATGAAACTGACAAAGGCACGCTTTCGACCGGGTTGACTCCGGGCAGGTTGCGTGCGCCGAGCCGACTCAAAGAGGTCGGTGGAGGTGTCCGGCTCAGGCTCAGATTTACCAATTTTGCCGATGAAGACGTGGATTCCGCCGAAGGGGACCCCGTACCTGTACACAATTGAGTCGGCCTCGGGGCTCCAGCCAGCGTCGTCAATGTAGAGCTTGCCGCGGTGACTCTTAGTCATCCTGCCAACAGCGTACCCCTCGATCCCTAGGAAAGAGCCCTTCAAGAACTCGAAACCACCATGCACTGGCCCATGGTGGGTACCAACTATCGTGGTTTTGTCATGGCCAATGCCGTTGTGAAAGGACTTCGGTGTGGAGCCATCTGAACGTAAGTTAGCTTAAAGGGGTTGAATGGGATGAGAGACTCGAGTTTACCCAGGTTCGGCCTCTCACCAACGAGGTAAAATCCTACGTCCTACTTTGTGTTGTATTGATTGAGTATCGATTACAAGGGAGAGGAATCGCTTAACCTAGCTCTAGATTGATTGTAACTTGAGTTAACCCTCCACAGGGTCTCTCCTTTATATACACAAGTCGAGGCCCTAGGATTACAAGAGTCTGGGTCGGGTCATAATACATGACCGCCCCTGGTTCTAAGTCGCCTTGCCTTACTAGGCAAGTCATCGTCGGGCGGCTTAATACGCCGGGTCTCGCACCATCTTCTGGGCTTGGGCGTTCTGCTCCTCACCACGTAAGTCGCCCTCTGAGTTCCATGTCTTATTTCTTGGGCCTACTTAGGCCTTGTCTCTGAGTCGCCAACAGTATAACCTGGTCCCTCCTGGGCGGGTCACACCATGGGGTTATATCCCCAACACCGTTGAACGCTCTCCACTGACTTCAATCCACGAGGTGTCTCAGCTTCGGATCATCTCCATCGTGGGGCTCCTTCCTCTCCGTGTGCCAACCCATGAGCTTTTCTTCCTTGGGATCTACAAAATAACTTTGTATACGGAAAGTGATCGGTAAGTACCATACAACTTTCTGGGGAGATTTCTTCCCGGCCTTTGATACGTCTCCAACGTATCTATAATTTTTTATTATTCCATGCTGTTATATTATCATTCTTGGATGTTTTGCAATCATTTTATAGCAACTTTGTATCATTTTTTGGGACTAACCTATTGACCCAGTGCCCAGTGCCAGTTGTTGTTTTTTGCTTGTGTTTTACATCGCAGGAAATCAATATCAAACGGAGTCCAAACACCGCGAAACTTTTTGTGGATTTTTTATGGACCAGGAGACCACCAATGGGCCAGAGCAGCACCTGGGGGTGCCCCGAGGGGGGCACAACCCACCAAGGCGCGCCTTGGGGCCCAGGCGCGCACAGGTGGGTTGTGCCCACCTCGGTGGCCTCCCGCACCCCCTCTTTACCCTATAAATTCCCAAATATTCCAAAAACCCTCAGGGGTAACCGTAGATCAGAAGTTCTGCCACCGCAAGGCTCTGTAGCCACGAGAAACCAATCTAGACCCCGTTCCAGCACCCTGTCGGAGGGGTGAATCATCACCGGTGGCCATCTTCATCATCCCGGCGGCCACCACGATGAGGAGGGAGTAGTCCACCCTCGGGGCTGAGGGTTTGTACCAGTAGCTATGTGTTCAATCTCTCTCTCTCTCTCGTGTTCTTGAGATGTCACGATCTTGATGTATTGCGGGCTTTCTTAATATAGTCGGATCATATGCTGTTTTCCCCTTTCTATCTTGTTGTGATGAATTGAGTTTTCCCTTTGAGATTTCGTTCTATCAGATTAAATACTTTTATGGATTTGAGAGCACTTGATATATATGAATACTCGTGGTGACAATGGGGTATCATATTGATTCACTTGATATATGTTTTGGCACTCGACTCGAGGATTCCCGAGGTGACATTGGGGTAATCTATGCATAGGGGTTGATGCACGTTCTTGTCTTTGTTTCTCCGGTAGAAATCTTGGGGCACTCTTTGAGGTTCTTTGTGTTGGATTGAGTATTATGAATCTGAAATCATTTCGTGTTATTTTAGTATGAACTCTTGGACAGATCAATCGGAAAGAATAGCTTCGAGGTGGTTTCGTACCCTACAAATAATTTCTTCTTATGTTCTCCGCTAGATAGGAACTTTGGAGTGATTCTTCATCGCACTTTGATGGATGGTTATATGATCCAATTATATTAGCATTGTTGAGAGATTGCATTAGCGAAAGTACGGACCCTAGGCCTCATGTTCAAGCATTGCAATACCGTTTGTGCTCCGTTTTATCAATTGCTACCTTGCTGTTTTTTATTGTTCTTATTACAAAAATCAATATCCACTATTCATATTACACTTGTATCACCATCTCTTCGCCGGACTAGTGCACCTATACAAATTACCATTGTATTTGGTGTGTTGGGGACACAAGAGACTTTTTATTATTTGGTTGCAGGGTTGTTTGAGAGAGACCATCTTCATCCTACGCCTCCCATGGATTGATAAACCTTAGGTCATCCACTTGAGGGAAAATTGCTACTGTCCTACAAAACTCTGCGCTTGGAGGCCCAACACATGTCTACAAGAATAAAGTTGCATATTAGACATCAAGCTCTTTTCTGGCGCTATTGTCGGGGAGGCTAGGTAAGCGGCACTCCATCCCGTCAACGAAGCTCTTTTCTGGCGCTATTGCCATTGAGGTGAGTGCTTGAAGGTATATCTTTAGATCTTGCAATTGAATCTATTAGTTTCTTGTTTTATCACTAGTTTGGTTTGTAAAAGAAAACTAAAAAATGGAATTGAGGTTGCGTCATATTTTTCATCTTTATAATGTGTTTCATGAAAATGATGGAAAGGAAAATTGTGCTCAATTGATAGAAGATGACTTCAATAAAATGATTGGCATGAATGATCAGCATGATTGCAATGTCGTTAGTATGAATTCTTCGAATATCCATGATGCTAATGATATGCAAAGCCATAAGCTTGGGGATGCTATGTTTGATGAAAATGATATTTTTAGTCCCCCAAGATTTGATGTGCAAATTTTTTATAATGATTGCATGCCTCCAATTTATGATGATTATAATGATGAAAGTGGATTTGGAGAGGTCATGACTTTATTTAGTGATGAATCCACCATTTTGGATGAGGCTTCAATTGACTATGATAAAAATTTGCTATTTATCATGATTATGGTGATGACATGTATGCTATAAAGAATAATGATAACCATGAAACTTGTCATCATGATTTTAATTTTCACTCTCAGATAGTTATTTTGTTGAGTTTGCTCCCGCTACTATTGATGGGAAGAACTTTGCTTATGTGGAGAGTAATAAGTTTTCTATGCATTTGTGTCATGAAAAGAATGCTTTATGTGATGGTTATATTTTTGAATTTCTTCATGATGCTACTGAAAATTATTATGAGTGGGGAACATATGCTTGTACATATTGAAATAATATCAAGTTTCCTCTCTTTATGTTGAAAGTTTTGAAGTTATGCATGTTTTGCCTTCCTATGCTAGTTGATTCTTGTTCCCATAAGTTGTTTTCTCAAAAAATCCCTATGCATAGGAAGTGGGTTAGGCTTAAATGTGCTAGTCATATGCTTCATGATGCTCCCGTTATGTTTCAATTCTTTTATGTGAGCATCACTGAAATCATCATGCCTAGCTTAAAAGCCATTAAAGAAAAGCACTTGTTGGGAGACAACCCAACACTTTTACCTACTATTTTTGTGTGTTCAAATAATTATGCTACCGTATTAATCATGTTTTATAGCTTATGTTTCAATAAAGTGCCAAATAAAGCCTTTGGGATAGTGTGGATGATACTTGACTTGAATCTGTGCAAAAACAGAAACTTTTGCTTCCAGAAACAGAATTGTTTAAATTCATTGGAACGAGATAAAATTCTGAATTTTCTACAGATGATTTATATACAACTTTTCTATGTTGTCCTAAATTTTCAAGATTTTTTGATTAGTAGAAGTATGGTAGTTGTCAAGATCATTACAGACTGTTCTGTTTTTGACAGATTCTGTTTTCAATGCATAGTTTGCTTGTTTTCTAGTTTCTATGGCTTATATTCCTTAATATAAATTGTGGAAATTACAGGGTACAGTAGGCTTTGTGTGAGAACAATTATGAATCTTGTATTTGACATTACCAAAGTGAAATGGTTTGCTCTTTGTCATACTAACCTATCTCATGAAGTTCCGTTAAGTTTTGTGTGATTGAAGTTTTCAAGTTTTGGGTGAGATGTCGATATGAGGAGAATAAGGAGTGACAAGACCCTAAGCTTGGGGATGCCCAAGGCACCCCCAAAGTAATATTCAAGGAAGATGCAAGCAACTAAGCTTGGGGATGCCCCGGAAGGCATCCCCTCTTTCGTCTCCAACATTATCAGTAACCTCACTTGGAGCTACATTTTTATTCGTCACATGATATGTGTTTTTCTTGGAGCATCATTTTCTTTTGTTAGGATTTGCTTGTTTTTAGTTAGAATAATGTTTTGCATCTTTCTTTTCAATAGAAATGTCAAGGATAGCCTTCACCATGCTTATTTTGCAAGTCTACATGTTGCTGTTTCAAAACAGGAAGTTTACCGCTGTTGCAAAAATTCCCGAGAAAAGTCAGAATATGATAATATGTTGAAACCTTTTGCACAGTACGATCTGATAAATTTTCTACAGTGTGTTAAATTTTTAGAATTTTTGGAGTTAAAGAAGTATTGATAGTCTTGCATTCTTTACAAACTGTACTATTTTGGCAGATTGCTGTTATTTTTGCATTGTTTTCATATGTTGGCTTGTTTAATGATTCTATTTGAGGATAGGAGTATTAAATATGTAGAGGCATTTAGTATGCGATTTTGAATAATAATTTTAGTGATTTGCTACAGTAGAGAATGATAAGGTTTTCGCATTGGTTTATACTAACTTATCTCACGAGTTCTTGTTGAGTTTTGTGTGGATGAAGCTTTTGAGATTTAGGAAAACCGTGATATGAGAGGAATTAAGGAGATGCAAAAGCTCAAGCTTGGGGATGCCCAAGGCACCCCAAGATAATATTCCAATAAATCTCAGGTATCTAAGCTTGAGGATGCCCCAGTAGGCATCCCACCTTTCTTCTTCAACAATTATCGGTTAGTATCGGTTGAGCCTAAGTTTTTCTTCATCACATGATGTGTGCTATTCTTATAATGTCATTTCATTTTGTTTTGTTTTGCTTGCTGTTTTAAGAAAATACTTAGATCTGAAAGTTTTAAATAACAGAGAGTCCTCACATAGCTACCTATTTACTTAACTACTCGCTTGATCTTCACTTATATCTTTTTGGAGTAGCTTGTCATTTGCTCTAGTGCTTCACTTATATCTTTTTGAGCACGGGGTGCTTTAGTATTTTTGAAGAAATTCTCTCTTGCTTCACTTAAATTAATTTGAGAGAAAGAAATATTATGCTCATGATCTTCACTTATATTTGTTTGAGCTTATCAAAAGCAACATATGAATATTAGTGCCAAAATGATAGATATCCAAGAAGGATATAATAAAAACTTTCATGAAGATCATTGGACAAAATAAACTTGATTCCTTGTAATAGTTTTGAGATATGATGATGTGATATGTGAGTCATGTTGATGAGTAATTATGCTTTAGTAAGAATATTGGTGTTAAGGTTTGTGATTCCCTATGCAAGCACGAAAGTCAATAGTTATGCAATGAAATTACATCCTACTTGTGGTGCATTATTCGGTGTTAATTATGCTCAATGCTCGCTTATGAGATTTTTCGTTTCTTGATTGATCGCTTCTCAATCTTTTGCTAGCCTTCATTTTGCACTAAGTATGATCACTACTTGTGCATCCAAAATCCTTTAAACCAGTTTTGCCACATGAGTCCACTATACCTACCTATATGTGGTATTCTTTTTCCCTTCTAAGAAAATTTGTATGTGCCATCTCTAATTTCAAAATAAATTTCTCTTTTGTGTGCTCGTACCGCTCGCGAGGCGGTGAGGGGTGGCCAATATTTTCCATGCTAGATGTGTTATTCTCACGATGAGTGTTTATTCACTTGTCATTGCATGAGAGGAAGGCAAAGGTATTAGGGATGCCCAGTACCGAAATGAAAAATGAATATACTTTATGTTGTCAAATAATAAATTCCTTGGAAAGTGTTGGTATGGAGGGCACCCGTGGATACGGTTAGCCATGGAAAGTGAAAGTATGGTGGAAAAAGGAATAAACTTTATTTTCTGTTTGGGAACCGCCTATGATATATCTAGCATGTAAAGTGTTGGGAGCCCTAAGTCGTTTCCGTTGGTGGGAAAAGTATGCCTCTCAAAATGTTTTTTATCTATCAATTTTTGCTTTGAGCTCTGGCACCTCTGCAAATCCCTACTTCCCTCTGAGAAGGGCCTTTCTTTTACTTTATGCAATTTTTATTTTTAATTTGAGTCTCCATCTTCTCTTATAAAGGACCAACTAGGGGGCAATATGATCGTACTTGAGCATTGTGTGTAGTTAATATGCGAGTGTGTTTCATGAATGGATCAATGATTGAGCATGATGAGCTAGGGATAACTTATTTTAGCGTTGATATTTTCAAAGACATGGTTGCTTGTTGGTATGCTTGAGTATTAAAGTCCTCATGTCAAAACTAGACTATTGATTTGAACCATATAAAAGTCCAAATGTCCATGCTAGAAAGAAAAGAATATGAGATGACGTGCTAGACAGCATTCCACATCAAAAATTCTGTTTTTATCATTTACCTACTCGAGGACGAGCAAGGATTAAGCTTGGGGATGCTGATACGTCTCCAACGTATCTATAACTTTTGATTGTTCCATGCTGTTATATTATCATTCTTAGATGTTTTACAATCATTTTATAGCAACTTTATATCATTTTTTGGGATTAACCTATTGACCCAGTGCCCAGTGCTAGTTGCTATTTTTTGCTTGTTTTTTACATCGCAGGAAATCAATATCAAACGGAGTCCAAACACTGCAAAACTTTTTGTTCACTTTTTATGGACCAGAATACCACCAATGGGCCAGAGCAGCACCTGGGGGTGACCTGAGGGGGCACAACCCACCAGGGAGTGCCTGGGGGCCCAGGCGCGCCCAGGTGAGTTGGGCCCACCTCGGTGGCCTCCCGCACCCCCTCTTTACCCTATAAATTCCCAAATAGTCCAAAAACCGTGGGGGTAACCATAGATCAGAAGTTCCGCTGCCACAAAGCTCTGTAGCCACGAGAAACCAATCTAGACCCCGTTCCGGCACCCTGCCGGAGGGGGGAATCATCACCGATGGCCATCTTCATCATCCCAGCGGCCACAACGATGAGGAGGGAGTAGTCCACCCTTGGGGCTGAGGGGTTGTAGTAGTAGCTATGTGTTTAATCTTCTCTCGTGTTCTTAAAATGTCACGATCTTGATGTATCGGAGGCTTTGTTAATAAAGTCGGATCATATGGTGTTTTCCCCTCTCTATCTTGTTATGATGAATTGAGTTTTCCCTTTGAGATTTCGTTTTATCGAATTGTATACTTTTATGGATTTGAGAGCACTTGATATATGTCTTGCATATGAATACTCATGGTGACAATGGGGTATCATATTGATTCACTTGATATATGTTTTGGCACTCAACTCGCGGATTCCCGAGGTGACATTGGGGTAGTCTATGCATAGGGGTTGATGCACGCTCTTGTCTTTGTTTCTCCGGTAGAAATCTTGGGGCACTCTTTGATGTTCTTTGTGCTGGATTGAGTATTATGAATCTGTAATTATTTTTGTACGAACTCTTGGATAGATCAATCGAAAAGAATAGCTTCGAGGTGGTTTCGTACCCTACAAATAATTTCTTCTTATGTTCTCTGCTAGATAGGAACTTTGGGGTGATTCTTCATCGCACTTTGAGGTTTGGTTATATGATCCAATTATACTAGATGATACCCCGCACGTTGTTGCGGGAATTAAAAAGTTAAATTGAACGAAATTATGTTGTTCAAATATTCAATGGTAGTGTTTCTAAAAATATATATTCAATGGTAGTAACAGCCTAAAAAGAAATAGTAGAAAATAATTTTTTTAAGTAAGAGAGAAAGTTTAGTATAAGCAAATGGAAAATTTGGAAATACACAATAAACAAATTGAGGATAAAAGAAATACAAACATATTTGATTAGAGGAGGCATGAATTTCACGTACTATTGGTAGAGCAATTAGGTTTGTAGCTAATCTGATTAGTTATGCATGTATCACTTGTCTAGGAACCATTGGCTAAGGTAGGTAGGTTAACTAGCAAGGAACTAATCATACTTGCGTGCATGCATGCTAGTACCAGCGAACGACGTGCACACATGTAACAACAATAGCATGCACGCGCGCGTAGCTCTAGCTCATGAGGTTGCCGATCCTAGCGTGCGTGTTGGGCGTCCCCGGCCTCTTGCTGTCAGCCCCGCGCAAAAGCACTGCTGCGCCTTTGTCACCATCTCACTGAGCAGTCCTTCCTCCACCGCCGATAGTTAGAGGGCGCCTGTCACTGCCCCGCCCCCCTCGCAAGCTTCCTCGTCGAGGATCGGCGCCACGGCGGGGAAGGTCAGCCGTTCTCGGCTTCGTCCATGCACCACAGTAGGTCCTCCGCCCTGGTCGTCCCCTGCTGGGCTCCTTTGTCTCGGGCGCCGCTGGCCTCTTTGACGACCGCGTCATACCGTTTGCGTCGCACCGTGGCGTCCTCCTCATGCGTGTCTGCGGCGGAGCCGAGGCTGCAACCAGCTGTCCGGCGGGTGGCACATACTCCGGGAGAACAGAGACATACCCGTGTTTTTCCTCTCCGCTGCGTTGCGAATGGTTCTTCCTCTACTTCACATGAGAGTGGGCGTGCCTACGCTAGACAGACCTTGGCAGGAAGACAACATGGAGTGCCAAACACAAAATGTAAAGTGTGCAAAGGTCAGCGGCTCACCAGATAAACCATGACGTTGCTTGGTTGTCACTGGGAGGATGCTTGAGCACGTACTCGAAAGAGATGGGACTCCACCGTTCGTCTGTCCCCAGCGCCTTGTTGTCTATTTGTGATTGATGAACGACTTGAGTTACAGAAGATGAACAGGGTCAGGAATCAATGTGTATGGAAGATAAATCACGCAGTTTGTTGAAAAAGAAAGGAAAAAAGGCTACATTATGCATTGGAGAAGTTGAATTGGCAGGATCTAGTGATAGAAATCAATAGGTGCGGAGTTAATTGGCCAGAATTCATACAGTCCACGCGTTGAGGGAAACTCCACCATGAGTGTGGCACCAGAAAAAAGGATGACATGGCCCACGGATAACTCTCCTTCTGCTGAGTTGGAAGCTTGTTGAGGTGGATAGCTTGCATGCTTAGATAATTACATGTAGTGGGGATCAATCTCTCAGGTATATAGGATTAGCATTGTTTAGAGATTACACTAGCGAAAGTACGGACCCTAGGCCTCATTTTCAAGCATTGCAATACCGTTTGTGCTCTGTTTTATCAATTGCTACCTTGCTGTTTTTTATTGTTCTTATTACAAAAATCAATATCCACTTTCCATATTACACTTGTATCACCATCTCTTCGCCGAACTAGTGCACCTATCCAAATTACCATTGTATTTGGTGTGTTGGGGACACAAGAGGCTTTTTATTATTTGGTTGTAGGGTTGTTTGGGAGAGACCATCTTCATCCTATGCCTCCCACGAATTGATAAACCTTAGGTCATCCACTTGAGGGAAAATTGCTACTGTCCTACAAAACTCTGCGCTTGGAGGCCCAACACGTGTCTACAAGAATAAAGTTGCGTAGTAGACATCAGCCTTCTTCTATCGAGAACCATTTCATACCGGACAGCTGGTTTTTTCCACGTGCTCCTTCCGATAAATTATGCAATCGTTGATGCATGCATGGTACCTAACGTGCGGCAGAACAAGAGGGCAGACGATCTTCTTGTCCTGATCCACACTAGTAGGACATAGATTCCCCGCGGGAAGAACATCCTTTAGGTCCTTGCGAAGCTCATCGAGCCTAGTGTCGGTCCATTTGTTTTTAGCCTTCGTCTTCAGAAGTTTGAGCGTGAAACTCAAGCGGGTCACCTCAGGATCGCAACCATCATACAATGGAGTGTTCGAGTCTACCTCCAGTTGTTGTAGCTTGGCCTCCTCTCTAGAAGCTATGTCAGTACTCATCTCCTTGCGAAGCAGTTCTTGAACATGAGGGTCCCGCACGATTGAACTTAGTAGCGACGCAGTCCGCAACATGGAGTCCATGTTTTCTCCGCTGCCATGTCCGGCCTCTTCTCCATCGCCATGTGCGGCCTCTTGCGCGCCACCATGTCCGGCCCCTTCTCCGCCGCCATTATCGGTCATCTCTTCGTCTTGCCCCATGTCGTCATTGCCTGCTCTGTTGGAGTCCTCCTCATTATCATCATCTTCAATTATCCAACGAGTATAGCCATCCATGAAACCAATCATGAGCAGGTGTGCCATCACACGACCATCATCATAGGGGTTGAGCCGAAGTCCTCCTTTGCATCTTCGACACGGACATAAAATCTATGTCCGGTTATTTTCATTCATGTCCTACACCGCCGACCGCAACCACCTTTCCACTGACCATCATGAACGCCTACACGGTAATAATAAACAAATTTATTATAAAAATGCATGAATGCATCAAAGTCATACAAAAATTCGGCATGACCTTCCCTAAAAATAGGCCATATAGAGTTTGCCCAAAATTCGCCGAAACGGAAATAAATCGACATTTCGCCAAAACATAGGCAACTCAAGCACAATTTGGCGGCAACTCATGCCACACACACAATTTCCATCATATCGCCCGAGTATGTCATATCGCACACATACACATATTTCCATTCTTGCAAAAGCACAAATTTTTGATCACCTATATCGAGATCGAGCATGGTGATGATGATGTCCATCGGTGTCGCCACACACCTAGGGAATGATCAAAAGTGGACAAAGCTTACTTCTTGACATGGCTAGGCCTAGTTAGGGAGGTACATAGGTAACTTCACTAAATGCTAGATCTACCTAGCTAGTTTGGGAAGGAGATGAGTTCAACTAGTGGAGGGGGAAGGAAAAAGAGAAAGGAGATGCATTAATGGAGGTGGTGTAGTTAGCTAGGAGCAATAAAGAGAGAGAAAGAGAGGTTTAAGAAAGAGTGTAATGGGGGGAGAAGTAGTGAGGAAGAAGCAAAGTGAGGGAGAGAGGAGGTGGGAGCTGGGGGAAAGTGAAGGAAGAAAGGATGGGGGAGGGGAGGAAAAAGGTGGTGGCTGCGGTTTAGCAGTAGCGCTAGGGAGTAAAACGCGCTGCTGCTAAAAAGATAGCAGTAGCGCGCCCATGGGAGAGGCGCTACTGCTAAGTGGGGCCCGCTATGTGGCCAAGTTCAAACTTAGCCATAGCGCCTTATCCAAAAAATGGGCTACTCCTATACAGTTAGCAGTAGCATGGTTACCTGAGGTACGCTACTACTAAACCTAGCCTGGCGGCAACGGTGGGGGAATTTTAGTAGTAGCGCCCTTTTTTCTTGCCGCGCTACTGCTAAGTCGATAGTAGTAGCGCCTCGTTTTATCCAGCGCTACTGCTAAGGTTCTGTGTATAACGTTTTCCCTAGTAGTGCATGGTGATTTGATTTTTGATCCGAGGTTGGATGTTTCCCGAGGGGGCGGGGGGAGATGATGGGAGCATCCTACGGACATCACCATGTCAAGAGTCCGTTTGGCAAGTGACACACACAACCTCATCTTCACATACATAAAGGTGAATCATCTCCTTTACACGTGTTCACTTGACCCCTTCGAGGATGGTATACTACTTGATACTCCACTCGTGTGCATACATAGGTATTGTCAGAATGCCATGGGCGACGAGGAGGAGTGCGAGCGCAAGTGTACAACTACACCATCCGCATGGGAAGCTTGTCGGATTTCGGGTTCCGGCAAAACCCTCAAGGTTCAAAATCTGGGGTGCGCACGAAGATCTCTCCCTCCCCCTAGCTCGCTCACTCACCACGATCTCAAAGCTCAGCACATCAAACTCGAAGAACAAGGGACACAAGAGTTTATACTAGTTCGGGCCACCGATGTGGTGTAATACCCTACTCCAGTGTGGTGCGGTGGATTGCCTTGTAGGCTAAGGATGAACAAGTACAAGGGAAGAACAGCCTCCTGAGGAGAGGTGTTCTTGTGCTCGGTGAGCTTGTGTGTGGCCTTAGTGGAATGGATCCAGTCCAAGATGAGTTGCCTCCTACGGTGGTGGCTAGCCCTATTTATAGAGGCCCGGGTCCTCTCGTCAAATGTTAGGCGGGAAGGGATCCCACAATGGCCAATTTGAAGCGGGACAACTAGTACAAGCTATCCTGACAAAAGGTGGTCTTCGCCTGCCAAAGGCTCTGGTGCTGACGCCGTCGTGGGCTCCGTGATGACCTCCGTCCTGCCGTCCTGCTGGTCTTGGTCTCGTTGCACCGATATGCAAACCTTTGCCTGATGCCTTGGGACTCCTCGCCTGCAATTGCCCCTTTAGCACCAAAGAGGCAACGGGTACTCTGCGCCCGCTGGCGCCCGCTGGCGCCCGCCTGGCCTTGGTCGTCATGGCTCATTTCACGGGAACCTCACGAGGTGCCCCTCGCCTTGATCTCTCCACCCCTCGCGAGCCAGCCTAGTGAGGCCGCCCCTGAGGAGGTCTTGTGTCGTCCGCCTCGCGAGGCTCGGCTGTAGCGACCAGACCTTAAACAGTCTGATCTCTGTGCATCAGTGTCATCCCTGGATCGGTAATGCTGACACGCATAGTACTTGAAGGATTTATAACAGAGTAGCAATCACACACTTATTACATCGAATGTCTCAAAAGATAACTTGTTACAATAAATATGGCTTAAGGCCATCTAATACGATAACAGCGGAAGGCTTGGAAGATAAAGTGAGTCCATCAACTCCAACGGCATCACTGAGTGAAAGACCACGACCTAAGGCTCCTTACTCGTCGTCTGAAAAGTCTGCAACATGATTCGTTGCAGCCCGAAAACGGGTCAGCACATGGAATATGCTGGCAATGTAACACAAAAGAGTAATGAATAGAGTAAAGCTATCACTATATGCATATATGGCTGGTGGAGGCTGTATGGTTAATATGTTTTGCGAAAAGCCAATTTTTCCCTACAACAAAGGAATGAATTTATTTAACTACAAAGTTGGTTGAAAACATTGAGAATGGTAAATCCCATCTCAATCCCAATTAAAAGGTAATTAATAACCCCAACAAAATTAATTTAGAGTGATGAGATCCACATGATAATCCAAGAACTAGATACTCAAGATGTCCATAACCGGGGACACGACTAACCATGATTAGTTTGTACATTCTGTAGAGGTTTGTGCACTTTTACCCACAAGACTCGATCTCCTCTGTTGGATTTCTCGCACTACATAATGTTTGAGAAACGGATGACTGAGACACAGTCTTTCCGAAGAGGTCCCCTTAACCGATAGATAGGCCTGTACACCTACAATCCCCTACATCTGCTAGCCCGTCATGGAAAGGTTTCCCACAACTTACTCAACCATGCCAGAGCCCATAATGCATGTGGCTGCACACAGAAGTTTCTAGCATGAATAATCTTATGATCCCTTTGAGCCTGGGTGGCAGTCCATAGGAGAATCACACGGTACCCCGGGATTTCCAAAAATACAGACAACACTGGGTTCCCCAGGTGCCTCAATCTACCTAGATGTGTATTAAAGTTGCCACCTTAAGTTAACCATTAATTAACAATTCTCACTTCTGTCATGAATGCGCTCAAACCCAATCCACGTCTACGAGCATAACATAGCAATATAAGCAACGTAGAAGTAACTCCCAAAGGTTTGATAATAAACAGGTGAATAGGTACTACCTCAACTAATTCCCAAACCCACGATTTAATCAGATCCTAACCATGCAATTGTTTGAGGATTGATCTAATGCAATAAAATTGGGTAGTAAAGAGGTATGATCAAAGTGTTACTTGCCTTGCTGATGATCCGTGAAACCTAGAGACTCGTAGTAGCACGCTTCGCACTCCAGGTACTCTATCGCAAACAAACAAGCATACAATAAGCAATCAAGCAAGGGCACGGATAAAACTCAAATAAGAGATCTAACCAGAAAGTTCAACTTAAGAACTCCGGTTTGCAAAAATAATCAAATCAAACGAAGCAACAAAACAAAAACGGCGAAAGAAACAAGCTTCGTTTACTATTCTGGACTAAAGTCAATTTTTACAGTAGCAAAAACTTCTTTAAGTTGATTAAACAGAAAGAGGGCTTCGAGACGAAACTCTAGGCGCTTGAATCGCCTGATTCCGATAAACGAGCAGAAAGATAAACTAAAATGAAAATCGGATCAGAAATCGCGATCGAAAATAATCGCGGAAAAGCCGAGAAAAAGAAAAACTGACGAACAGACTAACGAACGAACGTTCCCTGTCTGCGGCTAAACGGTGAAAACCGTTCGTTAAAACGAATGTACAAACGGGCATTCGCTAAATAACTAAACCGAAAAAAACAATCTAAAATAAAAAAAATGCATCTAGGGTTTCGAAAGAAAACCGATCGGTTTTCTCGCGAAAACCGAGGCGGCTACCTCCGGCGAGGTCCGGCGAATGGCAACGGCGGCTCCGGCGGCGGGGTCGGGCGGCGACGGGTTTCAGCGGCGGTGGGCTGGTGGGCTGCGGCATCGGGCGGCGCGGCTTATAAAGCCTCCCCCGGGCGGAGTCCCGGGCGGATACGGCCCAAAGTCGGTTTCCTTTTTTTAATTATTCCGTGCAGTAAAACGAATAAAAGAAATACTAAATTGACTCCAAAAATTCTGAAATAAATTTTCCCCGTCCTCTAAAACTCTACCGGACAAGGTGAACATTTATTTGGGACTCTACTGCAATTTTGAAAAACGCATACTTTTCCTAATTCAAATAAAATAGCGATAAAACTCCGAATAAAATTCTTATTTGATTTTAATATTAAATCTCCAATATTTCTTTATTTTGAGGAAGTCATTTTATCCTCTCTCTTTTATTTTTATAAAAGAAATATTCGAAGAGAAAATAATTAAAATCAAACGATCCTCTTTTCAAAATTTGAGAAAAACTCAAATATGAAAATAACGAAATTCCCAACTCTCTCCGTGGGTCCTTGAGTTGCGTAGAATTTCTAGGATCAAGCCAAAATGCAATAAAATATGATATGCAATGATGATCTAACGCATAACATTCCAAATTGAAAATTTGGGATGTTACAAACTTACCCCCCTTAAGATGAGTCTCGCCCTCGAGATTCAGGTTGGCTAGAAAATAGGTGAGGGTAATCCTTCTGTAGGTCTTCCTCTCGTTCCGAGGTGGCTTCATCTTTGGTATGGTGGCTCCACTGAACCTTGTAGAACTTGATAACTTTGCTGCATGTGACTCGGCTGGCAAACTCGAGAATCTTGACTGGCTTCTCCTCGTAGGTCAAATCGCTATCCAACTGTATCGCTTCCAGTGGCAGTGTATCTCTCAGAGGAATATCAGCCATCTCTGCGTGGCACTTCTTCAACTGAGAAAGGTGGAACACATCGTGAACTCCTGACAATCCTTCGGGCAATTCCAATTTGTAAGCAACTTCTCCCATACATTCCAAAACTTTGTATGGTCCCACAAAACATGGTGCTAACTTTCCCTTAACTCCAAAACGCTTCACTCCTCGAAGTGGAGATACACGAAGATACACTCTGTCTCCAACTTCGTAAACTGTCTCCTTGCGTTTAGAATCGGCATAACACTTCTGCCTGGACTGGGCTACCTTGAGTCTATCGCGAATCAGCTTAACCTTCTCTTCAGACTCTTTAATCAAATCTGGTCCAAACAACTGACGGTCTCCAGCTTCATACCACAACAACGGTGTCCTGCACCTCCTTCCGTAGAGAGCTTCGAACTGGCTTGATAGCTGTTGTTGTAAGAGAACTGCATAAGGCAAATTGTCGTCCCAACTAGATCCATAGTCTAATGCACAAGCTCTCAACATGTCCTCCAGAATCTGATTGACTCTCTTAGTCTGTCCATCCGTCTACGGGTGAAAAGTTGTACTGAACTCTAGCCTGGTTCCCAAAGTTTCATGCAACTGATTCCAAAACTTTGAGGTAAACTGGGTTCCCCTATCTGATACAATGGTCCTCGGAACTCCATGCAAACATAAGATCCTGGTTATGTATATCTTTGCCAACTTAGCACTGGTGTAAGTGGTCTTTACTGGGATGAAATGAGCTACTTTCGTCAAACGATCGACTACAACCCATATCGAATCATAGCCTGAACAAGTGCTAGGCAATCCCGTGATAAAATCCATGCCTAGCTTATCCCACTTCCATTCGGGTATCGGCAATGGTTGTAGCAATCCTGCTGGCTTCTGATGCTCTGCCTTCACTCTTTGACATACATCACAAACTGCTACATACTCCGCAATATCCTTCTTCATTCCGGTCCACCAGAAACTATCCTTCAAATCTAGATACATCTTGGTATTTCCTGGGTGAATCGAGTATGGCGAATCATGGGCCTCCTGCAGAATCAGCTTCCTGATCTCCTGGTCATTTGGCACATATACGCGGTCCTCAAACCATAAGGTATCGTGCTCATCCTCACGAAATCCTTTAGCCTTTCCTTTGCTCATCCTTTCCTTTATCTCGGCTATCTCCTTGTCCGTCTTCTGAGCTTCTCTGATCTTATCCATCAAAGTAGATTGAATCTCCAATGCTGCTACATAGCCTCTCGGAACTATCTCCAAACATAGCTCGCGAAGATCCTCTGCTAACTCCTTGGGTAACTCTCCGGTCATGAGTGTATTGACATGACTATTGCGGCTCAACGCATCGGCTACTACGTTAGCCTTTCCGGGATGATAATGCAATCTCATATCATAATCCTTAATGAGTTCCAACCATCTCCTCTGCCTGAGATTCAAATCCTTCTGCGTGAAGGTATACTTCAAACTCTTGTGATCCGTGTATACCTCACAATGGTTTCCGATGAGAAAATGTCTCCAAGTCTTCAACGCATGCACTATTGCTGCTAACTCCAAATCATGCGTAGCGTAATTCAACTCATGGGGTTTAAGCTGTCGTGAGGCATATGAAACAACTCTCCCTTCCTGCATAAGCACGGCTCCAAGTCCTCGACGAGAAGTGTCGCAATACACTTCATAATCCTTGCGTTGATCTGGCAGAATCAACACTGGTGATGTAACCAAGCGTTTCTTCAAATCCTGAAAACTGTCCTCACATTCCTCAGTCCATTTGAACTTGGTGTCCTTCTTTAACAACTCCGTCATAGGCTTTGCAATCTTCGAGAAATTCTCATTGAACCTCCGGTAGTATCCTGCGAGTCCAAGAAAACTTCGGATCTCTCCAACTGGCATGGGTGCTTCCCAATTTGTCACAGTGACAACTTTGGTGGGGTCTACCGCTATTCCTTCTCCGGATATAACATGTCCAAGGAATCCAACTTCCTTCAACCAAAACTCACACTTGCTGAACTTGGCGTATAGCTGATGTTCTCTGAGCTTCCCAAGTACTAAACCCAAATGCTCTTTATGCTCCTCTTCATTCTTCGAGTAGACTAGAATATCATCAATGAACACCACGACGAACTTATCCAAAAACTCCATAAACACCTTGTTCATCATGTTCATAAAATAGGCAGGTGTGTTAGTCAGGCCAAATGACATAACGGTATACTCATATAGCCCGTACCTTGTGGTAAAAGCTGTCTTAGGTATATCCTGCTCTCGAATCTTCAGCTGGTGGTACCCTGATCGCAGATCGATCTTGGAAAACACCTTAGCTCCTTGCAGCTGGTCAAACAAATCATTGATCATCGGCAGTGGGTACTTGTTCTTGATCATCACCTCATTCAATCCTCGATAATCAACAACCATCCTCAATGATCCATCCTTCTTCTCCACTAGAAGCACTGGCGATCCCCAAGGTGACGAACTTGGACGAATATAACCTTTATCCAGTAACTCCTTAATCTGCTTCTTAATTTCCTCTAAATCCTTTGCGGGCATTCTGTACGGTCTCTTAGATATTGGCCCTGTGCCTGGCAAAAGCTCAATCAAAAACTCAATGTCTCTATCTGGTGGCATGCCTGGCAACTCTTCTGGAAATACGTCCGAGAAATCCTTCACCACTGGTACTTCCTCCTGTACAACTCTTGATAAGGAATTTACTTGAGTCCTATTCGGCACATGCCGGGATACATACTTGATCCTTCTTCCTTCTGGGGTGGTGAGCAAAATCGACTTACTGGTGCAATCAATGTTTCCTCCATACATCGATAGCCAATCCATACCCAGAATCACATCCAAACCTTGCGACTCCAAAATTATCAGGTCTGAGGGGAAAACATGCCTACCTATGGTCAATGGCATCTGAAAACATCCTTGGCTTGCCATATACTCTTCTCCTGGCGAGCTTACTAACATAGGTGTAGTAAGAACTTTGGTGGGCAGTTTATACTTATCCACAAATCCCCTTGATATGTATGAATGCGATGCACCAGTATCAAAAAGAACGACTGCAGTAAATGACTTAACCAAAAACTTACCTATTACTGCATCTGGTTGGGCTTCAACCTCCTCCACGTTAACGTGGTTCACTTTTCCCCTGTTGAAAGGGTTGGGCTTCTTCCCAGAGCTTCCATTGTCGTTTCCATTCTTAGCTTCAGGACATTCATTGGCGTAATGTCCGGTCTTCTGGCACTTGTAGCAAGTAACATGGCTTAAATCTTTCTTGGCGGGCGTTGCCGGGTTGGAACGGTTCTGTCCGTTGCTTCCTCCATTACCATTCCCGTTCTTGGAGCCACTATGGTTGTGCGAACTTCCTCCAGTGTGATTGTGGCCTCCATGGTTATGGACAAGTCCTCCCGAGTTCGGGGTGAAACGGGGTCTCTGCTGGGCTCCAGAATTATACTTCCCTTGCCCATACTTCCTCTTGCGGTTGTCAATCTGCTGCTGCTTCCCTTCAATCATGAGAGCTCTATCTACCAACTCCTGGTAGTTATTGAAATTTTCCACCATCAACTGCATGCTCAGATCATCATTCAGTCCTTCCAGAAACTTCTCCTGCTTAGCTGCATCCGTAGCGACGTCATCTAGGGCATAACGTGCTAGCTTACTAAAGTCATCCACATACTGGCCAACAGTGCGCCCTCCTTGGCGTAAGTTGCGAAACTCACGCTTCTTCATGGCCATAGCTCCTATTGATACATGGGCAGTACGAAAAGCCTGCTGGAACTGGTCCCATGTAACAGTGTCGATGGGGTATGTGACTGTGAAATTCTCCCACCATGATGTTGCGGGTCCATCAAGCTGATGTGCGGCAAAACGCACTCTTTCCGCATCTGTGCATCCTGGAGTGGTCAACTCCCTTCCAATCTTGCGGAGCCAATCATCTACAACTATCGGCTCGGTGCTACTAGAGAACACCGGTGGATTCAGCCTTAGAAAACGGGCTAAGTGATCAACAGGTGGTGGTGGTGGCTTGTTGTTGTTGTTCCCCTGGTTCTGATTCTGGACTAGTATCTGCATCAATGCATTCTGCTGCTGGATCAACTGAGTGAGCTCCGATGGGAAAGCAAATCCATTGTCGCGTCTCAGAGGCATCTGCTGGGTTTAGAAAAGGTGAGAAAACAGAATAGAATGAGGTCTAGGAGAAAACACTGCCCATATGCACATGAGACAAACACAAACATATCACTCAATCAATCAAACAAGGGCATACAATCGGTCTAGAACTATCGTTACAAAAGTGCTCGGACTATACTATATATATGGTGGAATGCTACTACTGATATGGTGGTCGACTAGAAAAATTGATCGGTCGAAGACTCCATGATATCTGCTCCAGCTTCATCAACATAGTCATCATCGCTATCATCGGGGTCCGAGTCGGTGTCGTCGATGATGATGTAGTTCTCCGGGCAAGTGGAACCGTCATCTTCTCCTCCTGGCGCGGGATCTCCCATGAATACTCCGATCTTCCTTGTCAAATCGTCATTCTTCTCCACTAGTACGACAATTTCCTCCTCATAGTCTTCGCGTGTAGCCTTGAGTTCTTCCTCCAGCTCCGTGATCCTTGTCATCGCCTTCTTCAAATCTGTCATGCCTGCGCACATTTGGTTCTCCTGGCGTCGAATGTGCTGGTTTAACTCCTGGATGAAAGCTGCAATTGATCTATCCTTCCTGGTGCTGATCATCTCCCATTGCTCATCTCGGCGCCCACAAATCTGGTAGATAGTATCCTTGAGATCCTTGTGGTAAACTTCTCCAATGCGTCCCATGGTGATGTGGGCTGCCATACTCTTTCCTAGACTCCAGGTTGGTGCATCCAAGGAAAACTCTATGGGCTCAGTGACTGGCGTGAATGTCCTTCCTGGAACTTGAACTTGAATCATCCAGCGCTCCTCTTCTGGTAAAGTGGCGTTGTAACTCCCGGTGAAGCTTGGTATTCCGATGTTCAGGTACTTAGTAACTTCCTTCAAGTGGTGTCCAAAAGGGGTGTCTTCATCCGGTTGCATGAACTTGATCCTTGCATCCGCCATCCTAAAGACTAGAAAATGGAGAGTTAGAAATGAGAAGAGAGTAGTGATCTAGGGCTTTAGCTTAGTGGTCGTGTCCTATAGTCACTGTGTGCTCTGATACCATCTTGTAGCGATCAGACCTCAAACAGTCTGATCTCTATGCATCAGTGTCATCCCTGGATCGGTAATGCTGACACACACAGTACTTGAAGGATTTATAACAGAGTAGCAATCACACACTTATTACATAAATGTCTCAAAAGAGAACTTATTACAATAAATATGGCTTAAGGCCATCTAATACAATAACAGCGGAAGGCTTGGAAGATAAAGTGAGTGCATCAACTCCAACGGCATCACTGAGTGAAAGACCACGACCTAAGGCTCCTTACTCGTCGTCTGAAAAGTCTGCAACATGATACGTTGCAGCCCGAAAACGGGTCAGCACATGGAATATGCTGGCAATGTAACACAAAAGAGTAATGAACAGAGTAAAGCAATCACTATATGCATATATGGCTGGTGGAGGCTGTATGGTTAATATGTTTTGCGAAAAGCCAATTTTTCCCTACAACAAAGGAATGAATTTATTTAACTAGAAAGTTGCTTGAAAACATTGAGAATGGTAAACCCCATCTCAATCCCAATTAAAAGGTAATTAATAACCACAACAAAATTAATTTAGAGTGATGAGATCCACATGATAATCCAAGAACTAGATACTCAAGATGTCCATAACCGGGGACACGGCTAACCATGATTAGTTTGTACACTCTGCAGAGGTTTGTGCACTTTTACCCACAAGACTCGATCTCCTCCATTGGATTTCTTGCACTACATAATGTTTGAGAAACGGATGACCGAGACACAGTCTTTCCGAAGAGGTCCCCTTAACCGATAGATAGGCCTGTACACCTACAATCCCCTACATCTGCTAGCCCATCATGGAAAGGTTTCCCACAACTTACTCAACCATGCCAGAGCCCATAACGGCATGTGGCTGCACACGGAAGTTTCTAGCATGAATAATCTTATGATCCCATTAAGCCTGGGTGGCAGTCCATAGGAGAATCACACGGTACCCCGGGATTTCCAAAAATACAGACAACACTAGGTTCCCCAGGTGCCTCAATCCATCCAGATGTGTATTAAAGTTGCCACCTTAAGTTCACATTAATTAACAATTCTCACATCTGTCATGAATGCACTCAAACCCAATCCACGTCTATGAGCATAACATAGCAATATAAGCGACGTAGAAGTAACTCCCAAAGGTTTGATAATAAACAGGTGAATAGGTACTACCTCAACTACTTCCCAAACCCACAATTTAATCAGATCCTAACCATGCAATTGTTTGAGGATTGATCTAATGCAATAAAACTGGGTAGTAAAGAGGTATGATCAAAGTGTTACTTGCCTTGCTGATGATCCGTGAAACCTAGAGACTCGTAGTAGCACGCTTCGCACTCCTGGTACTCTATCGCAAACAAACAAGCATACATTAAGCAATCAAGCAAGGGCATGGGTAAAACTCAAATAAGAGATCTAACCAGAAAGTTCAACTTAAGAACTCTGGTTTGCAAAAAGAATCAAATCAAACGAAGCAACAACTCAAACGGCGAAAGAAACAAGCTTCATTTACTATTCTGGTCTAAAGTCAATTTTTAAAGTAGCAAAAACTTATTTAAGTTGATTAAACAGAAAGAGGGCTTCGAGACGAAACTCTAGGCGCTTGAATCGCCTAATTCCGATAAACGAGCGAAAAGATAAACTAAAACGAAAACCGGATCAGAAATCACGATCAAAAATAATCGCGGAAAATCCGAGAAAAAGTAAAACTGACGAATAGACTAACGAACGAACGTTCGCTGTCTGTGGCTAAACGGCGAAAACCCTTCGTTAAAACGAACATACGAACGGGCGTTCGCTAAATAACTAAACCGAAAAAAAAGATCTAAAATAAAAAAACGCATCTAGGGTTTCAAAAAAAACCGATCGGTTTTCTCACGAAAACCAAGGCGGCGGCGGCTACCTCCGGCGACGTCCGGCGAACGGCGACGGCGGCTCAGGCGGCGACGGGTTTCGGTGGCGGCGGGCTGGTGGGATGCGGCCTCGGGCGGCGCGGCTTATAAAGCCTCCCCCGGACAGAGTCCCGGGCGGATACGGCCCAAAGTCGGTTTCCTTTTCTTTAATTATTCCACGCAGAAAAATGAATAAAAGAAATACTAAACGGACTCCAAAAATCCTGAAATATATTTTCCCCGTCCTCTAGAAATCTACCAGACAAGTTGAACATTTATTTGGGACTCTAATGTAATTTTGAAAAACGCATATTTTTCCTAATTCAAATAAAATAGCGATAAAACTCCGAATAAAATTCCTATTTTATTTTAATATTAAATCTCCAATATTTCTTTATTTTGAGGAAGTCATTTTATCCTCTCTCTTTTATTTTTATAAAAGAAATATTCGAAGAGAAAATAATTAAAATCAAACGATCCTCTTTTCAAAATTTGAGAAAAACTCAAATATGAAAATAATGAAATTCCGAACTCTCTCCGTGGGTCCTTGAGTTGCGTAGAATTTCTAGGATCAAGCCAAAATGCAATAAAATATGATTTGCAATGATGTCTAATGCATAACATTCCAAATTGAAAATTTGGGATGTTATATCGGCCCCTCGCGAGGGTCTTGAATGTTTGCTGGTGAAGATGGGCCGTACCAGGCCGCTGAACGAGCCACGCCATGGGCCGCAGCAGGCAAGTCTGGGGACCCCCGTTCCCAGAACGCCGACAGTAGCCCGCGGTCCTAAGGCGCGCTCGGAGCAAGTGCGGGACGCCGCGGGCCCCAATAGCCTGCGACCTTGATTGACGTGTGGCGACTGACGAGACATTGGCGTCTCCGCTTCCCCACGCTGCCTCGGCAGCTGCCCGACTTGACGAGTACCTGGTGCATGTAGAGAAAACCATCATTACCTGTGATCGTGGGGGTCGTCGGTTGGCCTTCTCCTGCTATAAATAAGGAGCGGGGCGGAGCCCCCGTCGCCCATCGCTTCCCGTTCCGCTCGCTTCTTCTTCCTTGCTTCATTGCTAGCAGCGACATCCATGGCACCGGTGAAGAGGTTCTTGGCCACAGAGAAAGGGAAGGCCTGCCAAGATGCGCCTGGCTCGCCGCCGCCCAAGAGGGGACACGGTCGCCCACGCAAGCATGTCGCGACCCCGCCGTGGCCCCTTGTGGCCGCGGCGGCGCCTCTTCGCGCGGTGGGAGCCGCCCAGGTCGTGGCAGCCCCGTCGATGGGGGAAGGCGTGCCATGGTTGCGCGGCCTCCCCGGCCACGCTTCCACTCGACGGAGGTGCTGCCAGAGTTCGTCGTGTGGTCGGAGAACCCGGCCGGCACCTGGCTTCAGCTCTCGCGCTCCTTTGCTAGATAACTTAACTTGGTGCGCGGGGGGTAGTTTCACGTCTCGTGGTGCGGCTTGTCGGACCTGCTGACACCTCCCAGCCGCTAGCTCGGGAGTTGTTGACCACGGGAGTCGTTGTAAGGCTGCAGAATTTGGTTAGGTCATCCGTTGGGTGCTTATCCTTCTCCGTGCGAGGCCTCAGCCATGGGCTAGTCAGGGCCTGGTGCACCACATCGTGGTACCCGTGGGGCATGGACTTAGGAGCGAGTGCCAAGCACGAGCTCAATCGAGGGCGCCTTGCGGAGATTAGGAGAGCCAGAGCTCTCGAGCGGCAGAGCTTCGGCGAGGTGCGTTCGCAGTTGGGCTAGCCCAGTGCGCGCAACACACCTGTCGAGCTCCCGTGTGAGGCACGCGAGGGAAAGCGTCGGGCAACTGCCGCCCTCCCTGGCGTAAAACAAGGAACGAGCAAAAAAGGCAGCAAAAGGGAAGGAAACCCTGTACAGCCCCACTCATTATTACGTGAGAGTGTCACGAGCGGAGACCTTCACAGGCACTGGGCCTTGCTTCACAGGCGCTGGGCCTTGCTTCATGGGTAGAACTTCCGGAGGTGCTGGATGTTCCAAGCATTCTGGATGTGGACCCCGTCTTGCGTCTCCAGGCGCACGGCGCCAGGCCTGGAGACGTGGGCAACCCTAAACGGGCCCTCCCACATGGGCGAGAGCTTATGCAGCCCTTCCCTGAAGAGCACCCGCCTTAGGATGAGGTCGCCCACCTCGAGCGTCATGGAGCGGATGCTGCGGCAGTGATACCGTCGCAGCGCCTGCTGGTATCTTGCCGCTCGGAGCGTGGCTTCACGGCGGCGTTCCTCCCCCAGCACAAGGTACATCCCCCGCATGACGTCCTGCTGCGTCTCATCGAATGCCAGGACCCATGCGGAGCGATGCTTGACCTCATGAGGGAGAACCACTCTGCTCCATAGATGAGGAAGAACAGGGTCTCTCCTGTTGGCTTGGTGGCGGTGGTGCGGATGGACCACAACACCGACTGGAGCTCGTCGTGCCAGCCCCTGCCGCAGGCCTCGAGCTTCTTCTTGAAGGTCCTGGTCTTGAGGCCTCCCAGGACTTCCCCGTTGGCGCGTTCGGCTTGGCCATTGCTCTTGGGGTGTGCCACCGAAGCGTAGCAAATCTGCATTCCAAGGTTAGCACAATATGTCTTGAAGAGGTTGCTAGTGAACTGCGAGCCATTGTCCGTGATGATGCGGTTGGGGACCCCGAACCGGCTCACGAGACCCTTGATGAACTTGACCGCAGATCCGGCCGGGATTGTGCGGACAGCTTCCACCTCCGCCCCTTTGGTGAACTTGTCGATGGCGACGTAGAGGTAGTGGTAGCCCCCAGGCGCTTGTGGGAACGGGCCTTGGATACCAGCCCCTAGACCACAAATGGCCACGAGAGCGGGATGGTCTGGAGACCCTGAGCTGGCTGATGGATCTGCTTGGCATGGAATTGGCAGGCCTCGCAGGACCTCACCAGCTCAGTCGCGTCGTTGAGTGTCGTGGGCCAGTAGAACCCGTTGTGGAACGCCTTACCGACCAGGGCGCGTGACGACGAGTGATGCCCGCAGTCCCCAGCGTGTATGTCAGCTAGCAGCTCGCTCCCTTGCTTCCTGGAGATGCACCACAAAGAAACATCATTTGGTTGCTTCCTGTATAACTCACCGTCCTGGATGCAGTATGCCGTAGCTTGTCGGGCCAAGCGCTCCGCATCCTCCTCTTTCTCCGGCAGCGTCCCTTGCATCAGGTATTCCTTGAACCCCTTGGTCTAGGACCCCTCCTGCGGCTCGAGCGCCAGGAGCAGGCGCGCTCCCGAGGTCGGGCCACAGGCCGGAGCTCCCGAGGTAGGTGGCTGGGGGAGTTCCTACTGAGGCAGCACCGGTCCCGAAGGCGGAGGTGCTGCCGAAGGCTTGGAGAGCCGTTCTTCGAAGACGCCGGGCTCTTGGGGCTGGTGCTTGGATGCCCTGTTGGCGATGTCATCAGCCTCCTTGTTGGTGCCGCGGGGCACGTGCTGCAACTCTAGGCCCAAGAACTGCTTTTCCATTTTGCGTACCTCCGCGAGGTATGCCTCCATGTGCTCGTCCCTCGGCTCATATACCTTGTTGGAGAAGTTGCGAGGAGCTGCGAGTCGCCCCTGATGGTGAGGCGCTTCACCCCCAGGGCCACTGCAGCCTTAAGGCCGTCGATGAGGCCTTCGTACTCCGCGATGTTGTTGGAGACCTTCTCACCCTGCTGGAAGTAGAGTTGCACAGTGTAGTAGAGCTTGTCCTGAGTGGGCGAGATGAGCACTGCTCCAGCTCCCGCGCCCTGGCGTGCGAACGCGCCATCGAAATACATGACCCAGCCATCTGGCACTTCACTTCCTGGTGAGAGGGATTGGTCCTTGCCTGCTTCGAGCCCCGGGGTGTCAGTCCATTCCGCCACGAAGTCGGTGAGCGCGGCTCCCTTGATGACCCTGGTTGTGCTGAACTCTAGCTGGAATGCTTGCAGCTCAATGTTCCATTCGGCGACTCTTCCCGCAGCATTGGGGCTCCGGAGTACCCTCTCCAATGGGTAGGCCGAGACGACCTTGATTGGGTGGCCTTGGAAGTAGTGGCGCAGTTTACATGAGGCCACCAGGAGCGCGAGCAAGAGCTTCTGAGTAATGGGGTATCGCGCTCTTGCGTCCCTTAGCACAGTGTTGACGAAGTACACCGGGTGCTCGACAAGCGCGGGAGCGTCGACGGGGTCCGAGGCCTCCAGAGGTTGGGACACCTCCTGAGGCGAGGGGTCCTCACCCCAGAGGTGGGAACCTGCCTTTCTTGGGCACGGCGACAGGGTTTGCCAGCCATTCCGGGTAGCGGACCTCGCGGATGACACCTACTGCTTCTAGCTTGCGAGTTTCTTGCATGATGAAGGACTGCTTCTCCGTGGACTGCCGTCGCACCTTCTGCTTCACATGGCGCACATTGGGGCACACCCTTAAGTGATGCTCGATTACCCCTCTCGGGACCCCTACCAGCTGCTTGGGCTCCTAGGCGAATACCTCCTTGTTCACACGCATGAACTTTACCAGCGCCTCTTCTTGGACCCGGTCAAGGTTGGCGCCTATGGTGAAGGTGGCTCCCGAGGACCCATCCTCCTCAAGCGGTACCTGCTTGGTTACGGCTCGATCCTGGGTGGACAGCTACTTCTTTTTCACCGATGCGGCCCCCTTAGCTCCGGGGGTGGCCTCGTCGGCCGGGCGTGCTGCCACGGCAGCCTTGAGGGCAAGCTTGAGCGCCGCCAGAGCCTCCTTGGTGTCTCCGGCTACGGTGAGGACGCCCTTGCTCCCGGGCATCTTCATGAGGTTGTAGGCTGGATGAGTCACCGCCATAAACTGAGCCAGGGCTGGGTACCCGAGGATGGCAGTATGGAAGGACAATGCGGGTGATGTCGAAGTTGATGAGCTCGGTGCGGTAGTTGTCGCGAGTGCCGAAGGTCACAGGTAGGCGGATCTGCGCCAGGGGGCTGGTGGAGCCGCCGCCGACTCCGGAGAAGGGCTTGGTGGGATGAAGCCGTTCATGCGGCACATGAAGCAAGCCGAAAGCTTCCACGGAGAGCACATTAAGTCCAGCCCCGCCATCGATGAGGGTCTTGGTGATGGCTACGTTGCAGATGGTGGGCGTGCAAAGCATTGGGAGCACACCCGAGCTGGTGGTGGTGACGGGGTGATCCCCGGAGTCAAAGATGAGGTCGGCCCTGGGCACCTCCCAACCTGGGGGAGCTCCTCGCTGCACGGAGGCGGCGCCGATGTGGTGGAAGAACTGCTTAGTCTGACGGTTTGAGGGCGGTGCTTGTGAGCCGCCGAGGAGGGCTGCGATGGCGATGGGCGCTGGTGTCGCGAAGGGCGCGACGAAGAGGCCGCGCAGCTCCTCCCAAGATGCCACTGAGGATCCCAGGAGGGTGAGCAGTGAGGGCCATGGGAAACCAGTTGGCCATGACCTTGTCGTCGCCCCTAGCCTCCAGGACGGCCTCTTTGTATGCCAGCAGGAAGGCCGACGGATCCGCCGCGCCGTCGTAACGCGGCGGCCGCTCCGGCTTGAACCTGGGAGGCCACTGTACCCGCCGCAAGGCGGGGGCGAAAGCTTCGAGCCCCCTGGCACCGTCGCGGGCGCCCGTTGTCCCAGCCGGAAGAGCAACGCCGGCCATGGGGACAAAGCGTGGAGGTGGTGGGGCGTGGATCGATGAAAGGAAAGCTTCGGCGCACCCCTACCTCGCACGCCAAATGTCGGATTTCGGGTTTCGGCAAAACCCTCAAGGTTCAAACTCTGGGGTGCGCACGAAGATCTATCCCTCCCCTAGCTCGCTCACTCACCACGATCTCAAAGCTCAGCACGTCTGATGTCTACTACACAACCTTCTTCTTGTAGACGTTGTTGGGCCTCCAAGTGCAGAGGTTTGTAGGACAATAGCAAATTTCCCTTAAGTGGATGACCTAAGGTTTATCAATCCGTGGCAAGCGTAGGATGAAGATGGTCTCTCTCAAACAACCCTGCAACCAAATAACAAAGAGTCTTGTGTGTGCCCAACACACCCAATACAATGGTAAATTGTATAGGTGCACTAGTTCGGCGAAGAGATGGTGATACAAGAGCAATATGGATGGTAGATATAGGTTTTTGTAATCTGAAAATATAAAAACAGCAAGGTAACTAATGATAAAAGTGAGCACAAACGGTATTGCAATGCTAGGAAACAAGGCCTAGGGTTCATACTTTCACTAGTGCAAGTTCTCTCAACAATAATAACATAATTGGATCATATAACTATCCCTCAACATGCAACAAAGAGTCACTCCAAAGTCACTAATAGCGGAGAACAAACGAAGAGATTATTGTAGGGTACGAAACCACCTCAAAGTTATTCTTTCGGATCGATCTATTCAAGAGTCCGTAGTAAAATAACACAAAGCTATTCTTTCCGTTCGATCTATCATAGGGTTCGTACTAGAATAACACCTTAAGACACAAATCAACCAAAACCCTAATGTCACCCAGATACTCCAATGTCACCTCAAGTATCCGTGGGTATGATTATACGATATGCATCAAACAATCTCAGATTCATCTATTCAACCAACACATATAACTTCAAAGGGTGCCCCACAGTTTCTACCGGAGAGTCAAGACGAAAATGTGTGCCAACCCCTATGCATAAGTTCATGGAACTCGCAAGTTGACCACCAAAACATACATCAAGTGGATAACGTGATATCCCATTGTCACCACACATAAGCACATGCAAGACATACATCAAGTGTTCTCAAATCCTTAAAGACTCAATCCGATCAGATAACTTCAAAGGGAAAACTCAATCCATTACAAGAGAGTAGAGGGGGAGAAACATCATAAGATCCAACAATAGTAGCAAAGCTCACCATACATCAAGCTCATATCACCTCAAGAACACGAGAGAGATAGAGAGAGAGAGAGAGAGAGAGAGAGAGAGAGATCAAACACATACCTACTGGTACATACCCTCGGCCCCGAGGGTGAACTACTCCCTCCTCGTCATGGAGAGCGCCGGGATGATGAAGATGGCCACCGGTGAGGGATCCTCCCTCCGACAGCGTGCCGGAACAGGGTCCCGATTGGTTTTTGGTGGGTACAGAGGCTTGCGGCGGTGGAACTCCCGATCTATTCTACTCCCCGAAGTTTTTAGGGTATATGGATATATATATATAGGAGAAAGAAGTCGGTTAGGGGAGCCACAAGGGGCCCACGAGGGTGGGGGCGCGCCCAGGGGCAGGCGCGCCTCCCTTCCTCATGGCCACCTCGAAGCATCCTTGACATCAACTCCAAGTCTCCTGGATCACGTTCGTTCCAAAAATCACACTCCCGAAGGTTTCATTCCGTTTGGACTCCGTTTGATATTCCTTTTCTGCGAAACACTGAAACAAGGGAAAAAACAGAAACTGACACTGGGCTCTGGGTTAATAGGTTAGTCCCAAAAATAATATGAAAGTTCATAATAAAGCCCATAAACATCCAAGATGGATAATATAATAGCATGAATACTTCATAAATTATATATACGTTGGAGACGTATCAGCATCCCCAAGCTTAATTCCTGCTCGTCCTCGAGTAGGTAAATGATAAAAGAAATAATTTATGAAGTGTGAATGCTAGCAGGTGCACAAGTTTGATTAATGATAATTTCAATCACCTTTTCTAGCATCACAATATATCATAACAGTAGCTCATCTCATAAAGCTTCTCATGATCAAGTAACAAGCTATTCACATGTTAATGTATAGATCATAAACTTTCTTGAAAACTAACAAACCGTGTTATTAGTCATCAAACAATTACAATTCATCTTATTTTCAGGAAGAGTCTATGTTAGAGCTTTTGATTTAGCAAACTCCACATACTCAACTATCATTTAGTCTTTCACAATTGCTAACACTCACGCGATATTTATGGGTTCAAAGTTCTAATCAGACACAGAGAAAGATAGGGGCTTATAGATTCGCCTCCCAACCTTTTACCTCAAGGGTAATGTCAACAATAACAGCTCATGATGCCTTACATCCAATTGGATATATATATCAGAATCTTTCCAACACAATGTGCTTGCCAAAGGATAAAATGTAAAAAGGAAAGGTGAAGATCACCATGACTCTTGCATAAGGTATAAGACAAGAATAAAAGATAGGCCCTTCGCAGAGGGAAGAAGAGGTTGCCATGCGCTTTTATAGTTGGATGCACAAAATCTTAATGCGAGGGAACGTCACTTTATATTTCCACTTGTGATAGGGACCTTTATTATGCAGTCCGTCGCTTTTATTGCTTGCATATCACAAGATCGATAAAGCTTATTTTCTCCACACTAAAAGATCATACATATTTAGAGAGCAATTTTTATTGCATGCACCGATGACAACTTACTTGAAGGATCTTACTCAATCCATAGGTAGGTATGGTGGACTCTCATGGCAATACTGGTTTAAGGGATGTTTGGAAGCACAAGTAGTATCTCTACTTGGTGCAAATAATTTGGCTAGCATGAGGGGGAAAGGCAAGCTCAACGTGTTGGGCGATCCATGACAATATACTTTATTTCGGATATAAGAAAACATAACCCATTACGTTGTCTTCCTTGTCCAACATCAACCTTTTAGCATGTCATATTTTAATGTGTGCTCACAATTACAAAAGATGTCCAAGATAGTATATTTATATGTGAAATCTCTCTTCCTTCAATATTCTTTCATGAATTGTTCAAGTGACCAATACAATGTTTGCTAACCTTCAATAAATTTACCACCTCTACTTCTTATATGTAAAGTCATTACTCCCCATGGGATAAGCATATGAAACATATATAATTTCAGATTTATGATATTCAATTCATTCAACCATTTACTCATAGGATATAAGTGAAGCACACGAGTAAATGACAAACTACTCCAAAAAGATATAAGTGAAGATTAATGAGTAGTTAAATAATTATGTAGCTATGTGAAGACTCTCTCCCATTTTAAGAATTTCAGATCTTGATACTTTATTCAAACATCAAGCAAGACTAAATAAAATAAGATGACGCTCCAAGCAAAACACATATCATGTGGTGAATAAAAATATAGTTCCAAGTAAAGTTACCGATGAACGATGACGAAAGAGGGGATGCCATCCGGGGCATCCCCAAGCTTAGGCTCTTGGTTATCCTTGAATATTACCTTGGGTGCCTTGGGAATCCCCAAGCTTAGGCTCTTGCCACTCCTGATTCCATAGTCCATCGAATCTTACCCAAAACTTGAAAACTTCACAACACAAAACTCAACAGAAAACTCGTAAGCTCCGTTAGTATAAGAAAATAAAACCACCACTTAGGTACTGTTGTGAACTCATTCTAAGTTCATATTTGTGTAAAATCTACTGTATTCCAACTTCTCTATGATTCATACCCTCCGATACTACTCATAGATTCATCAAAATAAGCAAACAACACATAGAAAACAGAATCTGTCAAAAACAGAACAGTCTGTAGTAATCTGTATCAAACGTATACTTCTGTAACTCCACAAATTCTGAAATAAATTGCTGGACCTGAGGAATTTGTCTAGTGATCATCTGCAAAAATAATCAACTAAATAGCACTCTCCAGTAAAAATATTTAGCTAATCTCGTGAGAGCTAAAGTTTCTGTTTTTTACAGCAAGATCATAAAGACTTCACCCAAGTCTTCCCAAAGGTTCTACTTGGCACAAACACTAATTAAAACATAAAACCACATCTAACAAGAGGCTAGATAGATTATTTATTCCTAAACAGAAAAAAAAAGCAAGAAACTAAAATAAAATTGGGTTGCCTCCCAACAAGCGCTATCGTTTAACGCCCCTAGCTAGGCATGATGATTTCAATGATGCTCACATAAAACATAAGAATTGAAACATAAAGAGAGCATCATGAAGAATATGACTAGCACATTTAAGTCTAACCCACTTCCTATGCATAGGGATTTTGTGAGCAAACAACTTATGGGAACAATAATCAACTAGCATAAGAAGGCAAAACAAGCATAACTTCAAAACTTTAAGCACATAGAGAGGAAACTTGATATTATTGCAATTTTCCTACAAGCATATATTCCTTCCTCATAATAATTTTCAGTAGCATCATGAATGAATTCAACAATATAACCAGCACCTAAAGCATTCTTTTCATGATCTACAAGTATAGAATTTTTACTATTCTCCACATAAGCAAAATTCTTCTCATTCGGAATAGTGGGAGTATCATAAGAAACTCGAATACTATAAATTGTTTCCACATTAAAAGGGTAATGTTCAGAGAAAGGGTAATCATAATCATGACAACTTTTATAAATATAATCGTCACTACTTTTTATAGCATAAGTTTCATCACAATAATCATCATAAGTAGCAACTTTGTTCTCATCATAATCAATTGAAACCTCTTCCGAAATAGTGGATTCATCACTAAATAAAGTCATGACCTCTCCAAATCCACTTCCATAATTATCACAATAAGATTCAACATCCTCCAAAATAGTGGGATCATTACTTCCTAAAGTTGACACTCTTCCAAACCCACTTTCATCAATATAATCATCATAAGTAGGAGGCATGCTATCATCATAATAGATTTGCATATCAAAACTTGGGAGGCTAAAAATATCATCTTCATTAAACATAGCATCCCCAAGCTTGGGACAAAAATTAATTGCAGCAAATATATTCTCAAAAACATCATCTTCATCAAACATAGCATCCCCAAGCTTGGGCCTTTTCATATCATAAGCATAATCACTCTCATCATTAATATTATGGATAGCACCAATAGTATAGCAATTATCATCATCACAATGAGTAATAGGAGCAACATTATTTGGGTGAGATACCTTTCTACCTTTGCTTCTCCGTCTTTTCTTTTTCTTCTTCACATCATGTGTGGGTTCAATCCTCTTTTTGGAGCTCCTTATTAATGAGATTGGTTGAATAGAAGGCTCCTCCTCGTTACCTGATTCATCATAAGAAATAATAGGAGAATATTGGGAATTCTCTTCCCTTTCATTAGTATTCTCTTCATCTTCTATTTGTTTTCCTTTCTTTATGTAATTGGCAATATAAGGATTTTCAATGCAATTCACTGCACAATACATATAAATTTCTTCTAGATCAATATCGAGGAATTTCTCAAGGTTATATTCTGGAATATGCTTAGTTTGACGTTTCATTTCTTCATAACCCAAAAGCAAACTAAGTTCATTATGATGTGCAAGGGAAATCAAGTCATCACAATTTTTGGACATGATTCGATCATGAAACAATTTGCATTTGATATTTAAATGACCATGTTCATTGTACGGTTCACAAGTATGGCGAAGATATTTTAAATTTTCAGCACTAACATCTAGCCTTTCTTCTAACCATTTAGTTTCCAAATACTTATGCCTCTTGCAAAATCTATTTTCCCTAATTGGTGTGTACTTGCAAGCTCTATGCACTCCACAAAAGTCGACATGCTTATAAGAGACATTTTCATCATGACTTGTGCAATCATCATTAGTACTATGGATATTCAAGGAGTTCATACTAACAACATTGCAATCATGCTCATCATTCAAAGATTTAGTGCCAAACATTTTATAGACTTCTTCTAGCATTTGAGCACAATTTTCCTTTCCATCATTCTCATGAAAGATATTAAAAAGATGAAGCGTATGAGGAAAACTCAATTCCATTTTTTTGTAGTTTTCTTTTATAAACTAAACTAGTGATAAAACAAGAAACAAAAAAATTCGATTGCAAGATCTAAAGATATACCTTCAAGCACTCACGTCCCCGACAACGGCGCCAGAAAAGAGCTTGATGTCTACTACACAACCTTTTTCTTGTAGACGTTGTTGGGCCTCCAAGTGCAGAGGTTTGTAGGACAGCAGCAGATTTCCCTCAAGTGGATGACCTAAGGTTTATCAATCCGTGGGAGGCGTAGGATGAAGATGGTCTCTCTCAAACAACCCTGCAACCAAATAAAAAAGAGTCTCTTGTGTCCCCAACACACCCAATACAATGGTAAATTGTATAGGTGCACTAGTTCGGCGAAGAGATGGTGATACAAGTGCAATATGGATGGTAGATATAGGTTTTTGTAATCTGAAAATATAAAAACAGCAAGGTAACTAATGATAAAAGTGAGCACAAACGGTATTGCAATGCTAGGAAACAAGGCCTAGGGTTCATACTTTCAGTAGTGCAAGTTCTCTCAACAATAATAACATAATTGGATCATATAACTATCCCTCAACATGCAATAAATAGTCACTCCAAAGTCACTAATAGCGGAGAACAAACGAAGAGATTATTGTAGGGTACGAAACCACCTCAAAGTTATTCTTTCGGATCGATCTATTCAAGAGTCCGTAGTAAAATAACACAAAGCTATTCTTGTGGTTTGATCAATCATAGAGTTCGTACTAGAATAACACCTTAAGACACAAATCAACCAAAACCCTAATGTCACCTAGATACTCCAATGTCACCTCAAGTATCCGTGGGTATGATTATACGATATGCATCAAACAATCTCAGATTCATCTATTCAACCAACACATAGAACTTCAAAGAGTGCCCCAAAGTTTCTAACGGAGAGTCAAGACGAAAACGTGTGCCAACCCCTATGCATAAGTTCACGGAACTCGCAAGTTGATCACCAAAACATACATCACGTGGATCACGTGATGTCCCATAGTCACCATAGATAAGCACATGCAAGACATACATCAAGTGTTTTCAAATCCTTAAAGACTCAATCCGATAAGATAACTTCAAAGGGAAAACTCAATCCATTACAAGAGATTAGAGGGGGAGAAATATCATAAGATCCAACAATAGTAGCAAAGCTCGCGATACATCAAGATCGTATCACCTCAAGAACACGAGAGAGAGAGAGAGAGAGAGAGATCAAACACACAGCTACTGGTACATACCCTCAGCCCCGAGGGTGAACTACTCCCTCCTCGTCATGGAGAGCGTCAGGATGATGAAGATAGCCACCGGTGAGGGATCCCCCCTCCGGCAGGGTGCCGGAACAGGGTCCCGATTGGTTTTTGGTGGCTACAGAGGCTTGCGGCGACAGAACTCCCGATCTATTCTGCTCCTTGAAGTTTTTAGGGTATATGGATATATATAGGCGAAAGAAGTCGGTCAGGGGAGCCACGAGGGGCCCACGAGGGTGGGGGCGCGCCCAGGGGGCACGCGCGCCTCCCTGCCTCGTGGCCACCTCGAAGCTTCCTTGACTTCAACTCCAAGTCTCCTGGATCACGTTCGTTCCAAAAATCATGCTCCCGAAGGTTTCATTCCGTTTGGACTCCGTTTGATATTCCTTTTCTGCGAAACACTGAAACAAGGGAAAAACATAAACTGGCACTAGGCTCTGGGTTAATAGGTTAGTCCCAAAAATAATATAAAAGTGCATAATAAAGCCCATAAACATCCAAGATGGATGATATAATAGCATGAATACTTCATAAATTATAGATACGTTGGAGACGTATCAACGTCGAACTCGAAGAACAAGGGACACAAGAGTTTATACTGGTTCGGGCCACCGATGTGGTGTAATACCCTACTCTAGTGTGGTGCGGTGGATTGCCTTGTAGGCTGAGGATGAACAAGTACAAGGGAAGAACAGCCTCCTGAGGAGAGGTGTTCTTGTGCTCGGTGAGCTTGTGTGTGGCCTTGGTGGAATGGATCCAGTCCAAGATGAGTTGCCTCCTACGGTGGTGGCTAGCCCTATTTATAGAGGCCCGGGTCCTCTCCCCAAATGTTAGGCGGGAAGGGATCCCACAACGGCCAATTTGAAGAGGGACAGCTAGTACAAGCTATCCTGACAAAAGGTGGTCTTCGCCTGCCAAAGGCTCTGGTGGTGGTGCCGTCGTGGGCTCCGCGATGACCTCCGTCCTGCCGTCCTACCGGTCTTGGTCTCATTGCACCGATATGGAAACCTTTGCCTGATGCCTCGGGACTCCTCGCCTGCGCTTGCCCCTTTAGCACCAAAGAGGCAACGGGTACTCTGCGCCCGCTGGCGCCCGCCTGGCCTTGATCGTCACGGCTCACGTCACGGGAACCTCACGAGGTGCCCCTCGCCTTGATCTCTCTGCCCCTCGCGAGCCAGCCTAGTGAGGTTGTCCCTGAGGAGGTCTTGTGTCGTCCGCCTCGTGAGGCTCGGCCCCTCGCGAGGGTCTTGAATGTTTGCTGGTGAAGATGGGCTGTACCAGGCCGCTGAACGAGCCACGCCGTGGGCTGCAGGAAGGCAAGTCTGGGGACCCCCGTTCCCAGAACGCCGACAAAGCTGTCGTGGGAAACCACAACCACCTATGGGGCATGAGCCCATTGTGGTTTGGCAGGGGGGATGAGCACGTTGCACAAAGAGCGGAGAGCATTGTGCAGCATGGCAGAGATCACACGGGCAATTTTACCCATGTTCGGGCCACCACGAGGCGTAAAACCCTACTCCTGCTTTGGTGGATTGTGGTGGACGCAGCGCTTTAGCCCGGCAGGGTTGCCTCGGGGCAAGAGCAGCTACACGCGTATGAGTGTACAAGGGTCTGAATCCTTTCTGTGGTTGCCATGGGCCCCCTTTTATAGATAAAGGGGTCACCATAGTGGCAAATCAGTCATTGCGTACTGATTAGATAGCAAACAGTGCTATCATACATAACTCTGCACGCAGGGCAGAGAGCAATAAATACGCCGCTTAGTGTCACATCATGGCCTGCCCGGCAAGCCTTGCCGGGCTGCTCGGCCACCTTCTCTCCTGTTTGCATGACGCGTCGCTGGACGGGTATCATTTGGAGGTGATTTCCATAGGAAGTGGCTACCATGTGGCGAGAAACAGCCAATTAGTCACTTGGGGGCTTGACACCGCACCGATCAATGACTTACGTTGATGTCAGGTGGTGCAGTGGAGCCTTGGCGGGGTGGTTTTCCGTCGTAGGCCCCGGCAGGCCTGCCAGGGCGGTATTGAGGTTGGCTTTCCGGTGTAACCTTGACCTTGCCAGGCTCGCGTTCCCGGCAAGGGAGGTTTTCCCTTAGTGGCGTCTTCCTCCTTTGGCTAGACTTGGTCTTCTTGATCTGCACTCTAATTCTTCAAAGAGTTGATCCCTTGTGCTTGGTCTGGTCTTGGATGTTGTAATCTTGTCGGGTTGGTGGCTTGCTATCCGCGCACAAGTTAGGGGAAAACATACGCCCCTGTTTGTGTGCCCCGATTGAAGCCCCCGGGGCCTGAGCCATACGGGTCGCTCGGCACGTTGGGTTAGGCCCCAAACAATGCATGGACCTGTGGCAAGGAAGCGTTGCGCGTGCAGCGATTTGTCATGATAATCAGTCAATCCAACGTCCGCTTCGCGTATTTACCGCGAATCATGGGGTAGTGGGACTGTAACAGTTAATGTGAAATGGTAACTTTCTGAAGAGTCGTGCCCTCCCCCGTGTTCTTTCCTTAAGAAAGGAAAACGATGAAGGGCACTGCTCATTCATTGCCCTCCGCTCCTCCACCTTCTTCTTCCGCAAGCCAAACAACCGCTCTTCCTCCTCACCCATACTCGCCGCTGGTCCCCCATCCTATTGCCTTCCCCCATCCCTGTCACAGCTTGAGGAGATGGGGAAGAAAGCTGCCGCCAAGGGGAAGCGGACAACCATCGCGAAAGAGGCGGTCGCTGAGGGAAGCAAGAGGGCGACGGAGCTGGACAAGACGCGGAGGGGAGACGTCGTCTTCTTCCCATCGAATCTGGACAGTGGGGTGCTAGAAGCAAGGTATGGATAGCTGTGGGGGAGGGATGTCCCGAAAGGGCATGGCGAACCCAAAGTTCTGGCCGAGGGGAAAGAGGACCCGCCAGATTCCTATCGATTCTTCCGCGCGTATTTCATCTGTGGCCTTGCCCTCCCTTCTCAGATTTCTTTGAGGCAATGATGGTGATCTATGGATTCCATCTTCTAGATTTCACACCAAATGCAATGGCGTGTATGGCGATTTTTTCTCATTTGTGCGAGAAATTTGTTGGAGTCGCACCCAATGTTGATTTGGTCAGGCACTATTTTGTCCCGCGGGTGGAGAACAAAGCCCATCGTTCCGGGAACATAAGTTGGATGCCACGGGTGGTGAGGGGAAGTTGGGATTACCTCCCAGGTCTACAGCGTGGCAGGTGGGAGGAATGGAGAGCAGAATGGTGCTGGATTCAGGATGGAAAGGCCCCAAATTTCTGCCAAGCACGGACAGAGTGCATTGAGCACGCCAACGATTGGAGGGAAGCCAGCCTCTCCGACGATAGGCTCCTCCTGGCAATAAACAGGATCACCCGCCTAAAGGCTGCCGGCTAACTATTGAGAATGTGGGAGCCGACTTCCTCCTTCGTTGCATCTCACCACTGCAGAAGAGGGACAGGTTCGCCTAGGAGTATGGGGATGCAGCGGATAGGATGAGATTGCTCCCTAGCCTGGCCAATAAACTGTCAGTCTATGGCCATGCTTGGTTGTGTGATCAACTGTTTGGCCGTTTTGGGTAGTTCAAGCTGCCGGCAAATGTCATTCCCATGAACATCTATTTTGCCAGGGTCTAGATCTTGAAATGGATGCCCGACTGCAATACTCATGGAGTTGCGGGCGACTGGAAGCTACCCACGCTCGACGAAGAGCCCGCATGGTCTTCCACACTGGTGGAAAGGGCTACCAGGGTGAAGACCAGAATGTACAAGCGCACCTCCAAGGTGGAGGAGGTGTACATCAGGAAGCGGCTAGAGGAGGACAGGGCGCTTCGCACTGCCATGAAGGCAAAGGCCGGGAAGGCAGCGCAGGGAAAATAGAAGGCTGAGGATAAAGGTTCCTCCCATGGCGGAAGCGAGGCGCAAGCCACGGAAGAGGCTGCCAGGGAGGGTCCTGTCGGGGATGAGCATGCTGAGGACAACCCTGCCGAGCACGAGCCCTTCTCGATGGAAGCTCTGTACACCACAGCGGCAGAGGCCTAGGAGGAAGAGAAGTGTGAGGGGTTGCAGTTGCCTGAGGAGGATTGGGCCGTGGTAGGCCCTCAAGCCCCTGAACGAGACTTGGACCTGCGCCCTCGCAGGCGGGCTGCCAACCGGGGAGCGGTGGTTCCCGATCCCGCGCTGGCTGCCAAGAAGGTGAAAAAGATTACCACCAAGAGCAACAAGCAGGAGGTGGTGCGACGGAAGTCCTCCCGCCTTGCCGATGCTAAAACCCCTCCCCCCAAGCAATATGCAGCTGCGGGAGTTGACTCCAACTCCCAGTCCGGCTCGAGCTCCTCACGAAACTCGTCTTCATCGGAGTCCCCTGCGCCTCGGCAGAGCCCAAAGCTGCCGGGGAGTTCTGTTCCTCCGCCCCAGAAAAGAGGTCGGGCGCCCTCACCACCCATTGTGTTTGAGCTGAACTCCATGCTCATCGATGATGAGTAAGAGAGAACAATCCCCTTCTCTTGCAGCTGTTTCAGCACGCCTGTTTACTCTTGTTGAATGATCTTTTTTCTTGTTGTAGTTATCAGGGAGGAGGAGACAGAGACCCTCATCCACCGGTCCAAGCGGCTCAAGCGTGCGGAGTCGCCGAAGACTGTGGAGGGCACGGGTCTAGCGGGGAGCAACACAAACGACCCGCCGCCAAGTCCCCAGCTCAGCCCCCAGCGAGGAAGCACAGGATTGGCCCCTCCCGTGGGGAGCGATGCAGGAGAGCTCCCAACCTCCTCGGCTGGAAGAGGAGGAGACGAGATGCAGGATGAGCCCCTACAGGAAGGACTAACTCCGCCCGCTGATCGAGTCGAGGAGCCCCCGACGATGGATTCAAAAGGAGAGCTTGCCCAGGACAACATCGTGGGCGTTGTAGGAGGGGACGGAAACCATGGCCCGGCAACTGATGTTGTCGGGGAAACTGAGGCCTCCACCCAGCAGAATCCTCCGGGTAATTCTTCCCCTTCCCACTCTATTTTCTTTCTCTTCTCTTCTTTCACCAACTTGCTTCATGCTTCGGTCTTTCCCGATATTTCCGTTTCTAACTTTTTCTTGTCGTCTTTTCTTGCAGCCCCTCAGGCCGAAGAACCTGAACTGCTGGAAGAAGTGGCCAAGATATGGAGAGATGCTGCGGATGAAGCCGCCAAGATTGCTGCCGCGGAGGAGCAGGGACATGCTGCCGGGGGTACCCATGAGCCCCCGACGGAGACAGAGCAGATCCCCGGCAGCGTGCCAGGGGGGTGGCAGTCGAGGAGAAGATTCCCCTCGAAACCATGGATCACCTCCCCTCATTTGGTACTATGGCGGGGGCCTCGCAGCCATCCTCGAGCCATTTGGCACTGGTGCTCGCACATCCTGGGCTTGGAGCCCCTAGTTCTTCAGTGGCGACGAGCTCGGAACTTGACGATGAGCTTCATCGCATTCTGGCGTCGTTGTACCAAGGAGTCGAGGAGGTCGATGATTCTGTTCCTGTCGCAATGGACTTATCTTTTATGGAGTCCATGGCGGCAGGCATTAAGGAGATGCAGGGCTGGTATAGCTAGAAATTGCAGGCGCTCAAGGAGTAGCGCAAGTCCGCCAACAAGGTGGACCAGCAGTTGAGGGACAATGGTAATGAGCTGCGTGACCACGGCAGGCAGTTCCAGGTCCTGATGAAGCAGCAGGAGACCATCTCGATGGCGAGGGAGGGTGTCATTGCCTGGGAGGCTCGCATGGCAGAGCGCAAGGCGCTTCTGGATGCCAGGGAGTAGGATATCTCTTCCCGGGAGGAGAAGCTTGAGGCCACCCTCCGCGCCAAGGATGATGACCTGGAAGCCCTTATGCAGCAGCGCACCAAGGAGCTAGAGGACAAGCACAAAGCCGCGCTGGATGCTCTCTCTGCTGATTCTGCCACCCAACTGAAGAAACTCGCTGACGACCTTGCCGCTACATCTTCCTCCAAGGCTGACCTTGACCAACAGGTGGCCAATCTGACGGAAGAACTTGCTCGGAGCGCCAAGGAGGTCTCGACCCGCAAGGAGGAGGCTCAGAAACCAGAGATCCTTCTGAAGGATATACAATCGCGGCTCTCCTCCAAGAGTCAAGGCCTCAAGAACGCTAACGGCACAATTGAACACCTGAAGGCAAGATCGGCACCTTCGAGAGCTCGGCAGAATCCAGCAGGGCCCATGAGCAGCAGCTAACGAAAGACTTGGACACTGCAAGGCGCCTTTGGAAGGATGAAGAGGACAAGTTGGAGAATCATTCCGAGCAGGTCGACCTCTGGATCAAGAGCTTGATCGACATTGTTGGGCGTCTCTCTGCTCAGACTGCAGTGATGGGCATGGAAGGGCCAGTCTTTTCGGCCAGCAGGCAGGAGATCCCCAGCGTCAAGCTAGGGGTCTTCTTCAATGAGCTGATCGACAAGCTGAAGGTGCATGAAGAGGGAAGGACTAGTCGCTTCGCGACTGAATCCCAGAAGCTTGCCCGCGACGCCATCTTCATGGTTTTGAGCAACATCGCCTGCCGTCATACAGACATCGACCTCGTCGATGGCTTGAAGAAGCCGCCGGAAGGCGTGAATGTTCCTGCTGCCAAGGAGAAGGCTGCCCCTTGCTGCCAAGGTCCTTTCCGTCCCAATGGCTCCACGCGGTCGCCAGGCCCGGCGCTAAACTATTCTCGTCACCACACTGTCCTATAACAAAAACATGATGCGTGTCCTGTGTTTAGACATCGTTTTATTTTTGCTCGCGTGATACTGATGTTTTTGCTTAATCTCAATTGCGTGTTTATCCCTCTAGAGCTTGCTTGTTAGTGTTTGTATGATTAGTCCTTATGCATGTTTTGGTTGCTTGCCTTTATCATATTTGTCGTGATTTTCGTAAGGGGCGGGCCTTTAACATTCATCTTGGCGTGGATGCGTCCAGACAGGATTTTCCTTGGTAGCTCTCAACCCAGTCGCTCATTCTGCAAGTAGGCTCGAAACAGAATGAGGGTGCAGACAGAGAAACTAGCATGGTGCCATTATACGAAGGATTTCCTCATACAAACACTCCAATGCCCTAGGGATAAACAAATGCGGAATCTTAAACTCATAAGAGAGCAATGACTTCATGGACTTATCTTTCGTCCTCGCTTGCTCCCATCCCCTTCAGTTGCGAGCTCTTACCGCGTTTGCATGCTTCAGGAAGGATGGATGCCTCGTGTGTAGTTCTCAGGCTCCCGACAGGGGCCGATAAGAAAAGTCATATGTATCTTGCGGTGCCAGGACGCGGTGCAAGGTAGGACCGATTTTTCTCTCCTCCACTCCATACTTTTCAAACAATCTCGTGCCGGCTGGCATAGAAGTCACGCTAGTGCGGACGACCTTGCCGGAGCACAGTTGTCGGGGCGTCGATCAACGGATTCGCACCAGTGCACCACTCAGGATTTCCCTAAGCAAGGTAAATACTGAACCGAGTTCCGCACGGTACTCATCGACGTTGATGATGCTAAAAGCTAGAGTGGCTCGACTGTCGATAAGTGAGAGTGGCGGAAAGAGAAACCTTGTACCTATGCGCTTTGTCCCTTTCCCCTGGACAGGGCTTGCATGGTGATCACGCCACCCGAAATGCACGGTTTGGTTTGCCGCTGCTGTTATTGATTCTTGCCGATGCAGCAGTTGTGGCAGAGGAAAGCGATGGAGATTGAACAGGGTGTGGGGGAAGCGACATCTCTTCCCCTCTCCGTTCCATCACCTCCCGCCTTTTCTCAGGCGTCACGGATGACGAAGCCGTTGATGAAGAAAATGATGATGAAAATGACGCGTGTGTACGATTCTCGGGTTCGCGCAAGCGTACACCCTACCTGGCGCGCCAAAGATGTCGTGGGAAACCACGGCCACCTATGGGGCCATGAGCCCCTTGTGGTTCGGCAGGGGGGATGAGCATGTTGCACAAAGAGCGGAGAGCGCTGCGCAGCACGGTAGAGATCACACGGGCAATTTTACCCAGGTCCGGGCCGCCGCGAGGCGTAAAACCCTATTCCTGCTTTGGTGGATTGCTGGTGGACTGTGGTGGAGACGCAATGCTCTAGCCTGGCAGGGTTGCCTCGGGGCGAGAGCAGCTACACGCGTATGTGTGTACAAGGGTCTGAATCCTTTCTATGGTTGCCATGGGCCTCCTTTTATAGATAAAGGGGTCACCATAGTGGCAAATCAGTCATTGCATACTGATTAGATAGCAAACAGTGCTATCATACCTAACTCTGCAGGCAGGGCGGAGCGCATTAAATGTGCCGCTTACTGTCACATCATGTCCTGCCCGGCAAGCCTTGCCGGGCTGCTCGGCCACCTTCTCTCCTGTCTGCATGGCACGTCGCTGGACGGGTGTCATTTGGAGGCGATTTCCATAGGAAGTGGCTGCCATGTGGCGAGAAACAGCCAATTAGTCACTTGGGGGCTTGACACCGCACCGATCGATGACTTGCATTGCTGTGAGGTGGTGCAGTGGAGCCTTGGCGGGGTGGTTTGCCTTCGTAGGCCCTGGCAGGCCTGCCGGGGTGGTCTTGAGGTTGGCTCTCCGGGGTAACCTTGACCTTGCCAGGCTCACCTGCCCGGCAAAGGAGGTTTTCCCTTAGTGGTGTCTTGCTCCTTTTGCTTGACTTGGTCTTCTTGATCTGCACTCTGATTCCTCAAAGAGCTGATCGCTTGTGCTTGGTCTGGTCTTGGAAGTTGTAATCTTGCCGGGTTGGTGGCTTGCTGTCCGTGCACAATCCAGGGGAAGTGAAGATGGAAGAAACAGAGCTGCGACAAGCTACAGCCACCGGACGTCCAGACGCCACCGGATATCCAGTACCCTGACGTAGACCAAACAGCCAGAAGAACTACAGTAAGATGCAAGAATATAGTACTTAAAAAAATGAGCTCATAGACCTTATCACATTCTTGGTTCAGGACCAGTACAAAACAAGGCGTTCCCAGTCATCGTCCAGTAAATGTGTCTCAGGAGAACGTAAGGGAATTTGATGAGTTTCTTTGCCAGTGAAGTACGCTTTCTTCAGGTAATTCCAATACTTCCACCAAGCATTCTTGAAGATAGTAGAGGTATTAGCACAGGTTACCTCATCCCGTGTTTCCAAATCGGTCCTTCACTATAGAGAAAAATGGGAAAATTTGATGTATTATAACCATCATAGAGGTAGAATGTATGGGACAAAGCAAAACAATTGCCATGAATAACATTACTTACACATAACTCCTGGACAAACACCTGCAACTGGCATTTCCCTTCATCTTCAGTATAATATTTCCATGATGGAAAGATACGCACATAGGATTTAACAACATCAAATGCGATAGATGCTAAACTATGAATGGCTGGTTGTGCTTCCTCCACAAGAATGGGTGTACTAACTGGTGGAGTTGGGGTTCATCGTGGTAGTACTGGCGCTTTGGGCACTAGAGCTGCCTTACTAACTGCTCTTGTTTGGGAGCTCTGTGGTGGAGATGGTGTTGTGTCAACAAGAACTGGGTTACTATCTGCTGGGGTTGGGGTTAGATTGGGTGAAGCTGGTTCTTTGTCCATCGCAGGAGGGGTACAATCTGCGAGAGTCTGGGGTATGTGCGGTAGGGCTGGTTCTCGTGCATGTACAACCGGGGTGCTATCTCCACCAAGAGGTAGCACTGTTTTATTTGAATACCGTGTTTTTACTCCGCTAGATACTGCCATCACCCGCTCCAATTCAAATGGCTCATAAACAGGAAACATAGTTGAGTGTACAGACATTGTATGAGAGACGAATGCAATAGATAGTGTGGAAAAAAGAGGGCATGAAATAATTGACATGTATATTGTTTAATTAAAAAGGATAGCATGACATAATTTCACTTATGTGATGTCTATGTAAACTGGATAGCATATCATAACATAATTCAAAGATATGATGACTAACTAAACAGGATGGCATGAGATAATTATATGATGTCTTTAGTAAACATGTTCGCATGACATAATTCACATACATGTTATCTAAGTAATCAGGATCGCATGATTTAATTCACATATGTGATTTATATGCTAAGTAGAGGGCATTCGCATATATGATGTCTGAACTAAGTACATGGTGTTGAATATTGTGTATATGATGTCTAAACTATGCAATGCAAGACACCGTATGCACGATATGAGCAGTATAACCATGCCAAGTTAGAGCATACACCTCGGTGGGGGAATAGGACTGGTCATCTATCTCTGAATCCATCTCTGAGGAGCTATCAGGACCCAGCAAGAGATCTGCTTCGACAGGTAGCACTGTCTGCTCTGAACACCTTGTTTTCACTCCAGATTTTTCCATTACCCACTCAAATGACTGATTCACAGGAAGAGTAGTTTAATGTACAAACATTGTCAATAAATGGAAATGTAATGAAGAAAAGGATGGGCAAGATATCATTCAAATATATGATGCCTGGTTAAACAGAATGGCATTGCATATTTCACAAATATTATGGCTGGCTAAAAGAGATGAGACTGCATAATTCCCATATATGATATAGAAACTAAACAGGTGGCATTACAGAACATGTCTAAACTAAGAAGATGACATATATGATGTCGAAAGTACGCCCTGCAAGGCAACATATGCATGATATGACCAACATCATCATGCCAAGTTAGAGCAAACACCTTGGGGGGTAAATAGGAGTGGTCAGCTGCGTCTGAATCCGCCTCAGAACAGATATCTTCCTCTGGATTATAATCTGGAGACGGGGGAGGGTTTGCCATTGGACCCACCATGGAGCGATGTCTACATGACATTGTATTGCCGCGCAAAACTCTTCTCTTTTTCTCTATGTGTTCAGCATGACTCTGTACAATATCTGACATGCATACGAAAAAGATATAGTGAGATTATGTAAAGAGAGCATGCAGAAATCTAGAGTGATGGTAACAACGAGTGGATGGATCCAAAAATGATGATAGCTTTAATTTAATAAAAAGACAGATGATGATTGCTTTACTATTTGTTTCCCACCCAAGATGAACAACATAGGCATACCATAGGTGAACCAGATAATAGACGAAGATACCATTCATAGCTGCCTCGATATGTGCCTCACAAGTAATTTTAAAACTCAAGTTTGAACATTAATTTAGACCTGACTTAGAGTCTAAGAGGTGAACAGGACGATAAAGTAGTAGGTAATATTAAGCAATGCATAACATAAGCAGAAACAAAGGAGCGCGACCTCTCTTGTGGACCCGTGTACTCCTCGGGTTCATTTGCTGAGTCGATGATGGTGATGCAGTGATCTAAATCAGCAGGATATTGACGGGGAACACAGTAGCAGATAGCAGCTGAAGCAGCAGCGCTTGGAGGAGCGGCAACTAGTGCCAGAGTAGCAACTCCTGTAGCTCCAGCAGCCCGTGTACTAGCATCAGTAGCGCGTGCGAGAGCAAGAGCAGAGCAGCAGCACGAGCGAGGGGGAGAGCAGAGCAGCAGCGTGAGCGAGCGAGAGCCGGAGCAGCAGCAGCAGCGCGAGCGAGCAAGTGAGAGCCGGAGCAGCAGCAGCAGCAGATCCGGCTGGTATGGACGCCGTCGTCGAAGGGCCTCGCACTGGGGGAGAGCCACCATGGAGATGTCGCCCGCGGCGCCGGCTTCGAGGTAGCCGCGCCATGGTGGTGTGGGATGGAGCACCGTCGGCGCCGGGAGGTCGAGTTAAGGAGAAGGTGGGATGCGATGAGTGTACAACCTCTTTGGTGGCGCCGAGTAGGTGAGGATGTTGCGGTTCTGGTGGAGCAGGTTAAGGCGGTGCTGTGGGGATGGAGCAGCCGCGATAGACGAGGCAATCGTCGGAGCAGCTCCTTGGAGGTGGAGGATGGGGCGACTGAACCAGCGGGACGATGAGATGGATGACAGATCCTCATCCGAGGAGGTGGATGAGGGACGTGGAGCTGTTGCGGTGGACGACATCATCGAGGAAGAGGCTCCGGCTGGGCGGCGGTGAGGTGGCGGATGGAGGAGGGTGGGTTTTCGCGGCTGGAGCAGAGAGGTTATGGCGGCCTGGGATTACGAATGGCGAAAAGAAGGCGATGGGAGAGGGAACCATGACTTAGGGGCGCGCTTGTCCAAAATGTAGGGTGTGTTACAAAAGTACCCCCACCGATTTGAACTAGCGTCCCTTTCGGCTCAGGGTTAGAAGGGGGATTTCGCGTGTCGGGATTTGGCAGCTGGAGTGTCACGCCCAATATGCGACTCTAACCTAAAGGAACTCGAAGGTCCCACCAAGGATATAGACACGCTTTTGCAAGGTGGATATCATTACATCGTACCATTACATAATAGTTGGGGATACATACAAAGGCACACAATGTCATAATAATACATCAACATCATACAAGAGAACAACATCCGACTACAGATGAAACACAAACAGAAACTCAACGACATCCACCCTGCTAGCCCAGGCTGCCGAGCAGGAACCTAACCCAAGATCAATGAAGAAGAAGAACTCTAAAACAAGTAAACATCGCTCTCACGTCATGATCATTGCAATACCTGTACCTGCAACAGTTGTTGTAGTAACCTGTGAGACACGAGGACTCAGCAATCCCATTACCATGGGTATCAATCCTAGCAAAGCTTAATGGGTATGGAAAGGATAAGTGGTGAGGTTGCAGCAAGCGACTAAGCATTGTATGGTGGCTAACTTACGAGTACAAGAATAAGATGAGAAACTACGCAACCGTCGCAGACTAGTAATGATCAATAAGTGATCCTGAACTACTTATGTCCAAACATAACCCAACCGTGTTCTCCTCTCGAACTTCCCCGAAAAGAGAGAGTCACGGTTACGCACGCGGTTGGTGTATTTTAGTTGAGTTTACTTCATGTCCTCTACAACCGGATATTAACAAATTCCCATCTGCCACATAATCGCGGGCACGACTCTTGAAAGTTTAAACCCTGCAAGGGTGTCCCAACTTAGCCCATGACAAGCTCACGATCCGCGAAGACAATCCTCCATCGTGGGACCCTCCGATCAGACTCGGAATCCCGATGCACAAGACATTTCGACAATGGTAAAACTAATCCAGCAAAGCCTCCCGGCGTGTCGGCACCCTAATAGTACCGCGTGTATCTCGTCTCAGGCCACGTCCGGATAGGTCAAGCTACGGGTAAAACCAAATACCTCGGGTTTCCCCGAGGCAGCCCCACAGGTTGCCCGTTTGGGACCAACACCATCAGCGTTGCCCCCTGCTATGTAGAAAGAATCCTCCGGTTCATGACGCCCTATGCCAATTAATTATTTAGTTCAATATTATTATGGAAAATGTTAAAACCAATGTTGGGCCTTGCTGGAAGAGTTTTATTCAAAGCGAACTGTCAAGAGGGGCCCATAAACCCTCACCGTGTTAGGGACGCAAAATCAGGGAACATAACACCGGTATGACGAAAACTAGGGTGGCAAGAGTGGAACAAAACACCAGGCATAAGGCCAAGCCTTCCACACTTTACCAACTATATAGATGCATTAATTAAATAAGAGATATTGTGATATCCATGTACCAACATGGAACAACCTGCAACTACACCTGCAACTAGCAATGCTATAAGAGGGGCTGAGCAAAGCAGTAACATATCCAAACAATCCACGCCGTCAGTAGAGGTACTTGACGCAATCCACGCCCATTCTCTTTAACTTTGTGGCGGACGCGCTTTCTAACATCCTTTCTAGGGCCGTGGAGGCCGGCCATCTCGCTCCTGTCAGCTCACACCTCATCCCGGATGGGATTACTCACCTTCAGTATGCGGACGACACTATTATAATGGTGGAACAGAATGATCACTGCATTGCCCATCTCGAATTCCTGCTCCTCTGCTTCGAAGCTCTCTCCGGTCTTAAGATTAATTTCTCCAAAAGTGAAGTTATTGTTACTGGCGTTCCGGGTACCGAGGCCTTACGGGTTGCCCGGCTTTTGAATTGTTCTCTTGGCTCGTTCCCTATTAAATATTTGGGTTTGCCTGTCACTCCTGATAAACTTCTTGCTAAAGATTTTGCTCCTACGGTGGCCAAGGTTGGAAATCACGTTATGCCCTGGAGGGGCAGATACAACACTCAGGCGGGTAAAGTGGCCTTGATCAATGCTTGCCTCTCATCTCTCCCGATGTTCTTGATGGGCTTTTACCTTTTGTCAATGGGAACCCATGCTGGTTTTGATAAACACAGAGGTGCTTTTTACTGGAACGCGGCTGATAACAAACGCAAATACCGCTTGGTCAAGTGGGACCTTATTTGTAAGCCAAAAAGCCTTGGGGGGCTGGGCATAATCAATACTCTTGTCATGAACAAGTGTTTGATCATCAAATGGTGGTGGAAGATCATGACCATCTCCCAGGACAAGCCCCTCTGGTTCAACATCCTCAAAGCGAAGTATTTCCCTTCTTCTAGTCCTATGTTTGCTCGTGCCTCGGGGGCATCTCAATTCTGGAAAAAACTTGTTAAACTCAGGCCCCTTTTTCAAGGCCTCGTCAAATTCGCTGTCCGCAACGGTAGATCCACCAGATTCTGGCTCGATTGGTGGTGCGAACCTTCCTCGCTGGCCATTGCTTTCCCTGTTCTTTTTTCTTACTGCCCGGACCCTGAGATCTCTATCTTTGAGCTCGCGTCAAATAATTGGGACCTGCGTCTGCGTCGCTCTCTCGCTCCTGCAGAGTTGGAAGACTGGCAGCGTCTTGTTGCTCTCTTCCCTTCGCTCTCGGAGGAGGAAGACACGGTCGTTTGGCCCCATTCCCCTTCTGGTCGGTTCTCGGTTAAATCTTTATATGGCAAACTCATTGCTGGGTCCATCACTTCCAAATTCAAATGGATCTGGAGGGCTCGTATTCCTCCTAAGGTCAAGGTTTTCCTCTGGCAAGCCTCTCGTGGGCGTCTGCCAACGGGTGACCAAATTCGCAAGCGCAATGGCCCGAGATATGATAGATGTGCTTTATGTGGGTTGAGAGAAGACTCGTCACATATTTTCTTCAACTGTGTGTTGGCTAAGCTGTTCTGGTGATGTATCAGATCATGGATGCATGTCTCCTGGGCTCCGACCTCCTTTTCTGACCTGCGCATCTTGGCCAATTCTTTGGTTGGGGCCCAGAGGAGATTGTTTTGGGTGGGCTTCGCAGCCATGTGCTGGTCTCTTTGGACGACAAGGAATAAATTTACTGTCGAACATGTTTTCCCCGCTAAGCCTGCTGATTGCTTATTTAAGACTTGTATATTCCTACAGCAGTGGAGATTATTGACTAAGGAGGAGGATAGGGACGCCCTCGACGCCATGTTGGCCAAGATCCGGAATTCTGTCTTCTCCATCTCCCCAGTTCAAGCAGGCACTTAGGCGTTGTTGGCCTCGCCTCCGTCAGCTTTTCTACCTCCGGCCTGCGTGCCGTGTACTGGCCTGGGAGCCATGTACTTAGACTATCCTCTTGTGTTATCTGGGTTGATACTCTGCTTGTTCTATGTGCTGGTCCGTTTGGTCTGTGTTAACTCTGTCTGGTGGCTTTATTTATAAAGTCGGGCCGTGGCCTTTTCTTAAAAAAGACAAAGGTGTACTCGGCGAGTTACCCGAACGCGATAGTCCTCGGACTTGAGGCTTCGTGTCTGGAGATGGTCTTCGCCTTGGCAGTGATTCAAAAAGGGCCTTCGGAGACAACCCAGCGAAGGCATGCTGCGGTCGAAGGGCATGGGTCTTTTGCCCGCACGGAACAAATCATTGAGGCGGCTGCGGCTGATGCGACCGAGCAAAATAGCAAGCAAGGCCAAAGTGGCCATGGTGGATATGAACGAGGTGGGGCCAGGAGGTGATGCAGGGGGTCGTCGGCATAGGGAAGGCGGGGAAGATGGCCGGAGCCGAGCTCTACAGCAGACAGAGGCCATGGCGGAGGAGCGAACGCGGCGAGGGAGACGGGCATTCGACTGGAAGATGCAAAAGCGCCGGAGTTGACAAGCTCCTGGTCGAGCAGAGGGCTCGGGTGAGGCAGCGGTGCCATGGACGAAGGGAGTAAGAGCTCGGGGAGTTGACCGAGCACTGTGGGCGCGCGACGAGGGTGGCGACGCCGTTGCCAGCGGCGTCCTTGGTACGACGCAGGGGAGGCGGAGCAGAGTAACGAAGTGGCCGGCGGCGGATCCGGCCGGGAACAGGCGCCGGCTGCGGGAGCGGGGCTGGAGGCCAGATGCGGCAAGGAGGCGAGGTGACCTCAGGCACGAGGCTCGCAAGCAGAGGAGGCAGGGGATCGAGCGTTCGGCTCTCCCTTGGCGGCGCGATCGGGAGGAGGACGAGGGGGATCGAGGGAGAGAAGTGGATCGGGAGAGGAGTTAGCGCTGCCCTCTCTCTGCGTGACGGCGCTCGGGAGGGAGATGGGATCGAGGGGTGAGGTCGGGGCTAGGGTTAACTAGGTTTAGGTGGGTTGCTGATGCAGGAGGCCCAAGTGGCCGGCTGGGCTGGGCTTCTCTCTTCCCCCTCTTATTTCTTTTTAACAGAAAACATTAGAAAGAATGGAAAAAAGGAAGAGGGGTTTAGGGAACGAATTTGAGCATGCGGGTAATTTTCCTGGACTCACAAAAATGAGCTTGATCCTGGAAAAAATAGAAGTGGGCATGCGTGTGAAGTTGAATTCAAACTCATTTGATTTAATTCAAATGGTTTGAACTAGGACGAGGTTTTAGGAGTGTCCAAAAATGTTGAGAATTTCGGAGGAGCCTCGATAGATGGGAAAAGAATTATAGGCCAGGCTAGAGAGTCAAAACTTGAAGAAGGAAAGGCCAAGGGATTTAACATGACGTGTGTTGTGGTAAATTCCAAATTAATGAAATATAATTTTTATGGCTTCCTAATAATATTGGGAGGATATATGTTATAAAGAGAAATCACCATGTGCATTTCCCTCGATTTAAAATGATCGAAGATCCATACAATTTATTTATGTGAGTTTTAGTTTGTTTGTGAAACTGATCGCATGATGACATGATGCAATGCAAATGATGCTATGAAGAATGCAACAGGCAAATAAGTCACACGGCGAAACTCGGAATCCATGGAGGGCATCTGGAGCGTCGGTCTTGGGGCGTCACATGGAGGGAGTTTTCGCGCGCGTTGTAATTTCGGGATAGCAAGGCGCGGGTTGTGAAGGCATGAGTTTTGGGAGCACGATATCTGAATTTTCGGGATATAACAAGGCGTGGGTTGAATTTCAGGGACAAACCTAACGTGTAATATTGTACGTACCAAATCAATTCACACTTTCCTAAAAAAAAACCGAAAATAATAAAACTATTCACACCACACAAAGAGATAGTCTTGTCCCGTGTTAGTTTACAAATGTTATTCAAAGCTATGAATCCATGTTATGTCCAACTAATTTTTTTCGCTGGCTGTATAATGTATGTAACCTACTCATACCAATATTTTAGTGCATTCCAAATGTCTATACTACCGTGGCAATTTGAACTAAATTTAAATTCATTTCTCTATTTGAATAAGAATCTACAATCATGATTGTTGCCAACATAAACCATCATTCGTGTATTACCTTAACAACACACCACATGATTACTATAGAGATAGATATGAACTATGTGTACTATATGAACTCGAATTCAATTTTTTGTATACACTTGATGTTGATTCCAAATAACAGTACATTTGATGTACTAACTAGATATTCATAATCTAAACCATGTTCCATACGTACACCGTGTTTATCACACAAAGTATAGTGCCCCGCCCCCTACATTATGACAAGTATTTAGCCCTGAGCTACAAAAGCCACACATTATCCCAAATTATAATCAATGTTCTACATTATGATATCTTCTTCAAATATCTGAATCCACTTTTTTATAACGAAATATGATCTATGTTTGTTTTTTACCCTTTCACAATCCTCTTCTCTTTGTAGCTAGGTAGCACTAACTTTCTATCATGCATGCACACACCCGCCCCCTCTCACCCTCCCTCAGCGTCCCCTCCATCGCGCAAATTCGTTATTTCTCTTTAGGTCGTTCACCCATGGGGTGTGTAGGCCCCCCGGCTCCTTCTTTCCAGCACACACCGGTCGATATACCTCTCTAGCCAAGTGTGCCTACCACAAACACACAATTCCCCTCTTCTCTTCTCACCATCCATGCACCCCGATGTCCAATATGGTTCCACGCAGGTGCACAATCCCGCCCCTATTTTCATCGATCTCATACTCGCACACTCCGCCCCCCTCGAGATAGTAGGCCTCTCGCACCACCTCCTAGCCACACCCCTCTCCCACCGTCCGTCTCTCCGGACCTTATTTGCTTCTAACACATGCATGCATGTATACGTACCGATCTCCCTACATATAGCTAGGTCGACTACAATTCTTTTTCCCCACGCACCGATCGACTTACCTCACTAGTTATGTCTCTCCCTTTCTCGGACACATCACGATTGATCTTCCTATGTAGTTACGTCTCTTACTACAACCATATTGTCCCCCTCATCATCCTTGCATACCTCCCGACCCGTCTCTCACACGCACGTGCATAGACAGGCAGACATCCCCTCTCTTATTGATATTGCACTCGTACCCTCTGTTCGTCTAGTAGGCCTCTCCCACCATTTGTGAGAAGCAACTCCACCACCAACCCTCCGACACTCTACCTTTGTCTTTCTCCCAACCTTATTCCTCTGGTACACATACGCATGGATGCCGATCGATCTCCCTCAATACATATCTAGGTCTCTCTCCTTCTCCACACATATACTAGTCGATCTACCTCTCTA